>NW_004443953.1:11745685-11796949 GCF_000243295.1 Trichechus manatus latirostris | reverse complement strand
AAGGGATGAGACCAGTGGAGTATCTTAGATGGCCGCTCACAGGCTTTTAAGACCCCAAACACTACTCACCAATGTAGAATGTAGAACATTGTCTTTATAAGCTGTGTCATGCCAATTGAGCTAGATGTTCCCCGAGGCCATGGTCCCCACAGCCCTCCACCCAGCAATTCAGTGGGACTTTTAGAATATTTTCAATGTCTTGTCTTAACTTTTAAAATACAATAAAGTTATGATAACTGGTTTAATGCACTTTTCTTTAAATTCTAACTACTATGTCACTTCTGGATCACCTTCAATTGATTGACTGTTCTCTTTATTATAGCCCATGTTTTCCTGTTTTGGTTTGTTTTTTTCCATGTCTACTAATCTTTGATTGGAGGCAGAAAATGTAAATTTTGCCTTGTTTTTGTTGGATATTTTTGTTTTCCTATAAATATCCTTGATCTTGTTCTGGTATTAGGTTAAGTTACTTAGATAAGACTTGTTCCTTTCAGATCTTGATTTTATGAATTGCTACGCAACTCCAGAGCAGTGGCTAGTCAAGAGTTAATTATGTTTTGTTAATGAAATATAACCTTACTAACTTTTCAACTCATTGCCCCATGAAGTATGAGTTTCCAGTCTAACTGGTGGGAACACACACTCTTCCTGGGTGTGTGTGAGTGTTGGGCATTATTCTGTTATGGATTGAATTGTGTCCCCCAAAAATGTGTGTCAACTTGGCTAGGCCATGATTACCAGTATTGTGTGACTGTCCACCATTTTGTCATCTGATGTGATTTTCCTATGTGTTGTAAATACTGTATGATATTAAGGAGGCAGGATTATAGGCAGTTAGGTTAATGCGGCAGGACTCAACCTACAAGATTAGGTTGTATGTTGTCAATCTCTTTTGAGACATAAAAGAGAGAAGAGAGCAGAGAGACAGGGGACCTCATACCACCAAGAAAGCAATGCCAGAAGCAGATCATGTCATTTGGACCTGGAGTCCCTGTGCTGAGAAGCTCCTTGACCAGGGGTAGATTGTTGACAAGGGCCTTCCCCCAGAACTGACAGAGAGAGAAAGCCTTCTCCTAGAGCTGGTACCCTGAATTTGGATTTCCAGCCTCCTAGACTGAGAGAGAATAAATCTCTCTTTGTTAAAGCCATCCACTTGTGGTATTTCTGTTATAGCAGCCCTAGATAACCAAGACATTCTCTCTAAACCTTTTGAATAATTCTTTTCCCAGTCTCAAGTAATTTTCTCACATAAATACCCTGGTCAATATTGTGCTATTTGGCATGTCCCTCTGTAGATCTCTGGGGTTTTCTCTCTGTGCAGCTCTCTTCTCTGTGGTACTCTATCCTGTGAACTCAAGCTGCCTAAGTCTCCTTGAACTCTTGGCACTATCTCCTCATTTCAGGGAATCTGACTGACTCTTCCTTGAAATTTGTGAAAATATTTTTTCTAAAATATAAAAAAATACACTCTTATTTCCCTACTTGAGATCCACTTAAACAGTCTGCCATGACCTCTAGAAGACCTCACGATCATATTCTTGCTTACTTCTCCTGTCTTGTATTGTTCCATCTGACGATAAAGTAAAGCAACCCAAACACTGTCTGTAACAGAATCTCCTGCGTGGATGCTTAAATAACAATAAAAAAAATGATGTAATTTTAGACTTACAGAAAAGTTGGAAAAGTCTATAGAGATTTTCCATGGTCCCTTCATCCAACTATCTCTAATGTTAACATCTTATATAACCATAGTTCAATTATTAAAATCTCAAAATTAACATTGGCATAATACTATTAACTAAACAAAAGATCTTATTCAGATTTGACTAGGTTTTCCAAAAATGTCTTTTTTTCTGTTACATGATCCCACATTACATTTAGTTATTATTTACCCTTACTTTTAACCTTCCTGTGACAGTTGCCAGGTCTTTTCTTTCATGACCTTGATATTTTTGAAAAGTACTGGTCAGTCTTTTAGAAAAATTCTCTCAATTTTGGTTTGCTTGCTGTTTTCTCCTCATTAAAATTAGATTATAAATGTTCAGCAAGAATATTACATATATAACATGTAGAATATTAGCATATGTAGCATAAATTCTAGTAATTGTGAAGTATTTAAAATTTATAACATGTCTTGATTAAGTACTTTGTAAGTACTTGTTTAATTAAAAAATATATATATATTTATAGTGCCTGATTTCTTCTCTTTCTTCCACACTAGATTATGGAATTTTTTTGGTTATTCTTGCAATCATCCTCATATATTATAAACTGCATACAACATGGAACATTGCTCAATATGTGTTTAAGGAGAAAGAACTATATACAAATTAAGATCTTCCTATACCTTCTCCAAAAGTTAAAACCAACAAACAAAAAGATTAAATTTTAGATTTAACAATTACTTGAGAGCTAAAATTAAAATGATTACAGAATAGCTACGTTAATGTATATGTCCTAGGAAAATAGTGTAGCTTTTTTTAAAGATTGGGTGCAATATAAAATAAATCTCAACAAAAAAACTATTTTTTTCAGAGTGACCTGTGCTTTTCTCCTAAATTTCAAAAAAAGATTTAGCATTTTGGTAAAACTTTGAAGGTAAATTATTATATACAGCAGGCTTCCTTTCCTCCAGCATCAATAAAACAATAAAGATCTTTGATTTGGGATCCGCAGGGATAGCCATGGACCTGAACTTCATGCTCTTTTCAAAACTGGCTACTGGAGAAACCCTGGAGTGAGCTATGGAATAAAGGGAGTGAGTATTTCTCTTAATCAGACTTTCTTGATATCATAGCCCTGATTTTTACTGTTTAGATACATGAATCCCCTACACAAATCAAACTACTGCCCTTCCTGGATTGTCTGAGGCCCTTTACCTCCCTTCATACCCAATTAAAAACAAAAAATAAAAAAAAGAGCAAAGACAAGGTAAACCTCTCTACATATTTAATAATATTAAGGAACAAGGAAGTGAAATGACATTTAAGTCTTTTTAATGTATACTGTGTTTCAGTTTTTGTTTTTTATCATTTTATAATAATAAGAGAACTTATGGTGTAGTCTCCAATGATGAGTATCTTTTCTTCCTCTCTTTTATTTATTTATTTTTTTCTTTCAAATCAGGGGCATCAGACCACCAATAATGGTGATGAATAATTAAGGCCTTGCACTATGAGAGAGAACACTTACAATAGTTGCAGCTGCTAAGGGGATCTGACCTCACTTAGTATGTCCTCCTGGCTCAGAGATGGGCATCCTAGGTCTACCAATGGTTGCAGAGCCCCATCAAGTGATTAGCTGTGGCTCTGTGCTTCTCGAGACAAGCTGGGCAGTGTTTATGATCAAAGCTCATGGGAGCAAAACTGAGAACTGTTTACTGCATGAACAATATGGTGAACACCTATTTTAAAATGCTCCAGTAATTTTAGTAAACTCAGTTGGGTTAATATTAGCTAAAGTTAGTTGGGGGATTGATCATAATTAAATTTTTCCGTTTATTTATAATCTTTATGTAGAGTTTAATTATACTACCATCCCAGTCCTTTTGAGGCAAGGATAATATTTACTTCACATTCTTGTGTGTGCAAGAAATGTTACCTATTGTTTCAGAAAATAAAATTACATCTGACTCAAAGTAACAAATTAAGTAGAGATGTAAAATTCCCTCCTAGTCACCAACCAGGCTCTATTTCTACCCCCAGAACATGCAAAGATTCTGTCTTGAGTCTACCAAAATATCTGAGGTCTCCCAGGTCCACATGGGATACCACAAAAGACCACAAGGTTGTGCACTTGAATTCAGGTGGTTGTGAGGCTTCTCTTGCCATCCCACTTGTAGGTTTAACAGAAGATGGGCGTGCTGAGCATTCCACCTCTTCTCATGTGCTATGACACCAATCAGGCCTTCTGAGTCACGCTTCCTATGTACTTCACGTCTTCCTTCTGTGGATTTGGTAGAACTACTGCTCCTCACATCAATACTAGGTTTTGCTCTTTATACAAAGTTTTATTGTGCCTTTCATTTTGTTCTGTTTTGTTTTGTTTGTGGTTACTTACCTTGTTTTGTTTTCTCAGATTTTAAATTACTCTCATAAAAAAATTTAAGTTTAGAGTGGTTTGGGAAAGCAACTATGTTTACATAATTTTCTTCATATATAAAGTATATGGAAATACTAAGTAGTTTGTAAATTGTATGTGTGTGGGAGTCTGGGGAGAACTGAATGATAAATGTGTGATTTTGAAATAAAAATAACCTGTAGGCATCAATTCAAACAAGTATTGTTCCTCATCAAGTGGAGACAAAGAGGGATCTTGGGAGACAGCAGAGCCAATGATGCAAATATTCCTTAATACTTCTGCCCCTCCTGTTTTCTAATTTTATTATAAAACCAGACTGTGAAAACAGTAAGAAACATCAGTAAATTCTCCCAGGACAAGAAATATAAAATGTTATAATGAACTATTTCATAGAATACATTCCTTTATTATAAACCCTTATGAGTACCTAGAATTAACTTTGAACTAGTTATTGGCATTATAGCAATAAAAAATCATGAACTCATTCTGAAACTGCTCGTAGTTTAATAGTGAAGAAATCATTGAAAATTTGCATAAATATAATTATTACTTCAAACAGCCCTTGTGGTACAATGGTTGAGCATTGGGCTGCTAACCAAAATGTCAGTGGTTCAAATCCACCAGCAGTTCAGTGAAAGAAAAGACTGGAAAACTGCTGTCTAAAAATTACACCCTGAAAAACACTATGGGGCAGTTCTAATCTGTCCAATAGGGTTGCTATGAGTTAGAATTGACTGAATAACACATGATAACAACAACATTACTTTATGTTCTCTATCAGTGAATAAACCAGTTTAAATGATTGGCTGTATATTATATATTTTAAATGTGTTGTTAAGGAAATACGATAGTTAAGAATAAAATTTTCATTCAGCAGTCTACCTCTAATGCTGAAAGAATCCAATAATTAAAAGAATGTTCATATATGCAACATTTGAATTACAATTTTTCAAAGCTTTAGAATAAAATAATGTGCAGTAACATCCAAGATTAAACAGAATATAAATTACTCATTTCTTCAATTTATTTAGACATTCAGGTTATTTTTTATGAATATCAATTGTCTTTGTACAACATTTCAGTTATATACAGTTAAGAGACTAGATAAATGTACTCTAATCTTAGAAAATCTGGACCTTTCTAATTTTAAAATAAGTGAGTATATAGTCTTAGTCATTTTTGCTATAACTGTATAATGAACCACAAATAAAACTCTTATTACAGGTTTCTGGCTGGTTAGATGGAATTTTTCTTTGCCTGAATTTTCAGGTTCACATACATATTAAGATGTAGTATCACCTTTCCATTTCTGGAGAATGGACTTTTAAGCTAGTCAGAAAAAATAGTTTGTCTGTTAACTCTCACTACATGTATTAATCAGAGACCAACTCTTGGCAATGCTGCTAGTAAGTAATCATCTCTGAAATTCTTTATCTTTCTAGAATTATTGCCACATTTATCATAGAATTTAACTGATTCCTCTTTCCCCGCTCAGTTTGTCCATGTGATCTTCCTGATTCACTGTAATCACATACTTAACTTTCACCAAAATATTTAGATGCTTGAATGGTTCGTTACTCTTTTTGAAAAGTATAAGGCTTGTATTAATATTTCTATAAAGCTATGCAGATAGAAAATCATAGAGATGTAGACTAATATTTTCTCATAGGACATAGTACTGTAAAACATTTCATGTACTTAAACTTTAGATGATGATGATGTCTTTTATATGCATAAATATACATAAAATAAAATTATTTTATAATTTATTTTCTGAAGTATTTCATAAGAATGGTAGGTTTTTTGTTTGTTTTAAAATGGCTAGCTCATAATTAAAACCAATAGTAACATAGCTGGCATTGAATTCCTTTACTCCCTTGTGAAAGCAGCATTTTTATAACAGGTCTACTTGTGAGCACTCAACCACACTGTAGGTTATACTCATTGAGCTAATGAGAAAAAGGAAAAAGAAATGCTTTATTTTTTAAATTTCAGATAAGATACGATAGGAAATATGACAGTTCGTGTGGTTAAGAAATATATTCTTAGAATTTCAGATTTCTAGAACTTGTCACAGACTTCAGTAATTATTTTTTCTTCCCCAAACTGTCAAACGAAGTTTTTAAAAAATTCATTTAATCTATATTAACAGTCTTCAAGTTTCATTTTATTCAATGGTTAAGAGACTTAGTGACAGATTATATTGTTACATTTTAAGTATTTTCTCTCTTAATCTTTCTTCTTTCTGTCTGCTTCTCTTCTATTCCTCGTCTTTGTTAACATCATTTCCATTCTTTCTATCACTTGGATCAAAACCTTGGAGTCATGTTTGACCTCTTATCCTCTAATCTTTATATAATGGAATGCCAAATTCTGACAATTCTACTTGCTCATTCTTATTGAATCCCAACCACTTATTTCTATTTCCATCACTACTCTCCTATTCCATTCCTTCAGTGACTCTTACCACGATTGTTCAGTTTGTCTCCTAAATACTTTTCATAATTCAAAATTATGCTTTTTATACTGTAGACAGATTTCTTCATAAATCACATGTATGATCAAGTAATTTTCCTCTTTAAAGTGTAAAATTGCTTTCTGTATAATATGAAATAAAGTGTCATTTTCAGTGTCTTATTTAAGATATTCAGGAGTCTAATTACAGCTCATCAATCTTTTTTTTTTTTAGTTAAATAACTGGAGAAAAATACTCATTAAATAAATTTCAAAAATATAAAAAGGATATAAAAGAAAATGACACTGATTCTATCATGAAGAAATGTCATAACTCAAATTTACTTCTAGTACTTTTTATGAGTGGAATGTAAGAGATCACCAAGAATGTGTACTACTATTCTGCTCTTCCACATTTACTGTTTTTCTAAGAAGATATAGTTTTAATTGAAGAATAGTATACTCATCATATTGATCACAAAGAATCATAATATATGCATAGATAAACTTCATTTTATATTAATCTAATTTAGAAAATCTTTTTTTCAAAAATTACTTTTATGTTTATATTTACTACAGTATGAAAAAAATGTTTTGGTAAATCTATGGTGAATTGTTAATACTCGTACATCTGATTTCTTGTTTTTGAGTTAGTGAATTTGATTTATCTCCTAAAAAAATCTAGTTGTCACAATGATGATCAACAGAAAGTTCAGTTCTTCATAGAGGAGCAAATGTTTTCTTTTCTATACCCTTGTATATTAGATTTCTTTCAGTTTGCAGGGACAGTTGAAGAAAATATTGGCTGTGCACAATAAAGCCTTAGAGTTAAACACTGAACTTGCAAAATTTTATAGGTAATACTCACTGTATTCTGTTATTTAAAGATGGAAATGTAAAGTAGTGTGTGATTTTTGCTCTGCAGATAAAAATAATACATTTGTTTGCTTGTTTGTTTTGTTTTTGTTTTTGTTTTTTAAATTCCGTATAGAAATTTTATCTTTATAATTCAAAATTTGGGAAAAAAGGATTTTTTGTCATGGATCACTTGTAATCAAATTTATATGAGTAGGTAAAGTTTTCTATTTCCTTTCTTCTTCTGTCTTTTTATTTACTTTTCTATTTTCTTCTGCTTGCTGATAGATGATCTTACTTTTATTTTCCTGATAAAAATAACTGATATGTATTTGGTGTTTAATACATGAAAGATAAGCTAAGCCTGAGATACATTTGTATATAACATAGCCAATGATATACCTATCACATTTTTTATCACATTACTATAATGAATAATTAAATGCATTAATACAGTATTTTATACATGGAGCTCTCCATAAATTTTTGTGTTACTTTTACCCCCTTTTCATTTGAATAGAACACATTTGAGTATCTTTTTATTCAAAATACCAGAGATTTTCAAAACATATTCATATATGCAAATATTTTCTAATTGATAGCTGAAAAAATATCTTGAGATACCTTGCAACTTTCTAGTTTAAGGAACTGATCAACACTTCCCTTAAGTAACTGATACTTTAAAGTAATACCTGTGACAAATTCCCTTATTAAAGAGCATGATGAGTGGATGTAGGAAGAGCACAATTTTGAAACTGGCCTCTAAGTTTTAAACCTAACTTAATGACTGTTAATCACACACCGATATTTAGTCACTCAATATCACTGAATTTCAGTTTTCTACTCTTTAAAATGAATGTTGAAGAGGGTTGCAAGTGTTTTCTTGCTCTAAATGCATGAAGTACATTAAAAGACCTCAAATATTAACATTCAACCAATAAGTTTATTTGAATTAGCTTTATTTTTTGAAATGATTTTAACTTAGTAACTTTTTATTTTTCCTCTATTCTCCATTGAGACATGGCATAATTTTCTCTAAGAAAAGTAGCTTATTCAGACGCTTTAGAAATTTCTTGCATTCATTCACATATTTGATTTCAGTTGTTAGCCATCTGTAAGCATTTTACTTTAAAGCTAGAGTTTTAGAGTTGACTTCATCCACCAAGTAATGAGTTACCCTTCTTTACTTTTCATTCTTATGATATTGTGAAATATACACAGGATGGCAAATAACTTTGGCCAAAATATTTATAGAACATTGAATAAGAAAAAGAGAGTTGGAATAAATGGTCCTTAAAGCTCTTGAAATGGAGAAAGCATAAGTTTTTGTAATTTGAATTTGTCTGCTTAGTTCTTTACTCTTATTAACATTTACTCTAAACGTGGGTTATTCACTGTTCCATATTTTGATGCTTGACTTTGTTTCATCCATTGAAAAAATATTAAATGAATGCTAAGTATTTCTATGTCATTCTCTTATTTTTGTCACACAAAAAATAAATACCCTCTGCCTTAGTTAAGTTTGGATATGTCTTATTCTTAATACTTCTGCCCCTGATCTTGTTAAGACAACATTGTCACATACAATCACCCATGCAAGATTTTATGAATATTTTAACAGGAATAATTTTACAGAATATTTAAATTGTAACTTACTTCCATTTTCTGGCATGCCAGAATCTTATTGAATGTTAAATAAGAATCCATCCCACAACTTTACATCAAGAAATTTCATCAACTGGAAATCATGGATAATAAACATAGAACTTAAGATGTAATCAATAAATAATCATTAAATGTCTTGATAGAATTACAGTGTAAAACTTAGTCATGTAAAATTTTGAAAAACCTGGCCAACAATTCTCCTTGAGGGATGCTGACCTTGGTCAAACCTGCTTATTTTGGTGTTCTAATTAAAATTGGTGTAAAAATAACTCTGCGAGTGCTAGCCATTTTTCTGTGTGCTTGCATTATAATCTGCCCTATTTTATATTCATAATGAATCTGAATCTCTGCAGTAAAGTAGAGAGTGTTAAACTGGATTCTAGGAGAGGAAATACTGTTAGATATCTGGAAGTCTAATGACTGACGAACTTGACATTCTTCTCTGAACTGCTTTTAGATCTGAGTTGATGGCTCTGCTGCTGGGGAGAACACCTCAGGGCATAGATGGCACTTTCCGAATTTTCCACATATCAGGAGCAAGGTGTAGATCTGTCATTTACAGAAGAGGGAAATTTCCCTGTCCACCAAGTCAAGATGCACCGGCCTTTTTTTTTTTGTCAGGAGATTATATTCTATTTACCCTGTATTATTATACTGCTTCTTCCATGAGAATTGATCTCTGATGAGTTTATATTGTTTATGAAGATTAGCCCAAAGAGTTTTGTAATTTTTTTAATGTAATGTCATTTCATAATGGGATTCCCAGGGATTATTTATAAAAATAGTTCAAGCACTTGATTGTTGTTAGGTGGCATCGATTTGGTTCTGAATCACAGCGACCCTATATACAAAAGAATAAAAAACCGCCCCGTTCTGCTCCATCCGCCCAACCATTGTTACACTGAACCAGGGGCCGATTATTCAACAGTGCTTACCTTGCTTACCAGATCATACATAGTGAACAATTTCACATTTTTTCAGCACATCAAAGATTCTACTTCTAGGTATGGCTGGCATCTGTCTCGCTCCCAAATCCAAAGCACCTTCTTACAGAATCAAAGCCTCTTTTCAAAGTACAATCCCTGAAAGGGGTGAGTGACCCAGTAAACAAGGTAAGAACAGCCTTAGTTGTGCTGCCTTACTAATGTGTAGTGAACGATTTCCCATGGGTTTCAATGGCGAAATCCATGGGAAATGGTTCACCACAGATTAGTCACTAAGCACAAGTGAGCCATTACTTACACCGCTTATTGGGTAACCCTCCCTTGGCTTGAACCCATTGTTGCTGCCACCGTGTCAATCCATCTCATTGAGGGATTTCCTCTTTTTCTCTCTCTGTGTTATCAAGTATGATGTCCTTCTCCAGCAACTCTTCCCTCTTGATAACATGTTCAAAGTACACAAGGTGAAGTCTTGCCATCCTCACTTCTAAGGAGCATTCTGGCTGTACTTCTTCCAACGCAGATTTGTACATTTTTCTGGCAATCCATGGTATATTCAACATCCTTACCAGCAGCATAATTCAAATGTATCATTTCTTCTTCAGTCTTCCTTAATCATTGCCCAGCTTTCGCATGCATATGAGGTGATTGAAAATACCATGGCTTGGGTCAAGCATACTTTTCTCCTTAAAGTGACATCTTCGCTTTTAACATGTTAAAGAGTTCTTTTGCAGCAGTTTCCCAATACAAAACGTCCTTTGATTTCTTAACTGCTGCTTCCATGGGCGTTGTTTGTGGATCCAAGTAAAATGAAATCCTTGACTATATCAGTATTTTCTTCTCTAATCATGCTGTTGCTTATTTGTCTGGTTGTGAGGATTTTTGTTTTATGTTGAGCTATAATCCACCCTGAAGGCTGTATAGTCTTTGATATTCATCAGTAAGTGCTTCAACTTCTCTTCACTTTCAGCAAGCAAAGTTGTTTCATTTACATATCACAGGTTGTTAATGAGTCTTCTTCCAATTCTGAGGCCTCATTTTTCTTCATATAATCCAGTTTCTCGATTTGCTCAGCACGCAGATTAAATAAGTATGGTGAAAGGATACAATCCTGGCACACACCTTTCCTGATTTTAAACCACACACTGTCCCCTTGTTCTGTTTGAATGAGTGACTCTTGGTCGAGGTTCCTCATGAACATAATTATGTGCTCTGGAATTGTCATTCTTCACAATGTTATCCATAATTTGTTATGATCTACACAGTTGAATGCCTTTGCATAGTCAATAAAACACAAGTAAACATCTTATTGGTATAATCTGCTTTCAGCAAAGATCCATGTGAAATCAGCAATGATATCCCTCGTTCTATGTCCTCTTCTGAATTTGGCTTGAATTTTTTGCAGTTCCTGTTGATGTGCTGCTACAATCATTTTTGAATTATCTTCAGTAAAATTTTACTTTATTGTGATATTAATAATATTTTTTGATAATTTGAGGATTCCGTTGGATCACCTTTGCTTGGAATGGGCACAAATATGTATCTCTTCCAGTTGGTTGGACAGGTAGCTGTCTTCCAAATTTCTTAGCATAGACGAGTGAGCACCTCCAGTGCTGCATCTGTTCGCCGAAACATCTCAATTGGTATTCCATCAATTCCTGGAGTCTTGTTTTTCAACAATGCCTTCAATGCAGCTTGGACCTTTTCCTTCAGTACCGTTGGTTCCTGATCATATGCTACCTTATAAAATGGTTGAACGTCGGCCAATTCTTTTTGGTGCAGTGACTGTGTAGTCCTTCCATCTGCTTTTGATGCTTCCTGTGTCTTTCAATATTTTGCCCATAGAATTCTTCAATTTGCAACCTAAGGCTTCAATTTTTTCTTCTGTTCTTCCAGGTTGAAAAATGCCTAGTTTGCTCTTCCTTTTTGGTTTCCTAACTCCAGGTCTTTGCACATTTCGTTGTAAAACTTTTCTTTGTCTTCTCAAGCCCCCCTTTGAAATCTTCTGTTCAGCTCATTTACTTCATCTTTTCTTCCATTTGCTTTAGCTACTCTACTTTCAAGAACATGTTTTAGAGTCTTTTCTGATATCCATTTTGGTCTTTTCTTTCTTTCCTGTCTTTTTAATGACCTCTTATTTTCTTCATGTGTAGTGTCCTTGATGTAATCTCACACTTTGTGTGGTCTTTGGTCCCATAAAGAAACCCATTGCTGTTGAGTGGATTCTGACTCATAGAGATCCTATTGGACAGAGTAAAACTGTCCCATAGCATTTCCAAGGAACAGGCTGGTGGATTCGAACTGCCGAACTTCTGGTTAGCAGCCTGAGCTCTTAACCACTGTGCCACCAGAGCGCCGGTGTTTGGTCATTAGTGTTTAATAAATCAAATCTGTTCTTGAGATGGTCTCTAAATTCAGGTGAGACATACTCAAGATCGTACTTTGGCTCTCGTGGACTTGTTTTAATTTTTGTCAGCTTCAACTTGAACTTGCATAGAAGCAGTTGATTGTCTGTTCCATTGTTGGCCCGTGGCCTTGTTCTGACTGATAATATTGAGCTTCTCTATTGTCTCTTTCCACAGACGTATTTGATTTGTTTCCTGTATGATCCATCTAGTGAGGTCCACATGTATAGTCACTGTTTATGTTGTTGAAAAATGTTGTTTGTTTTGTAAATTTCTATTTTGTTAATTCTGCTTCATTTCTATCACTGGATAATATCCATATGCCTACAAAGAAGACCAATTAATACAATTATTATTCAAATTTAAACACAAACCACTAATGCCAAACATGAAGAAATTGAAGATTTTTACTAACTGAAATTGATCAAACACACACTCAGGATACATTGATAATTACTGGTTATTGGAATGCAAAAGTCAAAGAGAAATAAGAAGGATCAGTAGTTGGAATATATGGCCCTGGTGATAGAAATTGTGCCAGAGTACTTGATTACAAGGGGCAATTTGTTAGAAGGGAAAAGTTCATGGCATAGTTCACAACTTCTTCATTGTATAGCTGAAAATTGACAATGATAATTAAATTAACAACAAAAACAATCCAGCCATTGTAGCCTTTGCTTTTCTTTGTAAGTAGGTTAAATCACTAATCCATTCTTCTAATATCGTTATAGAAAAAAAAAAATTGCAACCCAGTTGATTCTGACTCATAGCAACCCTATATGGCGGAGTGAAACTTCCCCATAGGGTTTTCAAGGCTGTAAATCTTTAAGGAAGCAGACTGGTACATCTTTTTGTTGCGAAGCAGTGGGTAGGTTCAAACAACTGACCTTTCCTTTAGCACCTGAGTGCTTAACCATTGAAGAACCAGGGCTAGTTCTTGTTATAGGTCTATCTAATTTTCTATTTTCTCTTGAATTAATATTAATAATTTGTATCTTTCTAGAAATTTGTCCATTTCATCTGTTTTCTAATTTATTTGGAACACAGTTTTTTATTGTTTTCCACAATAATCTTTTTTTTAATTTCTCTATGTTCAGTAGTAATAGCTTCTCTTTTATTCCTTATTTCAGTAAATTGAGTTTTCTTTTTTTTTTTCTTAATTTAGCTGTAGTTTGTCAATTTCATTGATATTTTAAGACCCAATTTTTGGTTATCATGATTTTCTCTATTCTATTCTATTCATTATTTATTTTATTTTCACTTTAGTCTTTACTGTTTCTCTCCTTTTGCTTACTTTGTGTTTATTTTGCTCTCCCTTTCTCTTTTTCCAAGGTGGAAGTTTGGCTTCTGATTGGAGATGTTTATAATTGTTTTTAATATAGATGTTTACAGTTATGTATGTCCTTTCCAGCAGTCTTTTAGCTGCTTCCCATAAGTTTTGTTATATCGTGATTTTATTTTAATTCATCTAAAGTATTTTCTAATTTTTTTGTGTGATTTTTTTCTTTGATCCATTGGTTATTTAAGAATGCATTCTTTAATTTCCACATATTTATGAATTTCCAAATGTCCTTCTATTATTGATTTCTGGTCTAATTCCATATGTTTGGATAGTGAAATTTACATAAATACAAACATTTTAAATTTACTGAAACTTCTTTTATGGCTTAGCATATTATCCATCCTGAAAATTATCCTATGTGCTCTTGAGAAGGGTATGTATAATCCTGTGGATGGGTGGAGTATTCTATACAAGTTTGTTAGGTCTAGATTTTTAATAGTGTTGTTCAAGTCTTTAATTCCCTTCTTGATTTTCACAGTTTTTCTTTTGATTATGGAAAATAGGGTACAGAGATCTCCAAATATTATTGTTGAATAATACATTTCATTAATTCTATCATTTTTTTCTTCATGTATTTTTGGGCTGTATTGTTTTGTGCATATATTTTTATGATTAATAAATTGGCAATTTTATCATTATTAATTTTTCTTCTTTATCTCTAGTAACAAACTTTTGTTTTAAAGTTAATTTTGTTTGATACTAGTATACTAGTCCATTATTTTAAGGTTGTTATTTGCATGGTATATCTTTTTTCATGCTTTTGTTTAACCTATTTAGATCTTTGTGTCTAAATTGAGTCTCCTGTTAACAGCTTATAGCTAAATCTTTTAATCTAAACTGAAAGTATCTGTCTTTTGATTGAATCATTTTATCCATTCACATTTAATATTATTATTATTATTGTTGGATTTTCATCTCCTATTTGGTATTTTGTTTTTTATAAGTCTTGCAGCTTTTTGTTCCTCTATTTTTTTTTTTATTTTATTCTTCTATATTGTGGATATTTTGTAGTATAACATTATAATCCCTTCAATAATTTTTAAATATTTTTCTTAATGGTTTCTCTATGGCTTACAATATACCTATTAACTTGTCAGCAACTACTTTATATTTACATGGAGTTACTTCCAGTAAATTATAGCAAGTCTACTCTTATATAGCTCCAATCCTCTTCCCAAACTTTGTGCTATTGCTGTTAAGAGATTACTTCTATATAGGTTACAAACCCAACAATACATTTTTGTAGAAGTTTTCCTTTATATAGTGATATATTTTAAAGGATATGAGAGAAGAAATGAGAGCAAGTATATATTTATAGAATTTGTTTTATTAATCTTCTTATTTATTCATTCTCTTTATTTCTTTCTGTGATTTTGAGTTACCATCTGGTATTATTTCCTTGTTTCCATATGCCTCCTTGTGTTTTATTGTCAAAAATATTGCATTTCTGTATGTTATAAGCTCAACAAAACAACTGTATACCTATTGGTTTATGCACATGCTTTTTAAATGAGTCAAGAGAAGAAACATGCAAGTATAGTGTCTTTTGTAATTACCTAACAGTGTCACCAGTGTTCTTTGTTTCTTGCATGGATTTGAACTACTATCTGGTGTTGCACACTAGAATTCTGAAGAAATTCCTTAGTATTTCTTTAAGGCAGGTCTTAAACAAATTGATACTGTTTTCCTTTATATGGAAATGTATTTATTTCACCTTCATTTTTGAAATATAGTTTTGCTAGAAAAGAGATTCTTGGTTGCTTTTCTTTCTTTTTTTCTTGTTTATTTTATTTTACTTTTGGTTTTTTGAATATTTCATTCCACTGTGTTCTGGCCTCTATTGTTTCTAATGACAAGTAGCTATTAATTTTGGAGGTGGAGGGCTCCTCTTGTACTAATTTTTTTTTTCTTGCTGTTTTCAAGACTATCTTTTTTTTGGCTTTGAACGTTTTGACTATGAATTGTCTAGGTATGGATCTCTTTGCATTTATCCTACTTGAAATTTGTTGTGATTCTTTGGTATAATGATTATTATTTTTTTTTTTTTGTCAAAATTGTTAAGTTCTCAGCCATTAATTCTTAAAATTTTACTCTGTTCCTTTCTCTCTCTTCTTTCCTTCTGGTACCGCTATTTTGTTATGTTGTTGTGCTTAATAGTGTCCTTAAAGCTCTGTTCATTTTTCTTTTAAAATCATTTTATATTTACAGTCATAGTTATAAAATAACTGTCTCTGGTTTTTCAGATTACATAATCTCTATTGATTTAGCCTCAACTTTGCTGATTCTTTGTTCTGTCACCTCATATCTAATGTTGAGCCCTTCTAGTAAAATTTTGAATTTGGTCATTGAAACTTTCAACTCCAGATTTCCCATTTAACTTTGAAAATCACACACATACACCCACACACACACGTGTATACATATATAATCATAAATACATATTCTTTGTTATTTAATGAGACATTGTTATCATGTCTTTATTTAAACGTATTTTCTATTCATTTTTTGGACATATATATGATAGTTGCTTTAAATGATTTGTCTATTAAGTTCATCATCTGGGCCCTTACAAAAGAAGTTTTTATTGTCTGCTTTTTTTCTTGAGCATGATGACATTTTTCTGTTTCTTTGCATGTCTATTTTTTTTGATGAAATTTGGACACTTTAGATAATATGTTGTAGTAATTCTGAATCCTGACCCTCATTCCCAAGGGTTGTTGCTATCATTTTTATTTGCTTGATTGTTTATTTGTTTAGTGTCTTGGCTGAACAAATTCTGTAAAGTCTGTTCCCATTCCCCCACAATGTGCAGTTTCTGATGTCCTTTATCTGAATTTTTCCAATTTGTTTTTATCTCTTACTCTGGCTACCTTGAGGTCATTATAGGCCATTTGTTGATCAAATGTTGTGACCAAATCCCTTTAACCTATTAAAATTTTACTCTTTGCAGCTGAATTAATGTGTGGTTAGAGACTGCTCAGCTGTGTGCCAACTTCATTCTCAGATGGGTAGAGAAATGACTGTAGCGGTTTTGAGCTTCATATCAATGCAGGAAGAGATAAGGAACTTTTAGCAGAAGAAAGAGTTAAAGAAGAACTTTCAGGATGTCACCAGCCAACCTTTTCACAGCTCTCATTGCTGAATTGCATCAAATGCCCATCCTTAGGTAAACCAAAAAAATCAAATCCATTGCCATCGAGCTGATTTCTACTCATAGTGACCCTGTAGGACAAAGTAGAACTGTCCCATAGGGTTTTCAAGGAGTGGCTGGTGAATTCAAACTTCTGACATTTTGGTTAGCAGCCTAAGCTCTTAACCACTATGCCACCAGGACTCCTGTCTTAGTTATCTAGTGCTGCTATAACAGAAATACCACGGGTGGATGGCTTTAATGAAGAGAAATTTATTCTCTCACAGTCTAGTAGGATGTAAGTCCAAATTAGGGTACTAGCTCCTGGGGAAGGTTTTCTCTCTCTGTCGGTTCCAGAGGAAGGTCCTTGTCATCAGTCTTCCCTTGGTCTGGGAGCATCTCAACGTAAAAACCTCAGGTCCAAAGGATGCACTCTGCTCTCGGTGTTGCTTTTTTGGTGGTATGAGATCCTCTGTCTCTCTGCTCACTTCTCTCTTTTATATCGCAAGAAATTGCCTCAATTGACACAATCCAATCTCGTAGATTGAGTCCTGCCTTACTAACACAACTGCCACCCATCCTTCCTCATTAACATCATAGAGGCAGGATTTACAATATATAGGAAAATCACACAATACTGGGAATCTTGGCCCAGCCAAATTGATACACACATTTTTGGGGGGACATACTTCAATCCATGACAACTCCCTTCCTTAGGCAGTCCCTACTAAAGCTATTGAGATTACTTTTGGACCACACAAGTCCCCAGAACATCCTTGTTGTAAATCAATGGAATTAAAAATGTTGACTGATATATGACTGTCAATTTTTTTTTGCTGTTGTAAGAACTTTATACTTACAACAAAGTGCTATCATTTTCCCATGATCACTAATATTTCCCAAAAGAGCAAGTGTTTTATCATTATGAAGAGTAAAGTAAGCTTAATATTATCGCAAAATAGAATTTTAAACGGTATAAATTTGAGGTTATGGAAATACATTACATTGCCTATGTCCTTTTTATTTACATTGTTTGTGTCACTTTCATTTCCCCTTGGTGTGGGGAAAATTTTCTCAGTAGTTTACAGTCTAGAGATTTTGACCCATTTAATCTAGTCTAAATATCAACATAATACTTGCATTTTATTTCTACAAAATTGTCATGGCTACTGCTTATCAGACTTATGGCTAAATAAATCATTTTTGTCAGCAAATATTATTGATCCCAGATACTACTCTACTTCCATGGAATACATAAATGAAAAAAGCACAAAAAATCTTCAAGTACTTGGAGGTTCCATTTTAGTGAATAACAACAGCAACAAAAATATATAACAAATAACCAAAAAGAAAATGTATAAGTAAATTTTATGGTGTATTAAAAAGTGCAAGTTATTATGAAAAAAAAAGAACTAGAAAAGAAGACTGAAATATTAAGACAGGGTGAAGGAAAACATACTTCTATATTGAAAGATTAGGGTAGGCCTCACTGAGAAAGTGATAAACCAAAAACCCACTGGCGTCAAGTCGATTCCAACTAATAGCCACTCTATAGGACAGAGTAGACGTGCCTTATACAGTTTCCGAGGAGTAGCTGATGGATTTGAACTGCTAACTTTTTGGTTAGCAGCCAAGCTATTAACCACTGTGCCATGACATTTGAGGAAAATATTGTGAAAGTCTTATCCTTCAAATATCTGGGTGAAGAATAATCAGTCTTTCAAGGACAGCCAGTACAACATTTGGGAGTATTCCAAGGGTGTTTGATGAACTGTAAAGTGTCCAATATGGCTAAAGTAGAGGCAAGTGAGGGAAGGGTATTAGGAGTTGAGAGTAAAGGTTAAGAAAAAATGAGAATATGACTTTAGCTTGAGTGAAAGCAGGAAAAAAAATAGAGGTTGTCAGCAGAGGAGACAATTATAATAATAACTATATAATATACAAATATAGTGATGATGTTGATACAGATGATGATGATGATGTAGTTGTTGGTGGCTTTAGATGTCCCTAAGCATCCCATTGCATCTAATTTACATTTAGCTATAGAATTATTTTCTTTAAACCAAGTATACATTTATTTCACAGGGTTTGTCCTATATCTAACATTCTTCTTTCCCTGGAGTCCAAACAGAAATAAAAGGAAATCTCTTAACACATGGCAATTTTTCAAGTATTTAAAGACAGCTTTTCTTTGGTATTCTCTTTTCTGGGCTAAATGTTCACACTTTCCTTTAGATAACTAAAGATAACTTCAAAAGTATCTATTAATTACACTTAATTTTCCAGGACTACCTCCCTGCTATCCGTTCATGTATGCTTTATTATAATAATTATTTTTGTGGGGAAACACTAAAGACAAATTTTCATTAAATGCCTCTCATGTTCCAGACACTGTGCTTGAGGGTATGAATATTGAGGACACACACTCTATCTCCTAAATTTATCATTGCCGTCATTTAGATCTCATAATCTCTTTCTTAATATTTAGGATTTATGTTTTCTAAATTTATTTTTCTCTTATTCACTGTATTTTCATTCTTGTGTGATCTCCTTTCTAACTTTTATTTGTTTATGAATTATTTATTTATTTCAGTGCTGACATATGTATAAGGTATTCTGGCCCACCTCTTTCATTTTAGCTGCTTCAGCTCCGTAGGGTTCTATTTTCCATTTTCCTTGCTTTCAGACTTGACCTCTTGCTTCCATCTTACTCGTTGGCATGCATTGCTTTTATTTCCCTGCTCTTCTGTTATCTGTGAGTGTTGAAGAGATGAGTGATGTCTACAGTTGTAAATCTTACATTTCCTTTTGCTAGCTTTTAGTAGACCATGAATCTTAGATGAGCTACCCTTCTTATATCTTAATATACAGTTTTTGAACAAGAACTTCATCAATCCCTTCTGTTGTCTGTTTTCTGTCGTTTCTTTAAATGCGTTTCTTGCTGAGGACAGGTATTGTGTTTACTTTAACCTCATAATTCTATAATGTCTAGATATTATTTTGTAAGAAATTCTTATTAACAAATTGGAAATCCTGTTTCCTGGCACCCAATATATAGATATATAGCTATTTCTATGGAGAAGTACTTTTCTTTTAGTAAATACATTATACATATTTATCTTGATCTTACATACGTGTGTTTCCAATGCTTTTAAGAAAGTATATCTTCTGTGACAGGCTTCCATAGTACTTATCTAACTCTTCTCCTCTTGGTTTAAGTTCAAATTACCTCAGTCAGTATTACAGTCCTTACCAATGCAATATATGAGAATCCCAGTGGATTTTTCAACTAACTCATAAATCATTCCATAATGTTTTCTTTTTTATTTGAGTTTATATCAAATGTTATTCTCATTATTAAAGGTAAATTTTTTCTGATTAAATGTGTAGTGTAAAAGAGCAGAAAAATGGTTTTATGGAAATTGTTCCATTTCTTTCTTTTTTTAAGCAATACTAATAGAATCCATATTTTAACATTATGTAAGCATGCCCTCATGTTTAATTGCAATTTAGAGAAAACTAAATAACTAGACTATCCATAAATTGACTATAATACTGATTCCAATTCTTAATTGCACCTAAAACTCCATATGTTAATAATCTTAGTAAAGTTATTATTTATGTAAAGATATGCTTTTTTTACTTATTTGATTTTGCCCCCTCAAGGACATAAATAAGGTGTCTGTGCTTGCTTAAGATATTTAAAGAAAATTTCAGTATTTGTTCACCTTATTAAAGAGAAAGTGAAGAATTTTTTTAACACAGAAAATTGGAATTAGATGTTATCTGTAAAATAATCATAATAAAACATATCTCACAAGACTATTTTATTTAATTATGTTATCCACATATTGGAACCCATTACTTTAGGGTCTCAATCTATTTCTGAATGAATATGGAAACTGCTTTGTATATTAAATATTTTGTATTGGTTTTATGTATCAGTATTGATCACTCCTGCATTAGTGAACTTTAGGGCCAAGTGGGACTAGAAATATCTGACAAACAGAATTTGTCAAATGGTAACATTGTATGAAATTATGTGATCACCAATATGCCTCAGAAATCACAGAATATATTAGCCTATCCCTGATAAAGAGAATTTCACAAAGATTTGAGCATGATTCCCAAGTCCCCTCAAACAAATTCTCTTCTCATCACAATACTCTGACAACTCATATCAATAAAATAAGAAACTGATCAGCCCTGAAGGACCAATTAATATGTAAATATCTGAACCACTAAATTGGATTCCATTCTTGGATTGACATCTAATATCTAAAAACTAGAGTCAAAACAGACTTTGACCTGTGTTTTTGGCTCTGTGAGTCATGCAACAAACATTTTAAGCATTCTTCCATATTGCTAATCTATATAGCCTGTTGACAAAAACTGTAGTAGACCATAAAAAAAAGGCTATCTTGGTCCTAATATAGATCCTTCTTATAATGCTTTCTAAAAAATTATCTGGAAAATAAAGGAAAAATGTTAATGTTTGGATATTAGCACATGCAAATTAGTTTTCACTAAAATTAAAATATCTGTTGATGGATGAGGTAACAAATTTGGAAAAGAATTTTATTCTCTGATAGTATAATGTTAAAATTATTTTAAATCTAATAAGCAGATTCCATTATAAATAATATTAAACCTTAAATTTTATCTCAAATCAAAAACAAAACACAATTATTATATACATACTATACATATACATGCCTAATAAACAGCTCTAGTTCTGATTAAGTGCTCTGCTAGAATGGGTATTAAGGATATCGACTATATATGATTATTAGATTATCTAGTCTATTTAAGATATGGTGTTTTGATTCTTTCTACCCATAAAGAAAAAGCATTTTGAAAATGATGAAGTGATATGCAAATTAATTGCATTAATATTATGTGTATCTTGGAATGAACATCATGAGTCCATGATTATACAAGGCTGTTTATATGGATGTTAGAACATATTTTGACTTTAGCTCAGAAAGATTAGTATTAGAAATTAGTGAATCTTAATTTATAGTCATATGGAAGTATTATGTTAGATTGTATAGAGACTCATTTTTTATTTGTGCGTCTGTCATTGTCTTAGGCTGGGTTGTCTAGAACCAAAACCAGTAAAGCGTATAAATATATAGAGATTTATATCAAAGAAACAGCTAACGTGATTGCAGAGGCTGGAACATCCCAAGTCTGTGGATTAGGATAGAGGCTTCTCCCAATTCACACAGCCGCAGGGGCTGGTGAACCCAAGATAGGCAGGTCGGAAATCTGGATTCTGCTCACAGGTTGAGAAGATCAACAAATCCCAGGATCAGCAAATAAGCTGATAGCTCAAGTCCCAAGAATCGGAGGTCAGATGAACAGGAGGAAGCTGCAGGACCCAGAGGGAGCAAAAGCCAAAACATCTGCTTATATATGGATGCAGGCCACACCCCCCAAGGAAACTCCCTTTCAACTGTTTAGTTACTCAGAGCAGATTCAGTCATGGGAGTGATCACATAAAAACACTGAGAATCATGGCCCAGCCAAGCTGGCACGCAGTCTTACCCATCACAGTCATATAGAATGATAACTACAGACGATAATCATAGAAAAAAGATAATAACAGGAAAAAAAAGACTTGTGTGAAAATAGGGAAATATCTAATATAACGAAGAAATGGTCACTTTTTTTTTTTACATGAATGGAATGAAAGTATTTGGATTTTTCAAATAGCTGTTGTTTATCGTTATTAAAGTACATTATTTTGTCAGTAAAAGTTTTCTAGTTGATATTTGACTACATTTATTTTTAGAAACTGCAAGCATAAATCTAATTATTGTGTCTAAATATGCATACATGTTTATTATCATAAATTATTAATTTTAGCATACTATTGAAAAAAACCTCCCCACTTCCCCATGAAATGGATTTTATGCTTGACTGGAAATATTTTCTTAATTTTGAATTATGGGTAAAATATATTTAAGGCAATATAGCTTTAAAATAAAGCAAATTTTTTTATCTATGGTAGCTATTTTTTATGTCTTTTGAATTATTTATGAGGTCCTAGAATTTAGATTGGAAAACTTATTAGAGATTATCTACTTGAGTAAATACTAAATCCCTGCTTTGCTATTTCTAGGGGAAAAAAAATAACCTCAAGGTTGTAAAAATCATCAAAGTAGATATTTGCTGAGGCAAAGGACTATTATTACTCTTTCATAAATATAAAAACCAAAGCACAGTTATTTTGTTCATAGCCCCCTCATGAGCAAATTAAAAAGTCCAGGACTCTTGACTCCTTATTCAGTACCCTATTCAAATAGTGAATTGCTCTCTCTCTCTTTAAGTTTCATATATATACTTAGATTTCCTTGTACCAACACATTATTTCCCTAAACTCTATACATCTCAATAAATTCCAACACATGACCTTCTTGCTTCAGGCCACACTGATAGACTAATTTTCCTCCCCATCTGCTCTTCAACTATCACCTTGAGACTTCCTTATACTATCAACGTGGAAATCCCCCTCAGAAATTTTCCCTCCTGCTCCTCTGTTCTGATTCACCTAGTCTTTTCTTCTTTCTCCATTTATTTCCTTATCTTGAAGAAGAACACCCTCCAGTACCTTCTTATGGGTGCATGAGAAGTAACATTTTGAGACTTAGCACACCTCCCAAAAGTCTCCTTAAATCTTCACATTTCATAAATAATTTTGCTGGATATAGACTTTTCAGTTGTAACTCATTTTTCCTGCAGAAATTTTTAAGGCCTTCCCTTATTTTGCCATTTATCTTCCACTGTTGTTAATGAGAAGTCCAGATTATATTCTGACTCTTGATTCTACATATAGAACCTATTTTCTCTCTGTGGAAACTTTTATAATTATCTCTTTATTCACAGTTTCTTAAACATTTCGAATTATTTATTTCTTGTAAACTTTTTTTTCATTTAATAATATGTGGGTTCTTACAAGCATTACCCCTGATACCAAAGCCAGACAAAGATACTATAAGAAAAGAAAATTACAGACCTTTATCCCTTATGAATATAGATGTAAAAATCCTCAACAAAACATTAGCAAACCAAACCCAATACCATCGTAATACAGTATGACCAAATAGGATTTATTCCAGGAATGCAAGCATGAGCCAACATTAAAACATCAATTGCTGTAATACACCACATTATTTGAACAAGGTAAAGAACAACATGATCATCTCAATAATGCAGAAAAGACACTGGACAAAATCCAGTTATTTCATGGTAAAAACATTCAACAAGCTAGTAATAGAAGGGAAATTTCTCCATATCATAGAGGACATTTATTAAAAAACAGAAATAAAACTCATAGCTAACATCATACTCAATGGAGAAAGATTGAGAGCTTCCCCCTTAATATCGGCCACAAAGTAAGGATGCCCACTGTGATCACTGCTATTCAATATTGTACTGTAAGCCCTAGCCAGAGCAATTAGGAAGAAAAATAATATAAACTGTATTTAAACTAGTAAGGGAGAATACTATCCCGATCCATTGATAACATGATCCTATACATAGAAATTCCCAAAGACAAGAAAGCTACTAGAGCTAACAAAAGAATTCAACGGAGTTACAGGGTACAAAGCCAACACACAAAAATCAGTAGGGTTTCTATTTAACAACAATGAGCAATATGAAAAGGAAATTAAAATATTCCATTTATAATAACATCTAAACAATAAAATACCTAGGAACAAATGTAACCATGGAGGTGAAAGACGTGTATATTGAAAACTATAAAATATTGCTAAAATAAGCTAAAGAATGGCTAAATAAATTTTGTTTTCATGGATTAAAAGTCAATCTTGTTAAGATATCAATACTAACTAACCAATTTTATCTATAGATTCGAAAAAACTCTATCAAAATTCCAACAGACTTCTTTGCAGAAATGGAAAAATAAAACCTTCCAATTTATACGGAACATGAAGAGGCTCCTCACAAGCAAAAAATTTTGAATAAGAATAACAAAGTAGGAGAACTTACAATTCCCAATCTCAAAACATACTATAAAACTATAATAATCAAAACAATATACCACTAGTATAATAATAGGCACATAGACTAATGGAATAGAATTGAGAGTCCAGAAATAAACCTATACATCTATGGCCAATTGATTTTTGTCAAGGGTACTATGTCCATTTGATGGGAAAGGAATTGTCTCTTCAGTAATTGCTGGGGCAACTGGATCTCCACGTGACAAAGAATGAATGGACCCATGCCTCACAACATATCCAAAAATCTACTCAAAATAGATCAAAGACCTAAATGTAAAAAACTTAAGACGTAAAACTCTTAGAACAAAATGCAGGAGTAATGTTTCAGGACCTAGTTTTTGACAATGGATTCATGGATATGACACCATAAGCATGAGCAACAAAAGGCAAAACAGCCAAATTGGACTTCACTAAAATTATTATTTTTTGTGTATGCACCAAAGGACTTCATTAAGAAAATGAACAAACAACATACAGATTGGCAGAAAATATTTGGGGAACCATATATCTGATAAGGATTTAATACCCAGAATATATATATAAATCATACAACTCAACAACAAAAAGATACACAACCCAATTAAAAAATGGACAAAAGACTTGAATAGACATTTCACTAAAGAAGATACACAAATGGCCAATAAAATCATGAAAAGATGCTCAATGTCTAGTCATTATGGAATGAAAATCAAAACCACAATGAGATGTCACTTTACTCCCACTAAAAAACTAAAACCAAACCCGTTGCCTTTGAGTCAATTTCAACTCACAGCAACCCTCTAGGACAGAGTAGAACTGTCCCATAGGGTTTCAGACAGGAAGCCTGTTATCTGAAAAACAGAAAATAACAAGTGAAGGTTGGGAGAAATTGGAACCCGCGTGCATTGTTGGTGGGATTTTAAAATGATGCAGCTTCTCTGGCTGTACCTCAAACAGTACAGAACTACCATATGACCCAGCCATTCCATTCACAGATTTATGCCCAAATGAACTGAAAGCAAGGTACTTGTACACCAGTGTTTACTGCAGTATTATTCACAATATTATAATAGCCAACAGCTGGAAACAATACAAATGTCTATCAACATATGAGTGAATAAATAAAATGTGGTATATGCATACAATGGAATATAATTCAGCCATAAAGAGCAGTGAAGTTCTGATACATGCTACCATACAGATGAATCTTGAAAACATTATGCTGAGTGAAATAAGTCAGACACAAAAGGACAAATATTGTATGATCCCTGAGTAGGCAAATGCATAGAACACAAAGTTTGTTAGTTGTTGCCAGTAGTCAGTGAAAGGAGAAAATGGTGAGTTATTGCTTACGGGGTACAGAGTTTTTGTTAAAGGTAATGAAAATCATGTAAATGGGTACTAGTGATTGCTGCACAACATGTTGAATGTAATTAATGTCACTGAATTGTATACGTAAAAATGGTTGAAATGATTGAAATTTCACATTAAAAATTAAAAATATATACTGGTTATTTTAACTGGACATTTATGTGCTAATAGTCTTGGAAATTTTCTTGTCTAATTTCTTCAATATTTTCTTCCCCTAATTTTCATTTTTTATCTTTCTGGAACCTCTGCTAGTTAGATGCTGTTGTTATTAGGTGCCATCGAGTCGGGTTTGACTCATAATGACCCTATAGGATGGAGTAGAACTGCCCCATAAGGTTTCCAAGGAGTGGCTGGTGGATTTGAACTGCCAACCTTTTGGTTAGCAGCCCAGTTCTCAACCACTGCGTCACCAGGGCTCCAGTGTAATTGATCGTATAATGTTGCCTTCTCTTTTCTCTTATATTTGTTGACCTTGTCTTTTGATGTATATTTTTAAGATTTCTTTAGCTTTAATCTTATAATCTTTATATTAATTTTTCCTCTAATTATGTTTTAAATTGACAAGAGCTCTTTGCTATTTTTTAAAAAATCCTTTTGTAAAGTTTTTTTTTTTTTAATAGATAGTTGTTAGGTGACAGGTGCCCTCGAGTCGATTCAAACTCATAGTGACCCTATGGCCAGCAGAAGGAAACGCTGCCCAGTCCTGTGCCATCCTCACAATCGTTGCTGTGTTTGAGCTTATTGTTGCAGCCACTGTGTCAATCCATCTCGTCAGAGGGTCTTCCTCTTTTTCACTGACCCTGTACTTTACTAGCATGATGTCCTTCTCAAGGGACTGATCCCTCCTGATAATATATCAAAAGTAAGTGAGATGAAGTCTCGCCATTCTCACTTCTAAGGAGCATTCTGGCTGTACTTCTTCCAAGACAGATTTCTTCGTTCTTCAGGCAGTAAGCGCTCAGCTGCTAACCAAAGCCACTCTGTGGGAGAAAGATGTGGCAGCCTGCTTCCATAAAGATTACAATCTTGGAAACCCTATGAGGCAGTTGTTCTCTGATTTTGTCCTATAGGGTTGCTATTACTTGGAATCCACTAGATGGCAATGGGTTTTGATAGATGTAAAACTTCAATTTACGTGAGGATAGTAATTACATCCCATTTAAAATTTTCTTTTTGTCTATTGTTCCTATTTCCTCTGAAATTTATTTTTTTCTATGTCTTTCATGATAGAGAATTTTCTTCACATGGTTTTAGTCAAACTCATACCAGAAAAACTGAAATACTTTAAAACTGCTTTAAAAAAAAGAGATTTAATACATGGAATTTATAATACTGGTGAGGGGAAATCTGATGATACGATCATGGGTTAGTGAAAATATTCCAGGGACTAGCATCAGCACACCTGAGATGAAATGATAAAGGGAGAAATGGTCTTACAGGAGCCTAGATAATGGGATCACCTAGTTAGGGTCGCTGTTAGAATCGACTTGATGGCAACAGGTTTGGTTTTTTGGTTTAGTTGAGGTTGAAACAAATGTGGTCCTCTCAGGTGAGAGTTAGAACCACAGAGAAGACTCAGACTGTGCTAGTGATGCTGCCCAAGATGTGGTGAATGAAAGGAGATTGTTCTGACTTATCTCTTTTTGCTATCCTCAAGTGTCCCATCTATCCCTCACTTTGGTTGAATACAGCCAAGAACCAGCTAGCATAGCAACCTGGGAAATGCAGACTTCAGAAACTTAAGTGTGGGACCAAGCAAAACAGGTGTTGGTAAAGAATGAACTTGAGGGCAAACAGGCCCAGAGCCCTCACACATATGTATGAGTCATGAATTGGAAAAAAAAAAAAAAATGATGGGATGCTCACTGTGCATGGGTGAATCTTGTCTACAGGTAGATTTCACTTTTTACTGATTTGGTATGAACCAAGCTCTTCAAATGAATTTCCCAAAATGGACTAAACAGTACGTGTTTTCTCTTTGGATAGTCCATATCTCTAGAGGGGAGTCTTTCAACCTCATAGGGAGTATAAACCTACTTGGAAGCTAAGCTTGAGCAAGTGGCTAGGGATCTCATCATTCGCCTTCAGACTTTCAGTAAATTACCCAGCTTTCGACATTTTATCTAAGCCCCTCATGCCCTGTGCCTGGCTTCCTTTCTGGTCTCCCATCACTAAAGAGTGAACTCCCTGTCTTTGGATAGAATGGTGGAAGCATAGGCTCTGGCTGAGTGATTATGTAGAAAGAGGATGGATTTAACCATCTTCACATAGGTTTTCAATCACTCTGGTTTTTATACCCAATTGCACATTACATTCAGAGGTGATTCTGATTGGTGAGTCTGTCTGTGTTTCTAAAGCACAAACCAGTTACATCTTGTTTAAATCTTCCTCTCTATAAACAAGTTTCAGAATCTGTCATTCATTAACACAGGTGTCACCTGTTCATTCAACTTCCATCTTCCAAAATTGTGTTTATTCCTCACATTTTTTTCTTGGTTTCTCTCCCTTTCTCTATGTTCTTGTAGGTTTATAACTATTTAACTCATTTGCTTTCATTTTAGTGAGAATTCAGGAAGAAACAGATAAATGTGATAATTCTATATCTACTTTTTTATCTTATGATCTTAATGACATATAACAATGCTGCAATAGATAAAAAATGTAATGAATGAAATCTTAGTAATAGCACTGGCTTTAAAAACAAAAGAAAGACCTTAACAACCTTCTCAATATTGTAAAAATAAGTTATGTATGTTTATTTCATTCAAAATATCCATAACCCCTTTCATTTTTACTGTTCATCTCCTAATCACATCTGTTTGTCAGGACCGTAGATGTTTTACCAGTAACTGACATACTGCTCATGTAAAAACTTTTCTTATTTATTTTAAAATGCACCATCATTTCACAAGCCCTATGTAATTAGGAATAATGTAAATATTTTATTTTGCATTAGGTTTTTTGAGCTAATGAGGCTGAAAGGAAGAATGACATATTCTGTGGGCAGTTGAATAATACATTCTCCCAGTCTGTATTTTAGTCCATAAAGGAGACACTTCAAGTAGTCTGTTAGAAAAGCACAATATTACATGACAGTGTTGGTTATTCTGACTTTTACCACATGTATTCATTGCTGCAATATTTAAGCAAAATCTAATCAAGTAATTTACACATTCACATCTGGTTTTTGAATACTAAGGATTTTTACAATTGGCACACATGTTTAGGCTGTAAAAGGTTCATGTTTTAACTTTGAAGGTAGGAAAATATTTTCTGAACTGTATATTTGATTAATGCATGGAACTCAGCTTAAAAACCAAACCAAATCCATTGCCATCAAGTCAATTCCAACTCATAGCGATCCTATAGGACAGTGTAGAACTGTCCCACAGGGTTTCCAAGGAGCTGCTAGTGGATTTGAACTACCAACCTTTTGGTTAGCAGCCAAGCTCTTAAACACTTAATGTTGAACCAAATTGGAAATGTCACTTCAATATTTGTAAAAAATAATTAATATAAAGATTTCAAAACTTGCATATGCATCTATTGCTCACTTGAAGATTGCTGATCTTGCTCAGCTTTATTGAAGGTAGTTTATAGGAGTGGAAACAGTATTTACTTGCATTGATCTTTAAAAAATTGTCACTCTAACATTTGATTTAGTTTGTAAAGAGTGAATTTCATGTGATTTTGATTGACAAGTTAATACCCAAGACTAGGAGCTTGTCTAGATTTGGAGAACTGGAACAAGTCTTTTATATCAAGGAGTTCTTTCTCTGATAATAAAAAGAACACTACTATATTGTCAATGTGGGGCAAAAGTTTGATCATTTCCTGCTTAAGCCGATTGTTAATACAGGGAGCAAGATATCAGTTCTCTCAGAAGCTGGATGAAAACTTTACTTATCGTGGCAGAGCTCACCAAGACAGGACATTGGGGGGAATTTCTGTTCATTCAAAGGTTTGGAGTCGATTTCCACAACCAAGGAGTACTATGAGGCTTGTGAAAGGGGAAGTACAGTTAGAGAAATTTGAGAAAATTTCCCGAGTATCTTGAAAATTCTGAGAGGGAAAGTACAGCTAGACAAAAGAAATTTTAACATTTTCACAGACTCTCATTTTTTATGTTTATCTATTTTTATAATTGTGGGTGTGATTTTTTTTTTCTGTTTTCCACATTCAGTATTGAGTCCCCACAGTAATAAATGTTCAGTCAATTCAAGGAGCCTCTGCAACTGTATGCAAAGTAAGTTTGTTCAGCTTTTTCTGGGGAGCATGTCTGTATATTTCATCAAATTTTCAAAGTGATCCACATACTACAAGTGGTTAAAAAGCAGATTTAGAAGTTCCCCCTGAAAGGAAGGTAGACCTTTGCAATTCATCAAGTGGGATAATATTCTCTGAGTTATTTTGGTTTTGACCAGTTCATAAATATCTAGGACCTAAGTTAATTAAATAATAGATTAATAAACAGTTGTATATTTGTACATAATGCTGCTACCTGATTTGTGGATGAAAATGTCCATTGTAAAATACAATGAAATTAAGGACAAATGCCAATTTAAGTTAGAATTTTGCTCTCAAAGTAGTCCCATTTTTGGTCTTATTTTACTGTTTAAAACATCTTTTTCTTTCTCAACATTATCTTACATATTATGATTTTAAACAAAAAATATAAATGCTACCAAATTGCATTCCTACTTTAAATGCAGCTTCCTTTAGAAGAATGTGTGTTAATTTTTCTTTAACAATGTTTCCTTTTGTAATAAATGGGATAATATATAATCATCAGAGCTTTAAATATGTAGTTTAACTTCCTTAACTAGGGATCATGAATATAGATGTTTGTAGTTGTTTTATATTACTGATTACTTAATAAAATTAATGAAATATGTGCAATTAGAAAAATGTCTTGGGAGTTAACAAAATCTGTCCAAACAGAAGTCTATATAAATGTTATTGATGATTTTCAAATCAAGAAATTAAGGATTCTTTACCCAGTATCTAAATTTGCTAGGGATACCTTGGATAAAAGTAAACTTTGCAGGTCTTTATATTGTTTATAGGTAGAACTCAAGTAATTTCTCTCTAAATATTGATAAAGGAAGAAGATAAGATGAAATTTACATTATACATGTAATGGATTGAATTGTGTCCCCCCAAAATATCTGTCGTACTGGCTAGGCCACAATTCCCAGTGTGATTGTTCATCATTTTGTCATCTGATGTGATTTTCCTATGTGTTGTAAATTCTACTGCTATGATGTAATGAGGTAGAATTAGCAGTAGTTATGTTAATGAGACAGGACTCAGTCTACAAGATTAGGTTGTGTCTTAAGTCAATCTCTTTTGAGATATAAAAGAGAGAAGCCAGCAGAGAGACAGGGTGACTGCATACCACCAAGAAAGATGCACTGAGAGCATAGTGTGTCCTTGGACCCAGGGTCCCTGTGCTGGGTAGCTCCTAGACCAGGGGAAGATTGATGACAAGGACCTTCGTCCACAGCCTACAGAGAGAAAAAGCTTTCCCCTGGAGCTGATGCCCCGAATTCTGACTTCTAGCCTACTAGACTGTGAGAGAATAAACAGTTAAAGTCACCCACTTGTGGAATTTCTGTTATAGCAGCAGTAGGTAACTAAGACAACACATCTTTTGGTTTCTGAGAAGTTTGTAGCAGAGTTGAATATAATGGAGAAAGTCAAACAATAGTAAAAGAAAAAGTAAAGCATATATATTGCATCATGCAAGGAGTCCTTTTGGTTCAAAGGGCAAGTGTTTGACTCCTAACAAAAAGGTTAGAGATTTGAACCTACACAGCCACTCCTCAGAAGAAAGACCTGGCTATCTGCACCTGCAAAGATTACAGGCTAGAAAACCCTATGGGGCAGTTCTCCTCCGTCACATTGGGTCACTATGGGTCGAATTTGACTTGACAGCACCTAACAACAATAACAACAACAATTCCATCATGTCATGAGCCACCTTCCCCTGGGAGATCCTTTTTGCTCTTGTGGAGTCACAACATTACTCTGTTAACATGAAACAATGTGTGTAAAAGAAAACAAATAATATTTACACTGATTCTTAAGGTCAGAAGCTAGTTTTTCACAAAAGCAAGTAGTTTTCTCAGCACCTAAAAACAGAAGTGAGTATACAGGGCTTTAAATTGTTGTACTTCTATGTGCGTGAGATTTTGCACGTTATTTTGCCTTCAGAATTCTTAATTAAAGCAATCACCCTAAGAGAGTTTTTCTGAGAATCAAAGGAAACTGTACATCAAGGTACTTGCAAATTTTAGGTTTAAAAGATAGCCAATAAATATTAATATCAATTTCATGTAAAGCATTTTACAGTTTATATTCATGTAATTATTGTAAGTATACAATTGTATTTCTAAATACACTCACATTTGTGTTCATAACAAGAAGTTATAGGTTTTATTATTCCCATTTCACAAATGAAGAAACAAACTTGAAATGATAACTGGCTCAAAGTAACCCATTATAGGGACACTCTCAACATTAAAATTTATATTTATATTTAGTGCTATATCCTTTCAATTGCATCACCATGTTCTATATCAAGTTCTATTATAATCTAGTTTAGAAAGTTTATGAATAAAAAAGCAAATTATATACACACATGACTAGAGAAATAATGTGTATCATTGTACGTATATTATCAAATCCAACATCTCTACAATTTCTGAGTTCATTTTTATTTACTCACATTTTAAAAATGATGAAAATTAAAATTACAATATTTAAATGTCTCTCCAAATCACACAACAAGCCACATTATAGAGCGACAATATAAGCTCAATTGCTGTATGAAGTGTCCTCTGTCAATGAAACGTTACAGTCTCTGGCATGGTTAATGATGGTATTTTTGTTTGTTTGTTTTTATTTAGTTTGCTTTGTTTTCTTTGTCTTAACCCTTGACAATTCCCTTAAAATCTGTGAGCTTTATGTTCTTTCTGCTCTTTTTACCTCACAGGTTTTTGTTTTCAGACAATTTGAAGTGATAGAAAAAAAATTTGTAAACTTTGAAATATATAATTCTATGGTGTAAAATGCAGATGTTGTTATTGCGAATATTACTCATGGAATGACAACAAGAAAAATTAACCTACTTTTATTTTCAACTTTCAACATATGTCAGGCTGTTTTCATATCAATTACATATGACATATTGAAGCCACAGAAGTAGGATCATCTTCTATTTTTAACTTTATATAATTCTTTACAAAATGAGGTCTCTGCATTATTAATTAAAAAAAATAAAATTATACATGACGAATGTGCCTTTTCTCAAATGTTTAAATTTCATTTTTATGACATAATTCAGACTTGAATATCAGCATGATGTTTAACAGAAGTTAAATAAAATACAATTCAATTAAATGTATTTAAATGTACCTATTACTGTTTTGGAAACCCTGGTTGGGTAGTGGTTAAGTTCTGTGGCTGCTAACCGAGAGGTCAGCAGTTCAGATCCACCAGGCGCTTCTTGGAAACTCTATGCTGCAGTTCTACTCTGTCCTGTAGGGTCGCTATGAGTCGGAATCGACTCAACAGCAACAAGTTTGGTTTTTTGGGTTTATTATTGTTTTGAATATAAAACAAGAGAAAGCAAATGTGTTTATTTCTAAAAAGAAAGATATTGAAAATATTTTAAACATTTTGACTCGTTTTGCATAAAAGGTAAGTTTGATTGCTTAATAAAGTGAAGTTCTAAAAATTGCAATAATCTTATACAGATTTATTAAGCTATTACTTAAAGATTTCAATGAAGGTCATTAAATGCTAGGTAGGTTAATAAATCCTGGTCTTTAAACATCTGGCATTTAAATTACAAAATAAAATGTCCTATTGTGGCTAGTTAATCAGCATTAATTGACGTTGTTAAGGAAATCATCCCTATCTGTAGCTGTTTCTTGATAAATTTAAATGCATAAATAACTAGCATCAATAGATTTTAAATTGCATCAGTAGTTTAAGATAGACTATTATTTTTCCTGAGTTCTAGAATATCAAAGATCATTTAACTTTAATTAGATATGAGTTAGATTTTATGATATTTTACATTTTGAAATCTATTTAATCGGTTATCAATTTTATCCATCTGGCAAATCCAACGGCGGCTTACAGAGTGTTTATTATTCCCCTACCCAAAACAATTTCAGCATTTAATTTACAGATCCCTGGTGGCACACTGGGTAAGCTATCAGTTGTTAACCAAAAGGTCAGTTGTTCGAACCTACCAGCATTCCCATGTGGCGAAAGACCTAGTGATCTACTCTCTAAAAGACTGCAGCCTGTAAAACTCTGTGGAGGCAGTTCTACTCTGTCATGTGGGATCCCTGAGTTGGATTCCACTCAATGGCATGCAACAGCAACACCCTTTCCAACTGAAAACGTACACACACACAGTCACACAAATTAATTTAGCAGTAGCAACAATTCTCCCCATTAGATGTTGATAACCTTTGGACACTTTTCATAAATTTCATTCTTCCCTTATCTATGCTTATTCAATTTTCCTTAAAATAAACCAACTGTCCTCCTGCTATAGTACATATATATATAAATATTTAATTTTAATTTTTCAAAACACATTAATAGCAAACATATTGAGTATGTGGCAGGGACTCTTCAGAGTGTTTTACATTTAATCGTTAAACCGCTCCTCTGCAGAGGTCATTATTATCCCCATTTTATAGGACAGGGAGACACAGAGCAGTTAGGTAACTTGCACAAGTCTACAAAACTGTTAGTGTTTGAGCTGGAATTCAAACCCAGAGCACTTATACTCATAGCTATGATACTGCTTTTCTAGCAGAAGTGTCTCAGCTTCTGAGATAGGCACAAAAATATTGGAAAAAACCAATAACTAAAAAAGAAAAAATATGATGTCAATATTATTTTTTCTATCTCAGAATCATTTTCATTCCATGTATACATTTTACCATATTGTGAAATAGGTTAGCAAACAGAAGTATAATTTACTTTTAAATAACATATTGGATATAATTGAAATCCTCATGATATTTCACCGTCCTTTAGAAAGGAAACTACAACAACTTGCCTTGAGGGTATATTCTGACAGGAAAATATTAAAAAAAGATAATAATATAAAGCTTGACAGTTTCTATAGCCAAATGGTCCACCTGCAGGAACATTCCAGAAAAACAATTGTTTTCAGGCAACATACTGAGATCTTAGGGGAGGCTGTGAGGACATTCAGATGCAATAACCACATACCATGCACAGTACAAATATAAACTTCATTTACATTTTTTACACCACCAGAGCTCTTTGAAAGAAACTTATAGAAAGTATTAAATTGTGCAAAAGAACATTTCCTGCATAAATGCCACTCATTTAACAGAAGGAGCTCAGTTTCAATATGACATCTTTCTTCCACAAGTATATTAAAACTCCTCCCACAGTTATTATGCTTTAGATAGAGGTGAAGTTTTCTCTAAGGCTCTATTTGATCTTGCAGACTGATTCCAAAGCCACTAAACCATGGCAATAACAGAAGGAACAGACTAATACCTTTATTGATTTTTTTATAAAAACTTGGCCAAGGAATTGATTATCAGAAAATAAGAGAAAAGAAAGCAAAAGACTAAATAGAATACAGGTAATAGAAGCCAGACTTCTAAGTGTATAAAATATCTACATTTTATTAATAAGCACACTAAAATACAGCTACAAAATACACTCATATCCCAAGGAGGACAAAGTGAGCCATTAAAAAAAGTATGAACACCAAAAGACAAAATAAATAAATGGGATCTCACCAAAATTAAAAACTTTTGTACGTAAAAGGACTTTATCAACAAAGTGAAGAGACAACCTATAGATTGGGAGAAATGTTTGGGTACTATATATCTGAGAAGGGTTTAATATCCAGAATGTATTTTTAAAAAACTCGTATGACTCAACAACAAAGAAGACAAACAACTCAATCAAAAAATAGGCAAAGGATATGAATAGACATTTCACGAAAACAGATATACCCATGGCCAACAAACACATGAAAAGATGTTAAACATCATTAGTCGGTGAGGAAATGCACATTCAAACCACACTGAGCTGTCACTTCACACCCACAAGCATGGTCATAGTATTTTTTTTTTTCTTAAAAGAAAACAAAAGGTGTTGGCGATGTGGAGAAATAGGAACACTCATCCATTGCTGGTGGGATTGTAAAATGGTACAACTGCTGTGGAAAACAGTCTGGCAGTTCCTCAAAAAGTTAAACTTAGCGTTACCATGTAATTCAGCAGTTCAATTCCTATGTATATACCCAAAAGAATGGAAAGCAAGAACACAAACAGATACATGTACACCAATGTTCATTGTAGCACTATTCACAATAGCCAAAAGATGAAAACAAATTAAATGCCCATCAGCAAATGAATGGATGAGCAAAGGTAGCACATACAGACAATGGAATATTAGCAGTAAAAAGAAATCAATTCCTGATACCTGCTGCAACAAGGATGAACCTTGAAAACACCATGATGAATGAATTAAGTCAGTCACAACAGGAAAAATACTGCATGATTCCACTTGTATGAAAGATCTAGAACTGGCAAATGTATGCAAACCTAAGATTATTAGTGGTTACCAGGGGCAGGCAGGAGGAAGTGGGGAAAAAGGAACTCACTGCTTAGGAGACACTGAATAATTGCATCCAAACTTGAGAAACACTATTCTAGATTAAAAAAAAAAGCATACACTTGCAACTAGAAAGAGCCAGATCAAAGAATCTCATATGAGATACTTTTAAATTTATGATTTTAGAATATGTAGTAAATTAGCATCCAAGAGAAGATAACGATTCATTCTCATTTTCTTTCCTCAGTCACTTTTCATTTCATTTTTTAAATGTTGAAAAGACCCATATTGTAGAATCATGAACAATTAAAAGTAGAAAAGACTTGGAGGTCTACTATGCCAATCTTTCAGCCACTGCAGGGTACTTTCAATAACCTCGCTGAGTTATTCAACCAGCCTTTGCTTGAGCATTTCCAATGAGAATAATGTGAATCATTTTATTTTTGGAGGATGGGAAGGAATCTTCCTCCACAAATTTGGTCCTCTTTAAGTTTCCAATTCTCAATGAACGGCAACACCCTTTATTTAGTTAGAAAAGGTAAAAACTAGAGATCATATTTGATATCCCCATGTTCCTCACCTCACATACTGCCAACCCTCTCAACTCCTTCCACTTCCCTTGCTCTCTACGACATCTTCCTAGTCAAAGCTACCAATCTCTCTGACCTGATCTACTATATAAACTTCCAACTAGTCACTCCATATCCACTTGGACATGCTTGCAAGCCATCCTTCACACTACAGCTGATCTTTTCAAAATACACCAAAACATGTGACCCCTATGCTTAAAACCCTTTAATGGTTTCCCATGTCTCATAAAATAAAGAAAACTTTTTGAACATAGTTCACTAATTTGAATCATCTAGAAACTTCCAGGTTCATCTAGCACCATAGGCACCTCTCTTTCTCCACTCTCCTTTTCTAGCATTTACAATTTCTTGTACTTTCCATACTCCTTTAAGACGTAGGGATTTTTATACGGAATTTGGACCACTAAATGCATTGATGAGGATAAAAACATTATTTTTAGGCTTTGCAGCAAGTGCGCTACTAAAATCCTTACAGAAGTTTTGTATGAGCATTTAATGTAGTTGGATACTAGCCATCTTCATGACTATTGGACCAAAATAATTTATATTGACTTTTCCCCCAACACCTCTCATCAACTTGCCATGGAAAGCTGTGCCTCCTCTCTTCCTTCATCTTTTAGGCTCCAGTGTCCCTTCATCAGGGAAGTTATGCCTTTAATTTCTTAGGCATGCATTCCCATTGGTATTTTTTATCTCCTTCATAACATTTGTCCCAACTGCATTCATTTGTGGTAATTCTTTATTATTACCTTCTTCTTCATCGGTTACTCCATGAGGACAGGGACTGTGCATATTTTTGCTCACTAATATTTCTGCAAAATATGATACCTAGTAGATTTTCAGTATTTATTAAATTAGTGAGTATATTGATACATAAATAATATCAATGATACATGTTATAAATTTACAATTCCTACTTTCTAGGAAATATGGTGGATTCTTAACCAAATGTGTTTAGGCTATGTAAATTTACCTGTTTCTAATCATCTCTGGATTTTCAGTTTTGATCATGCTCATCTCTGGGTCCTGTTCTGTTCTTGGCAAGTATATTAGTATCTTTTTATATTAAGAATCATTATACTAATTATACATCTTAGAAAACCTCTAACTTTTGTCTATCATTAAATGGAGACCTGAACTTTAAGGAAACTTTATTTTCTCCCAAAATGAGCCAAAAAAAAAAAAAAAAAAAAAACCTATCACTTGTTTTATATATCACATCAAAATGGCACTTCTTATATACAAGGTGTCCAGGACAACACACCATCTGCTCTGGGAATTCTGTGCTTTTGATCCATTGCCTCTGCTTTCTAGTCTTTTTAATACAGTTTCTTCACTATCAGGACACTTATCTAAAGAAGGTTACCTCATTTAGTAGAATGTTGTAATATTACTTACATACACCTAGTGAACAAGATCCTTTTTTAGAACAGATCAGGATTTTAGTATCTAAGAAATTGACATCCAATGATGGGTTTCCATTCAACAATAGTTTACTATATTTTCCCCATCATTCCTTAGTCTTCTTAAGAAAATTAATCAAACATCAAAGCTTGAATCAGAAAATGAAAAGTGTACCATACTTTTCTGGTCTCCGATTTGTAACTCTGGCATGTCATTCTTGACTGCAGTCCTGGGAACAAGGTCTTCAAACCAGTCTATTTGTCTTTCTAAAACATGGCTCCTGTTCTCATTCCATCTTGGCTCTTATTCTTCAAATAAAAAATTTTAAAAAAAAAATGTGTAACAGCTATCAATTCCTGATAAAAGTTAAATTAAAAATTTTTAAAATTCACTACATTCTCCCTCTCTGAACTGCCTGTTCACATGAGCATTTTTGATCTTTTCATATTGATGAAATTAATTTAGTCTTGGACTTTGAAAAATGAACTTAGGACATAATGAATGTTATGTAGTGTTTTGCTCTGAGAGATTTGCAACCTAATTAGGGAAAGATGATGTTAACATAAAGGAATAAATGCCAATACTCAGTATTACAGGCCAAGGCCAGACGATTAAACTAATAATAATGGCTAAAGGAGTTAAGAGGATGAGAAAAGACTGTGGTGTGATTGGACTTCAAAAATATTAGGGAAGTAAAGATGGCATTCCAGCAGGAGTTACAATGTAATAATGTAATTAGCTATGAAAGATAGGGGTAGTCAGACAGGCAGAAAAAGCAGGGAAAGAAATATTTTGATTGAATGGTTAGTTTATTAATTTATTCAGTTAATTGCATTCAATTCCAAATACATTGTCTAAGCTCTCACAATGTGGCAGAACACATCTGAAGATAGGTATGTATCCCCATTACCCTTTGAAGAGAAGACAATATTCAGGTGTCCTGGCTTTATGTGGGGGTATCTAATCCTGCCTCCAATCCTGGCTTTGTCTCCAGTCCTCAAAGTCTGAAGCCTACTGAAACTCATGTTTTAAACAACTACTTGCACCAATTCTCTCCTATGCTCATGGGTTTGGACTGTCTCATTGATTCTGCAATCCAGGACTTCTGTCACTTTTCTCCCAGCCCTGGTTGCAAAGTGGTTAAGAGCTCAGCTGCTAACCAAAAGGTCAGCAGTTCGAATCCACCGCCTCTCCTTGGAAACCCTATGAGGTAGTTCTACTCTGTCCTATAGGGTCACTCTGGAGTTGGAATTGACTCAACAGCAATGGGTTTCCTTTGGTTTGGTTAATATGATATACTTTACCAATAATCTGAGAACGTATATTAGAGAAACTGAGATTTTATAAACTGAATTTTAAGTAAGAGTTACTAATTCTAAATCAGCTTACTTCATCTCTCATATTTTAAAATCTTCTTTCTATACACTTCTTTTGCCTTATTTCTGAACACTTTAATGAATATTCAGTGTATAAATTAATAAAAAATATAATTCCATAGAGAGATCTTATTTAGAAACTTGATCATTCAAGAGTTTGGCAACTAGACAATTACATCTTGTTGGTTTTCCATGCTAGTATTTGTCACTTTTATTTTCTGTAGAGGACTTTTCCATTCTGCTTACTACCTATTAATCCCTATTAATAATCCTTACTCCCTATTAATCAGTGTGTCTCTTTATTTTCTTTCTCAGAAATGCCTAATAAATCCTTATTACTCATACACTTGGCCAGTCAAATACATGCTGTTTCACTGTCTTTGTCAATGTCTAGGAAACCATCAATATAATCCTCAGATTATTTGCATGCTTTTCCATAACTGACATTACCTCTCTTACACTGGATTATATCAATTATGTGAAGTCAAATATGCTATTTGAGTGGAATGGTTGGTGGAATCAACATCACTGCCTAAAGTTTAATTTTTTTTTTTTTTCTCTCTCCCTTACGGAATAGGTTAAGTTTTACAGAGTGGATATAGAAAAAATTCCTAAAAGTTAAACTTTCCTTAAGAATCCCTTAAAACAGCTACAAGTTATGGCCAAGGTTACACATTTTGCAATGAATCCAGTACAGCAGTTTTTCATTTAGGGTAAGAAAAGACTCATGCTTTTATCAGGGCATTCATTATTTTTAATGAATTGGCTTGGAGTTTGAGGCCATAATGGAATTTAATTATCTTTACGCCCTGGAGTCTCACACAAGTTGGTGCGAGGCTTGTACAAATCGAGTTTATAGAGTTGACAGATTCATTAGTCTCCTATATAAACTCCACTCTAGGGTTTATGCAAATTTAGAAGAACTAAAATGATTATCTCCCTCTGGGTTTTATTTATTCATTTATTTTCTGTTTTGCTTCATTTTTATACCTGCCTAAGGTACTTTAGTGGACTCTCCGCGAAGTAGATTTACACAGTAGCTGCAACAATGGGCTTAAGCATAACAACCATTTTGAGGATGGTGCAGTACCAGGCAGTGTTCTATTATTCTGTTGTACATAGGGTCGCTATGAGTTGGAATCAACTGGACGGCACTTAACAAAAACAATAAAGTGTTCATATAATGCTAATCTACTTCTTTACACTACTCAGATCTATCTTCTACCTTTGTTTCCTCTTGTGGTTCTTTCACTGATAAATATTCATTAGAGATCATATGTGAGGAATGAATTCCTCCTTTATCTTGATGTGGTGTTCTTTTCTCTTTATCCTTAGTTTCTCAAACACATTAATTATTATGACTGGGATCCACTCTAGTTGGATCTAACCTGATGACTTTCACATGTTACTATTCAATGACCTCTTCCATGCACTCCCATTCCAGGTTACCTACAGACATGCTTCACCTAATTCCCTATGAATTTCCCAATAATCGTATAGATTGATATCACTCCCAGATGAATTTCCCAATAATCATATAGATGGATTTCACTCCCAGATCCATACTCCCATGCACTCCCACATCATTTCTCAAGGTTATTACAGTATTTTTTTTTCCCCTCTCTATTTTCTAGACTAAATAATTTTTAGTAGTTTTTGCTTTTGGTTACTTTTTTATGTCTTCTCTAAAGACCCACAATTTATTCTTTGAAAGTCTTGATATATCATCTCTTATGTTTTCTCCTTAAGCAGCATTATTTATTTCTTACTGTTTGCTTGAATTATTTCAACGTCATCTATTTTTTTCCCCTGTTAAGAAAAGTAGTAAATTGACTTAGTATTTCTTCCCCTGCTTCTTGCACACCTGTCCTGCATTAGTCTTGTTAGTGCATTCATGTCAGTCCCTACTTTAAAAACTTATACTTAACTATTGCTTTTCATCTAAATTTAAATTTAACTGTCATTATTTCATAATAACATTACACATAGTGCTACATACAATTTATTATAAATTTAATTGGATAAACACTCTGTCATTTTGCAACATACAAACATATGCTAAAGCAAGCTGATTTTTTAAAACACTAAATTATTCCATATACAATAAAGCTACATTATTTTCTATGGTATCTTTTTATTCCTTAGAAATAATTATCCCTCATCTGTCTTCTAACACTTTTACATATATTTCTGTTCTTACACTCATCATCTTTTATAATGACCAGTTGTTTATGTGCCTGCATCCCACAAGACTGTGATTGTCTCAAGGGCAGAAACGATGTCTTATTTACCTTTATTTTCCTAGAACCTAATACAGTGCAAAGAAGACGGTATGCGTTTGGCAATTGCTTCTTAATTGAAATGAAATTGATTTATAAGGGTTTCTTAAAATTAAAAAGCCAAAAACACACAACTCTCAAAAAACAGCCATTGGAACTGAATATATTATGTATTTTTTTTCTTAGACTATCATTTACTGTAATATAAATATTGACTTGTACAATATTTTAACAGGTGTTTAAATAGTATAGCTTATTGTAAGTTTAATTTATAATAATTAGACACATTTTGCATGACTTTTGGATAAAGTACGATAAAAGAGACACTAAAATAAAATTACTATATACCACCACATTATACTAAGACTTGGGCACAATGTTGCATTAATTTTTTTTAATGTTTTTGATAAAATGGATGTGTGTTCTCTTTATTCTGAGATGTTCTTAGGAAGTATCATTCTAATATGTTGTAAAAACTGGCATGACCTCCTCTAACTTCACAGAGGGAAGGAGAATCAAGATCAAGACCCCAAGGCTGATTCCTATGAGGCGGAGGTCAGACATGCCTCTTCTCTCTGCCATCTTTACCAATTCTGACATCAACTGTCCTTCCCAGGGCACTCTCCACTTCTCTGCTGAGGTCAATAATTCTTTGCAATGGCCACACAGAACTCATTTGCATTACTCACAATTATGGGGTTTATTAGGGAAGTAACAGGTTACAATTCAGGTTCAGGAAAGCCCAGAATACAGTTGTTCTATCAGGACAGCCTCTTCTCACTGTGCCCACAGCACACCTCTCTCTGGCCCTCAACCTCTACCCTGTTCACGCAAGTGTTACAAAGCTCTTTTAACTGTGCCCAAGGCACCAGTAAGCCTTGGCCCAAAGATGCTCATCTCTCATCGATGGGTCTACAAAGCTAGCTCCACCAAATACCCAAAGGCACCATACTCCACTAGCAAGCCTCCTGCGCAAAGACACTCAGCCTGAGAAGCCCACTGCACCATCTCCTGCTGGTCTCTCCTGCCAGTCTCTTCTGCTGGCATCTCTCTGCCACCACTTCTCACCATCTTCAGTGTTACAGCTCTCTCTCTTTCTTGGTCTCTAGCTTCCAAGTGCTTCTCAGCACGGAGATCCTGGGTCCAAGGATGCATTCTGCTCTTGGCTTTTCTTCCTTGGTGGTGGTGAAATCCTCTCCTTCCAGCCTCTGGGATGTCTCATTTGAAGCCTAGTGGGATGGCAAGACTGACCAATCCCTTTATTAGGGTCCCATAGACCTTATTTGCATGGTCCCACCTAATTACTTGGGTAGGAGTTACAAGACCATGGATAGAAAGGCCACACAAAAGTCATCCATCACATCACATATAGTTGTTATTATTTTTTATTAACTTCTGCAATGCAAGGATAGAGTTTAAGAGAGTAAATAAGAACTCAATTAAAGTAATCAGAACTGATTAATAAGAACCTATTTATGTCTGGTAATTTAACAGATTTTAGCAAATTCATATAATTAATAAAGAAAGTAGTTTTTAAAATCACTTCTAAAAGCTATGAAAAGCTTCCAATTTAAATAACCTTTAATAAAATTTTTACTCCCTTTCTAAATGAGGTAAAATGCATGTATCTGGGCAAATATTATTAGTATCTAATTATCACTTGTCAAAATTTTGTATACATTTGTGATAGTACTCTCTCTTCTTCTTCTTTTTTTTTTTTTGGAAGTGGGGGGACCGTGTGTATTCTTGAATAAAATCTTGAAGTATAACAGAAATTAACCACCGAGAACCCAACAGCAATGCAGGCTGTCCTTAGGGAGTCCCAAAAGGCTTTTGTATATCAGGGCTTATATACGATTTTTACAAAGGTTAGAAGTGTCTTTTGGCATGTTGCCTACAGATGGCCAGATGAGTTACACATTACTAGATAACTACAGGAGACTCCTTATCAGGCTAAAGATATATGCATCTGACATCTGGGCTCTAATCTTCCTGTGGGGGATCCTAAGTCATAAAACACAGTCATTAACAAAGGTATGTGCAAAACAAACCCATTAACAAAAGTATGTGAAAACAGAGAAGGCAAAGAAGTAAAAAAAAGAAACTTATAGGTTCATCATGGCACTTATGTCAAGCTCTCAGTTGCCCATTTTGAAAAGGAAAAAACATGTTGCGGAGTATTAGGGTCACATATTCCCCCCTTTTGAAGCTTGGGTGGTCACATACACCCATACCAAGTTTCCCTTAAATCCAAAAGTTTCAAGCAAAAGGATTGAGCCTTTTGCCTGCAATGGGTTTGAGCCATCCACTGGACAGTCTGACTTGGGACAGAGAGTGCCATCACACAGACAGGCATAAATTGGAGACAGCAACAGATTAACAGGCCTGTAACAACTAATCCAAATCCACTAATGAATAAGGTTTTTAGCCAGGTAAAATCTGACAGCTAGGAGGTCAGCCAAGAAAAATCAAATCCTTAATAAATCTTGTAACAGGCCCCCAACTATAAATATCAGAATATTGTAACTCTTTCTTTGTGTGTTTAAAAATGGTGAAATTTCTCAATGTCTCTAGGGGAGTACAAATCCTGATGAGACAGGACTTGAGGGACGAACTGGCATGCAACCGCCTGTCCAGACAGAAATCAGTAATGTCTAACACTTCTCTAGCAATATAGATCCAAAAATTTTCATCTTTCAACAAGGGGTTGGGGGCGGGGGGCAGAACTTTTATCTCCGGGACAAGGATTCCTGGGGCGGAAATCTCTCTCGCATCTCATAGTAATCCCATCCAAGCTAGCATTAAAAACATTTTTACTTCTTAACCCTAGAAAGTCTTAACTTCAGGCCATCGATGGGTTGAGCTTTCCACTCCTTCTTGTCACTGTAGACCAGACAGGCCTTGACACGGGAATGATGGATCCACGATTTGACCCCTGTGAGCTTCCCAGCTGTGTGAATGCTGAGTAGCACGGCGAAGGGTCCACTCCACTTAGGCTGTAATGGGAGGTCCTTCCACTTTCAAAGGAGCACCTCGTCGCCTGGCTGGAAAGAGTGCATGGCTATATCAAGAGGGAATTTTGCTGGATCTACACCACCTGATGCAACTGGGAAAGAATTTTGGTTAGAGAAAGCAAATATTTAGACATCATTACATTAGGGGGCTGGGTGAAGGACTGTGGGGAGAGTTGGTTGAGACAATATGGTCTCCCATAAAGTATTTCAGAAGGACTGATTTTAAGTTTTCCCTGGGGTACAACACGGACTCAGAGGAAGGCCAATGTCAAGACATCTGTCCAGGGCAGCCTTGTCTCTTTGCACAGTTTACTAAGATGACGTTTTATGGTCTGATTCATTTTTTAACCTTTCCACTAGATTGGGGTCTCCATGCTATGTGGAGTTTCCACTTTATTCTTAAGGTAGTTGAAACCTGTTGTACTGCTCTCTAGCCATCTCAGTCCCACAGGGAAAAGCTTCTAGCCATGCTGAAAAAGAAGCTACACACACCAGGAAATATTTCATCTGGTGTTTAGTTTTGAACACTTTACAAAAGTCAATTTGCCATATTTCACCTGGAAAGGGTCCTACTCCTTGAAGGCCAGAAATCTTGGACCCATAAGTCTTTGGATAATGTCCTTTTTTTTTTTTTTGTTCCAATACTATAGTCACTGCGTGAGGGACAAACGTGATAGTATCATGTCGCAAAGTAAATTTGTTAGCCTCCTTTATGATAATGCTAGCTGCGGCAACTGCTCGGAGGCAGTCTGCTGAGAGGCAGGCCTGCCAACCTTTTGAGAAAAGTGTCCAGATTTTTTAGAGAAATAGGTGACAGGGCATCACCATGTTCCCAACAACGGGGTTAATACACCAAGGGCTACTCTTTCTCTTTTATCTGTATACAATTCAAAGAGATTTTGATAATCTGGCAGCCCTAGGGCTGGGGATCTCATCAACTGGGACTTTAAATCACAAAAGACTCCTTGACTCTCAGGAGTCCATTTGAAAGGATCTCTCTCTACCCCTTGAGTAGCCTGATAGGCTGGACCACAGATGGTTTCTATGAAGAAACCTAGGTATTTTACCTCTGTGAGGTTAGCTTGTAACTTTCTTAAAGAGACTCAGTATCCAGCTTCGGCCAAAAAAACTTAAAGACAGTCACAGTATTTGTGACGGAGTCTTCTTCAGACTCGCTTCTGATAAGGAGGTCGTCCACATATTGGATGACCACTCCTCCGTTAAGGAGAGGCAAACGCTGTAGATCCTGGGCCTGCACTGTTCCAAAAATAGTGAGGGAGTTCTTAAACCCTCGGGGTAGCACAGTCCACAGAGCTGTTTCTTTTTTTTTTTTTTTTGTCACTTTCCCTGTCGGAAGCAGAGATCAGCTGGCTCTCAGCAGACAGCAGGGCACAAATGAAAGTGTCTTTTAAATCCAAAGCAGTAAAATGAGTGCAGGAGGGTGGGAGAGCCGATAGTAAGGTATACAGATTCGAGACCACTGGATGCAGGGTCTTCACAACTTCGCTAACAGCCCACAAAATGGTACTCACTGGTTGACGTCTTCTTTACCAGCAGAACTGGGGTGTTGAAAGGGGATCGACATTCTCTCGACAGTACCCATTCCAGGTGTTGAGTGATTAGTCCCTGCAGTCCCAGACGAGCCTCAACTCTCAGTGGATATTGTTCAGTCCGAGGAGGCATGACATTAGGTAACAGCTCCACAACCACGGGGAGGACAGTCTGAGCTCGTCCTGGCTGGCCACTGGCCCAAACCCATGGGACCACAGCATCAACAATTGTATGAACCGTGGGTGAAACGGACCCTGAGGATAGCACCGGTTGGATGAGGGCTAAAAGAGCTGCTTGCATTTTCCAGGCGTTCACTGGTGATACTGTTAGAGACAGGCCTTTTTTATCAAAAGAGATTTCAGCATGCAGTTTACTTAGGAAATTCCGCACTTAAAAGGGGGACCAGGCACTCTGACATGTATAGAAACCGGTGGGATATTTTGATTTCCCCTATTTCACAGTTCATTGTCTGCGAAAAGGATCGAGTCACCTTTTTCCCAGTCACCCCGACAACTTGAGTACTGCTGATCAAGGCAGTCCCTTTAGGCTTCTGGGTGAGTACCGAGAAGGCTGCTCCAGTATCAACCAAAAAGTCTACTCTCTGTTCTGTCACCATAACTTACCAGGGGGTTAGTAGGAGGTAAATCAAAAGTTGTCTCCCACTGTCTTCCTCATTCAGAGTCTTCCTCCTGTTCTTCCATAATTCCTTGAAAACCTTCTCCCCTCTTTCAATCTTGCCTGGCCCTTTTCCATCTTTTTCTTTTGGGGCACTCATTTTTCTAGTGTCCCTCCTCTCTGCAAAATGCACAGTAGTTTTTCTTTGGTCAGGGCCCATCCTTACCTTGGTCTTGTCCCCTTCCTCCCAACAATCTGAGAACAGAGGGCTGTTTCTTCATGTCTGGTCCTTCTCCCCCCCCCCCCCCCAGCCTGTTTTACCTGATCTCTGTTGGTAAAGACCTTAAATACATTCAGTCACGGCATGTGGGTCTGACCGTTACTCCGGAAAGTTTCACTTCCAGTTGGACAAATCAGATGCCGGGAATGAATTATGGACCCACATCATCTGAAGTGGACCTTTCTGCAGCAGGAACTGGCACCTCCTGGAGTGGGTAAAGCCCTCTTAGGGGAACTGGGACGAATTGTACCCCACTCCTAGTATGGGGTAGGGAGACCACATCTGTCCCACGTCCTCTGTCCACCTTTAACACCTTTTGTCCTCGTTTTCTGATACCACAGGGGAAGGGTCTTGAACGGGTGTCGAGGTGGGTTTTCGAGGTGGGGGAATGAGAAGAACACCCTTCGGTTCTTCAACTCCTACCTCATCATCATCATTTGCCTGCACAAGAGGGGCTAAAACAGAGGCTTTATCCTTTTTTTTCATGCCATAAAGTCATAAAACATTCTACATACAGCTTTTCATCTCACTTGTTAGTTCAAGTACAAAACAGATCAAGCTTCATAATGGTACCAAAATCTCTAAAACCATTTTAAAGATCACTTAACCCCACTGGGGAGCTGGTATTGAGGCCACACCTGATTATATAAACCTTTAAGACATCTCTTAGTTAGGGGATCCCTTCCTAAATAAGTCCAGTTCCTAGTGGAATCTCGGCCAGAACCTTACTTCCCTGGGTACCCACTTGCAGCGAGGAACCTCACTGGTGTCTTGTCCAACCTCCAGGACCTAGTTACCCATTCTTGGAGGGAGTCTATGAGAACCGATCTCCCTGCAGCTTTTACAGAGGATTTACCACCCAATGCCCAGTTACCTACCATGGGCAATGGAAACTTTCTGCCTCTGTCCAGAGCTGACTGCTGTGGAGTCCTTCCCCTTTGCTGGATGTCTGGGCACCACAGGTTGAGAGACCTCCACAATTCGAGGAAGGGTGCGTTTTCTCTCTTCCCAGGTCATTCCCAGGGGCTTGGTCCTTAGGGAGTCAGAACCAGGGCCTGAGTAATTCGAGCCCCACGTTAGGTGCCAAAATGATTGAAAGAAACTTCTTAAAATATAGTTGAATTGATTAAAGATTATACTTCACTGACAGTTACTGTTTCCATGCCTCTTTCTGCTCTACTGGTACCATTTGCACCTGTCTTTGAATCTACTATCCATTCTTTCATTCTCCAATTTCATGTCCTATGATATGTATCTCTAAACCGATATAGAAATAGATTAATCAACTAGGGCAGAGGTACACTAAGCTTAAGACTGTCAAATGGCTCAATTGGTGGGCAGGTGATGGGCATGATTTGCAATCCACATATCAACAAGCTTTATGGGTCTCAATGGGCTGCATTCTGGATCTTCCTAGCTAAGTTCGGATGAGCAAAGTCTTTGAATTATTATGTGGACAAGGAAACTGTGTATTTAGAGTTAAGCTTATATATGAGAATAGAGTTGAAGGGATGTTCTGTTTTTATTGGGTGTAAAACCTCATGGGGTGGGGTATGTGACCTCTTCTAACTTCACAAGAGGGAAGGAGAATCAAGATCAACAGGTCAAGGCCGATTCCCGTGAGGTAGAGGTCAGACATGTCTCCTCTCGCCGCCATCTTCACCAATTCTGACACCAACTGTCCCTCCCGTGGCACTCTCTACTTCTCTGCTGGGTTTGATAATTCATTGCAATGGCCACACAGAACTCACAGACAATACTCACAATTATAGGGTTTCTTAAGGAAGTAACAGGGTATAATTCAGGTTGAGAAATGCTCAGGATATAGTTCTTCCATCAGGACAGCCTCTTCGCAGCCGTGCTGGCAGGTATGCCTCTCCCTGGCCCTCGGCCTCCACCCAAAAGCACTCAGCTTTCTCTCTCCATGGGCCAGGAAGCCCACCACACCATCTCCTGCTGTCAAGTCTCCGCTGCCACTTCTTGCTGCCTTCAGTGTAACAGCGCTTTCTCTCTCTCTCTCGGTCTCCTGGTTCCAGGAGCTTCCCAGTGCAGGGATAGTGCATCCAAAGGATGTACTGGCTCTTCTTTCCTGGTGGTGGTGGGATCCTCTATGTCCCGCCTCTGGTGTGGTTCATTTCAAGCCCAGTGGGATGGCAAAACTGAACAATCTCTTTGATGGGCCACAATTACCCTATCACACAGACCCACTCAATCACTTGGGTGGGAGTTACAAGACCATGGCTAGAAAGCCCACACAAAAGTTATCCATCGCACTGCAGGCCACCCCCTGGCTGTTCTAGCTGTGGTTCTTTCCTATTTCAAGGATAACTTCCCACTCTCAATCACTTTACCAGTCCAAAACAGTCATTAACAACTTGTCCTTCAATAGGGCAGAGTCCACCTGGTTAGGGTACTCAGGTACCAGCCATTCAGGTCTGCCGCAGGTGTTCATCTGATCTGGAAAGGTTCTCCAAAAGTCATCTCAGCTTCACCCTTTTCTGGTGTATGATAAAATTTAACTGAGAGAAGATTATTCCTCTGCTCTGAGCCTCATGAAGTATCAACATAGCAAAACTTTCTAGGGACTTTAGGTTTAGCTAGTCTGCTCAAGTCCAGCAGTCCTTCCCCTTTATTCCACTTTTTCACAATTACAGCTTCTACAATTACAGTTTTAACAATAACACTTAACACTGTTAACAATCAACACTCACAAATGAATCAGAATTCTATCAACCTCTTCCCCTCCCTCTCTTTCCCAGACCCATCAGGGAAAGAGGAAACTCAGGGGGGATCTTCCCTTGCCCCCCTTATTTTGAGTATAAACACACCCATGATAGCGTGAAAGCCAGCCACTTCATGCCTTTATCTCTCTCCCATTTTATTTACTTTTTATTTTTTTTAAATTTTTAACATACATTGTTATGAGACCCCAACCGCTCACCCCATTCTGCGACAGCACACTCCTCCCCTCCGCTCCTGATTCCCCATGAACATTCAACCAGCTCCTAACTCTCTCTGCCTTCCCCTCTCACCTCTGGACAGAAGCCGCCTCTTTGGTGTCTTATATCTACTTGTCTAAGAGGCACATTCTTCACACGTATAACTTTATGTCCCACAGTCCAGTCCAATCCCTGTCTGAAGAGTTGGTCTCAGAAATTGTTTTAGTTCTGGGGTGATGGAGAGACCAGGGGCCATGCTTTCCAGGGTGCCTCCAGTCTCAGTCAGACCATTAAGTCTGGTCTTCTTACTAGAATTTGAGTTCTGCATCCCA
>NW_004443953.1:11741751-11743239 GCF_000243295.1 Trichechus manatus latirostris | reverse complement strand
GCATCAATGTTCATGAGGGATATCAGTCTGTAATTTTGTATTTTTGTGGTGTCTTTACCTGATTTTGGTATCAGGGTTATGCTGGCTTCATAGAATTCCATCCTTTCCTATGCTCTGAAATACCTGTAGTAAAAGTGGTGTTATCTCTTCTCTGAAAGTTTGGTAGAATTCTCCAGTGAAGCCATCTGGGCCAGGGCTTTATTTGTTGGCAGTTTTTAAATAACCTTTTCAATCTCTTCTTTTCTTATGGGTTTATTTAGTTGTTCTACCTCTGTTTGTGTTAATTTAGGTAGGTAATGAGTTTCTAGAAATCTGTCCATTTCCTCTTGGTTTTCAAATTTGTCAGAGTACAATTTTTCATAGTATTCTTTATGATTCTTTTAATTTCTGTTGGTCTGCTGTGATATCACCCATCTCACTTCTTATACGGGTTACCTGCTTCCTCTCCAGTTTTTCTTTTGTCAATTTGGCCAATGGTTTATCAGTTTTGTTGATCTTTCAAAGAACAGCTTTTGGACTTGTTAACTCTTTCAATTGTTTTTCTGTTCTTTATTTCATTTAATTCTGCTCTAATTCTTATTATTTCCTTCCTTCTGGCACCTGTAGGCTTCTTTTGTTGCTCTCTTTCTACCTATTTCAGTTGTAGGGTTAGTCCTTTGATTATGAGCCTTTCTTGTTTTTGGATGTGTGCATTCATTGCTATAAACTGACCTCTGAGCACTGCTTTTGCTGTGTCCCATGGGTTCTGGTAGGATGTGTTTTCATTCTTGTTTGATTCTATGAATTTCTTTATTCCATCTTTAATTTCTTCTATACCCCAGTAGTTTTTGAGCAAGGTGCTATTCAGTTTCCATGTGTTTGATTCTTTTTCCTTGCTTTTTGTGTTGTTGATTTCCACTTTCATGGCTTTATGGTCAGAAAAGATGCTTTGTAGTGTTTCGATGTTTTGGATTTTGTTAAGGCTTGCTTTATGGCCTAATATGTGGACTATTCTGGAGAATGTTCCATGTGCGTTGGAAAAGAAAGTATACTTGGCTGCTGTTGGGTGCAGAGTTTGGTATATGTGTATGAGATCAAGTTGGTTGATTGTAACATTTAGCTCTTCTGTGTCTTTGTTGAGCTTCTTTCTGGATGTGTTGTCCTTCACTGCAAGTGGCTTGTTGAAGTCTCCTACTACTATTGTGGAGCTGTCTATCTCTCTCTTCAGAACTATTAGAGTTTGTTTTATGTATTTTTGAGCCCTGCCATTGGGTGCATAAATATTTATCATAGTTATGTCCTCCTGGTGTATTGACCCTTTAATCATTATATAGTGCTCTTCCTTATCTTTTGTGGTGGATTTTACTTTAAAGTCTATTTTGTCAGAGATTAATATTGCCACTCCTGCTCTTTTCTGAGTGTTGTTTGCTTGATATATTTTTTTCCATCCTTTGAGTTTTAGCCTGTTTTGTGTCTTTAAGTCTAAGGTGCGCCTCTTGTAGGCAGCAT
>NW_004443953.1:11731769-11740316 GCF_000243295.1 Trichechus manatus latirostris | reverse complement strand
ATTCTTTATTTCGGGAGCTTGCTGAAGCCATCATGCACTGCCTCTTTATGTGACTTGATATTGACTGTTGTCTCCGAGCCATCAATAATTTATTATAATTTTATTTTGTGTTTACTTAGTGAGACCTAGCTTCTTATTTTGTTTTGTTTTGATATGCCCAAATAGGCTGCTCGTGTGCACCAGTTTGATTTTTGACACCTTTTGATCTTTAATGTCCTGTCACCAGGTAGTTAGTTCTGTAGCTAAGTATGTGCATGCCGGAGTCCATTAAAATTTCCTATATGGGATCAGCTGAGGTGTGCAGGCAGTCGGTCACCAAGTGTGTGAGGCAAGCTCTCACTCCCAGTCCTAGAGAGGCATGGGTGATTGGTGCAGGCACTGGACTCTGGCTGTGGTAGGGGATCACGCACTGAGCCAGGCAGGGGGCTGACGGCTGCCCTTGAGAGTCTGAAAGAAAAGCATGTCCCTATTCTCTAGGGTGACTAGGTAGGTGAGTTTTGCAGTCTGGCTAAGAGCACCACACTATGTTGGCTTCAAAGACTCGAGGGCACCACTTTTTCTTGAACTCCTGTAGCAGGTGACTAGGCACTTTAGGAGCTACCAGCAGTCCTCAAGACCCTGCTGCAGATCGATAAAAGTGCCTACTTAGGGGCAGGGCTGTTTCGAGGATCACAAATCTGCCTGTTCACAGCTGAGGCAGTTGAAGTTAAACTTCAGATGTTTGCCCTGTTGTACTGTGGTAGTGAGGGCTAACGCTGTTGAGATGGTCTCCACAAGTCTATACAGGGGTGTATGGAACTCAGGGTCTGTGGACCCCTGATTTCTATGGCCAGTAAAGGAGCTGAGCTGACCCTGTTTTCCTGGCCTAGGGGAGCGAGCAGCTTATTTGTTCCCTCTCCAAGGCCGGGAGAATGGGTCAGGGAGCCTTTTGGGATCTACTTCCAGCCCAGTGGACTCCCGGTGCAGAGCAGGGAGGGAGGAGGCAAAAGGAAGAGAGGTTTTTCCGAAATCCGGTGCAGAGTGCAGAGGTAAGAGGTAAAAGGGAGAGAGGTTTTTCCCAAATCCAGTGCAGAGCGCAAAAGTAGGGGGTAAAAGGGAGAGAGGTTTTTCCCAAATGGGTTTTTTTTTTTTTTTTTAAATCGCCATGAAACGGTGCGTGCATGTACTTATCCTAGCCTCTTGGGAGTTGCTCTTCACTGTTTTGGAGTGTCCAAGCAGAATCTCTGCTGCCAGGTCTGTCTCGATGTGGAAACTACTTCTCAAGCGCATGCACAGCACAGCTATTTGCTTGCTTCACCGCGGCCCAGCGTGGCTGTGTTTCTGCAGTTTCACCGCCACGGCTCTAGCGCTCCTCACCTCTTCCAAACGGTCTTCCTCTCCGGTATGACTCAGATGGATTTCTTAACCTTGCCTTGTTCAGGGCTGCCAGATGTTCACATAGAATCAAATCACTTGTTTTTCTAGGTCTTAGTTGTGAGAGAGATATAGGAAGCGTCTAACTAGTCCGCCATGTTGACCACGCCTCCCTGTCTCCCATTTTAGATAACCAATGTTTAAATTTTCCATCCCTATCAAATTGGTACTGAGGAGACAAGCATGTGCATTGATCTTGAAGAATCTTCTGTTCCCATTGGAACTTTGAGCATCTGCATTCATAAGCAAAGTCAAGCCCAGAGAAAACTATCAAATTGCAGCAACCTACACCAGCTCATGGTGTCAAATATCTTTCTCTTCATTCGGTCGCGTTCTGGTCAGCTCATCCCTAGCCTTCCAATCTAGGATACAATGGGTAGTAGCCTTAGGCTCGAATGTTCACACACACCTTCCAGCATGTCAGACGGCCCCTTCAGACTCTTATCCCTAGCTCTTTTGGGCTAGGTCAATGGGTTTTACCCATAACTCAGGAGTCCACACAACTCCTTTTTCTTCTAACCAGCCGGCCCTGCCTCTGTCTCTCATCCCTAGCCCCCATGGACTAGGTCAATGGGTGCCAATGAAACATTCCAAACTCAGCCCATCTATTCACTGCTGCACTTCCCCGTCTTCCACTCATGAGTGAGCATAGGTGATCACTACAAGTGAGCAGACCAAGCTGTCTACTCATCGGCTCCCTTTAACTTCCACTCCTGAAAGTGAGCTCCTTCAGATGGACACTGACTTTTCCTGCCTGGACACATCCAACAGAAAACTGCTTGCTTGAAATTCAAAAAGTAAAACTGCCACTTTTTATATGCAAATCCTTTCTTCAAATGCATGGTGGTGCAGTGGTTAAGAGCTTGGCTGCTAACCAAAAGGTTGGCAGTTGGAATCCACCAGCTGCTCCTTGGAAACTCTATAGGGCAGTTACTCTGTCTTACAGCCTCACTATAAGTTGGAATCTACTTGATAGTCAGGGATTTGTTTTTTGGTCCTTCAAATGCAAATCTCCTGTCCTCTCAGCAGTTCTAGGTGGTTCTGTATGTCTTTTCAAATGTAAAATCTGGGTGGGGCTCAGGTTTTTGGACCTAAGCCCCCACTGTATACACAGGGCTACTGCATTCAAACAGCCTGTCTTTCCCTCCAGCAAATCCTACTTCCCTTTTTAGCATATCCAATCAAGCATTGGCTGAAGGCAGAGTTACCCTCTCTTTGCAACCTCTAATATCCAGTATTTGTTTCTACTAAACATTTACATCTGTTTTACAATGTCAGATGGAAGAAACATTCAATACCCATAGTACTTTCAATTAAACATACAGTTGTAAACACATCAGCATTTTTAAAACATTCCAGTTGCATCTCCTCTTCTCCATCCCTTAACTATCTTCCCATTCATATGTATATGGCCTTGGGCCTCTGGCTAGGTGGAACCAGTAGACCCTGGCCCCCTATCAATCATGCTGCTTATCTGGACTGGCTGTTGTCCCAGGCTACTCCAGGTGGGGTTTTTCTCCCCTTAGCTGCCAAATAACTTTCCCTTCAGCCATTACAGGCAACAACAACCAAAGCAACCACCCAAGACTCAAAAGTTTCACTTGCCACGCCCCTTCATTCTTTCTCTTACAAAACTCCATGCTTCTGTGATTCTGGAGCCATTGCAAAGAATCCCGCTTCTAATGTCAACTGTAAAAACAGCATGAGGGAAGTCTGACCTCCTCTAACTTCACATGGGGGAAAGAGATTCAAGATCAACAGTCCGAGGCTGATTCCCATGAGGTGGAGGTCAGACATGCCTCCTCTCTCTGCCATGTTTACCAATTCTGACACCAACTGTCCCTCCCACGGCACTCTACTTCTCTGCTAGGTTCGATAATTCATGCAAGGCCACACAGAACTCACAGACAATACTCACAATTATAGGTTTTCTTAGGGAAGTAACAGGTTACAATTCAGGTTCAGAAATGTTCAGGATACAGTTCTTCCATCTGGGCAGACTCTTCCCAGCAGTGCTGTCAGGCATGCCTTGTCCTGGCCCTGGGTCTCTGCCCAATGGCATTCAGTTTTCTCTCTCCGTAGGCCAGGAAGCCCATCATGCCATCTCCTGCTGCTGGGACACTGTTGCCAGGTCTCTACCACTGCTTCTCGCTGCCTTCAGTGTTACAGGTCTCTTTCTCTCTCTTGGTTTCCTGGTTCTAGGAGCTTCCCAGTGCAGGGATCCCGGGTCCAAAGGATGTGCTGGCTTTTCTTCCTTTGTGGTAGTGAGAAACTCTCTTTCTTGCCTCTGGGGTGGCTCATTTCAAGCTCAACAGGATGGTAAAACTGATTAATCCCTTTGGTGGGTGACAATTACCCTATCACACAGTCCCACCCAATCACTTGGGTGGGAGTCACAAGACCATGGCTAGAACAGTCACACAGAAGTGATCCATCGTACTTCATTGGTCTTGTCTTTTCTGCCTTAAAATATATAATACTTGTTTTAAGATTGAAGAGTGTTTTCCCATAGCTGTCTAATTGATGAATATCTTGCCTAAGTTTTATTTCCAGTAGATGTATCTGTTTATTTGTATATTCCATGCTATTTACAAGAAAATTTCTATTGCCTTTGATGTTATGTTTACTTTGGAGTGTCTATGCCAATGAATGAATTGTTGTTTGCATTTCTGAGCATGTTTAGATTATACAACAAAAGCAGATCTAGGATTCCTTTGGTGTGGAAGAATTTTGACTGATTGAGTCAGAGAAGGCAATTCTTGCTCCCAAGTCCCAAGATGACTTCTGTGACCAGGGAAATACTCTGCAAAGGACTATACCTATTCTGTTCACATAACTTCAGAAATCTATGCCAGGTGGTAATGATATGCTTATGTGGTGCTAGATGTGAAGAACAGGGAATTATTTAGACTTCCTGCATGTCATGTGTGACAATAGGTCTAAGAATGGCTAATTCTCAGTGGCAGTTGGGCTACCCATCATCTTCAAAAGGGAAGAAATTTATTTGTTTCCAACAATAAGACCAGAGCAGGATAAACCATTGCACAGGAGAAGGACCCCCTGAGAATATAAGGAGAAAGATGCAGCCTGATAATCTGGGTGGTGGGGTTCAAGTGCTGTATTTTGGAACTTTGCAGGGGTGAAAATCATTTGGACACTAAACCATGAAGCAGGGCACAATAAATACATACCACATCCATTAAAATATTAGTCTCTCGGATTGCTTATTTTACCCTGCTGCTTACCATTAAGTAGATGAAAACTCTTTTATCACATGAGAAAGTGGAGGCACAGAAAAGTTAAGTACAGTTGACCCTCCATATCTGCAGGTTCTGCAACAGTGGATTCAACCAACTGTGAATTGAAAATATTTGGGAAAAAAAGAAAGTTACAAAACAAAAAACTTGAATTTGCCGTGCACCGAGCACTATCCTGAATCCACACAAACGAAGTGATATGTAGGCATACCCTGCTGTAGTCTCCCTGCATTTCAGATTTGAGATCTTCAGTGTCTCTCCAACACTCACTGTTTGAGGATTATTCACCTTGCATCTCATTCATTCGCTACATGTGTTGTGTGCACCCTTTGTTTCCCTGAAGAAAGGGCTCCTAAAAAGTAATTAAGTTGTCAAAACAATCCATCCCTCAAAGACTAAGAGGGAACATAAAGTGTTGTCTCTCTATGAGAAAATAAAAATCTTAGATCTTTTGAAAAGTGGAATGTCACTTGCCAAAGTGGGCCATAAGATCGGTAAGAAGGAATCAGGCATTTGCACAATAAAGCAGAAAGAAGCTGAAATTCATTCAAGTGTTAGTGCTGCCCCTACAATGGCAAAAATGATCTCTCTGATTCATAATAAAGTGCTTCCAAAGACTGAGAAAGTATTAAGTGTTAAATATAAGCGTTAACAACTATTTGCATTGCATTTACATTGTATTAGGTATTATAAGTAATCTAGAGATGATTTAAAATATATGGGAGGATGTGTGTAGGTTATATGCAAGTACTACTCCATTTTATACAAGGGACTTGAGCATTCATAGATTTTGGTATCTGCGGGGATCCTGGGACCAATCCCCTAAGGATATCAAGGGAGGACTGTAACTTAAGTAAGATCAGATAAAATTTTAGGGTACTGTAGATTCAGATCTTAAATATCAGACTCTTGGCTGCTGTTTTTGTTAGCTGCTGTCAAGTCATCTAAAACCCATGGTGGTCTTAGACACAACAGATTAAACTTTGCCCAGTCCTGTGTCATCCTCACAATTGCCAGCATGTTCAAGTCTATCATTGAGGCTGCTGTGCCAATCCATCTCACTGAGAGTTTCCCATGCCCTCTTTGGCCCTCTGCTTCATCAAACACTATGTCCTCTTCTAGCAATTGCGCTCCTCCTTACAACATATCCAAAGCAAGCCAGTCAGACATGTGTAGTTGTGATCTATCAGTTTTTCACTGGCTGATTCAAAGTATATCATCAAGGCCTTCTTCCTAGTTTATCTTAGTCTAGAAGCTCTGCCGAAACCTCTTCCCTATGGGTGACCCTGTTGGTTTTTGAAATATTGGTGGCATAGCTTCCAGCATCATAGCAACATGCAACCTACTGAAATAATACAAATTGACAGATGGGCAGTGGAAATTGGCTACAAGTCCTATATTCAATTTATAAAAGCACAGAGAGCACCAAGAGTAACATAGGGGTGTGTCTTAGTCATCTAGTGCTGCTCCAACAGAAATACCACAAGTGGATGGCTTTACAAAGAGAAATTTATTCTCTCACAGTCCAGTAGGCTACAAGTCCAAATTCAGGGAATCAGCTCCAGGGGAACGCTTTCTCCATCAGCTCGGGAGGAAAGTCCATGTCGTCAGTCTTCCTTTGGTCTGGGAGCTTCTCTGTGCAGGAACCTCACACCAGCAAGAAAGCAGTGCTGGGAGCAGAGTGCGTCCTTTGGACCTGAGGTTCCTGCGCAGAGAAGCTCCCAGACCAAGGGAAGACTGATGACATGGACTTTGCTCCAGAGCTGATGGAGAAGGTGTTACCCTGGAGCTGACACCCTGTATTTGGACTTGTAGCCTGCTGGACTGTGAAGAAATAAACTTCTCTTTGTTAAAGCCATCCACTTGTGGTATTTCTGTTGGAGCAGCACTAGATGACTGAGACAGGGTGTGTGTGAAGTCAGGGTAGCCTTGTCTGAAGCAATCAGAAGAGTATTTGGGGACTAAATAGTGAATCGTCTTTCATAGCCACAGGAGCCATGATTGGATGGGACTTTATGTCCACACACAAATCATTTATTTCTTGGATCTCCCAGATGAATATATTTGCGGAATTTTAAATTCACTAGCATAATCACACACTACCAAATTTTCTGGGATCATATACATATAATATAGTTAAGTTAAGGTCTGCAAAATTTACCATTTTTTATTTTGTTGTTAATAGCTGGCATAGGAAGTGTTGGCTGACTTGGCAGTCTGAAGAACCATGTCTTCTTAACTTGTGAGATCTGACCTCACTCTGTGTGGCTAGAATCAGAGAAAGAAGTGCTGCACAGGCACCTAGTGTTAAAATTAAACAGAAGTGAAAAAAGTGAATATTTATTTTATTCATTCACTCAACATATTTAAGAAAAATTGTGGTTCAGCATTAAGTTGATATGGAGAAAAAATAAGAAAATGATAGGATGCAATTCAGTTTCATATGTAGAGGATTCTGATGCTATACAATTTGTTTGGGTTTGAAAAGGGAAGTCTAAGTCTTCTTTTCAATATTATGGAATTTATTCATCTTTAGTTCAAAGGGAAACCAGGTGGCATAATGGTTAAGAGCTACCGCTGCTAATCAAAAGGTCCGCAGTCTGAAACCAGCAGGCGCTCCTTGGAAACTGTATGGGGCAGTTCTACTCTGTCCTACAGGGTCGTTACCAGTCAGAATCAACTCAGGGGCAACGAGTTTTTTTTTTTTTTTTTGATTCAAAGAGGACTATAGAATAAATTGTTATTTATTTAGTCAATTGAATAGTAGAATATGAAATTGTACAATTCAATAATTTGTCCCGTAAAATTATAAAAAATAACTAAAATTTTTGAGACAAGAATCTTGAGAAAAGCCATGACATAGATGACAGGAAGGATAATTGTTATATATAATCAATGTTATATAATTCTCCTGTTAATAAATGTTTTAGGCTAAACATTCTATATATATAGTATTTAATTTATATACACAACATTTACTGAGATATAAACCTCAGTATGTTTCCTAGTTACTTTTCCTCTCAGATAATTTCTACAGTGGCATATAGATTCAAAATATGAATTTTATAAATTATGATTTCTTTCTCATCGTGTTTTAGCAACCAGTTCTATATCTGAAGGACATTTTTGAAATCATGTTCAATATATTTTGAAAACAATTAGATTAAAGGACATTATGCATTCTGTATCTCTTTTACTCTAGAGTTAAAGAATTGTAGGATTGAATATTTTCATTTTGTATTAATTTAAGATTGCTTTGAATATGTTTATCTTTCAAACAAAAGAAATACTATAATTATGTATGATAATATCTTGGGGAAACCTTCGCTTGGGATTCCTGTTTCCAGTAAATAATTTTGGTTATTATTATTGAATGAAATAATCTTAGAAATTAATTAGATATGTACATTAACAAATATCTCTCAAAAATGTTGTACAGGATAATTTTAATGTATTTTTCTAAGTAATAACAAGAATATGAGATATATATACACATATATACACATATACACAAACACACAGGTATTTATAGTAGAGAAGAAAATTAGTCTACCATAAATCCTTAATTAAAAATGAATTAGAAAATAATACGATTTCACCTTTATAAATTAGATCAATTACAATCCCGAAGGGCATTCACAATTATTGTTGTTCAGATTGTGTTTAGTACTATGGGAGAAGTACTGCACCTACTCAAGTTTTTGAGCGAAAAGTGCTCATTTTGCGTTTTCTATAAATGCAAACTTAATTATGCTGAAAGAGATATAAATTTTTTTTTAATAATTTATTGTACTTCAGGTGAAGGCTTACAGAACAAATAGTTTCTCATGAAACAGTAGTACACATGTTGCTTTATGACATTGGTTAACAACCCCAC
>NW_004443953.1:11693207-11725746 GCF_000243295.1 Trichechus manatus latirostris | reverse complement strand
GATTTTCTTCCACAGGAGAGTCATCTGGTGTTTTAATTTGGATGCCTACTGGAACCATCCTGTCCTGTTTTTGTAAATGTTTTGATATTGTCTGCTGTTTTCAGGGCATTCAGTAGTTATTTCTCTCGTTTACTGATTGTAGATTTGTTTGTTTTTTCCCTTTTTTTAAAAAAAATTTGACTATGTCTGAGCAGATGGGCTATGTGCTCTTTGTTGTTTGCTCGTCTGTGTGTGCAATACTTTTCACCTCCTTCTCCAACTCGCAGGTTCAGTCACTCCGATATGGTACAGCAGGGCAGGTCTAGCTGAAGAGGAGCTACTGGGATGGGTGGTTTTTGGCACTCACTACGGCCACCAGGGCAGGTCGGTGATCAGTGCTGGGCAGGTTCCAGTAGGCCGTGCCTGCACTGCTTGGTGATGTGATGTCAAGTGCACGGTGCAGGTAGGTAGGATGCAGTGGGGAGATGGTTATCTGTGGAGCTAAGCTGGATATGGGAGAGAGGAGAGAGGAACATGAGACAAAAAACATACAAACAAACAAAAAAGAATGCTAGGGGAGCTTGCCTTTGGACTGGAGAGATGAGAGACTATGAAATGGAGAAAAACAGAAAGGGGAAGAGGATGAAAAGAAAAGAATGAACAAATAAAAATCAGAAAGGTTAAAGAACTGCAAAGTTCCCAGGGATCCCACCGATGCAGCTATGAGATCTGGGGTAGTCACTCTCAGGTGTCGCAGCACAGCCTGGCCAGAAGGCATAGAGGCTTACAATGCCTGGTATTCAGGGATCAGAAAGAGAAGGAAGATATAGAGAGACGAGAAACTGAGCAATGAATAAAGACAAAAAGGGAAACAGAGGGAAAAGAAAACAAAACAAATCAAAAAAAAAAAAAAAGAACAAGAAATGACCCCCAAAAAAACAGAAAAAAAAAATCAGCAAAAAAAGAAATGTCCTCAGGGATCCCTCCGCATGTCTGCGGAAGCCAAAGGGGAGTTCCTTGCCACGCAGCTCTGCCTGTCCAGAAAGGGCTCCCAAGTCAAGAAAAGGAAAAGAAAACAAACAAACAATTCAAAACGAACAAAGGAACAAAAGCCCTGGGATCCCACCAGCACGGAACACAGACCGGGAAGCAGCTCCACACTTGAATGGAGCTCCGCAGCCCCTCAGGAAAAAGCAAAGATGGCGCACGGAGCCAGGCACTCGAGCAAAAGGAGGTGGAGGCTGCGAGAGGCAAGCAAGAAATCCAAGGAAGCAGGAAAAAAAAAAAAAACACCAGCAGCCAACAAATGGCACCCAGAGAGCCAGCCAGTGCGGGCCGGTGCCCCCAGACAAGAGACTGCGTCCGTGGGAAGCAGAGGAAGCCAAGTGTGGGTGAAGAAGGGTGGAGAGTGGGAAAGCATATATCACAAATTGCCGGCGCTCTGGAGCCCCTCAGGAAGAAGCATAGATGGCGCACGGAGCCAGGCACTTGAGTGAAAGGAGGGGGAGGTGGCAAGATGGAAGCAAGAAATCAAAAGAAGCAGGAAAAAAAAAAAAAAAACACTAGCAGCCACCAAATGGCATCCAGAAAGCTGCCCACCCGGGTGTGCAGAATCCAAGCAGCCGGCACCCCCTGGCCAAGAGACCGTGGCCACGGGAAGCAGAGGAACAAATGAACAAAAGCCCCGGGATCCCACCAGCGCAGCAGCCTAGACCGGGAAGCAGCTGCACCCTTGAATGGAGTAACGCAGCCCCCCAGGAATAAGCAAAGATGGCTCCTGGAGCCAGGCACTCGAGGAAAAGGAGGGGGAGGTGGCGAGAGGCAAGCAAGAAATCAAAAGAAGCAGGGGGAAAAAAAAAAAGCAACACCAGCAGCCAACAAACAGCACCCAGAGAGCCAGCCAGTGTGGGCCAGCGCCCCTGGACAAGAGACCATGTCAGCGGGAAGCAGAGGAGGCCGAGGGTGGGTGAAGAAGGGTGGAGAGTGGGAAAGTGCACACCACAAATCTCCAGCTCCTTGGAGACCCCCAGGAAGAAGCAAAGATGGCGCACGGAGCCAGGCACTCGAGTGAAAGGAGGGGGAGGCGGCGGGAGGCAAGTGAGAAATCAAAAGAAGTAGAAAAAAAAGCAACACCAGAAGTCAACAAATGGGACCCAGAGAGCCGCCTGCTTGGGTGTGTGGAACCCAAGCAGACGGTGCCTCCCGGTCAAGAGACTGTGGCCGCGGGAAGCAGAGGAACAAACGAACAAAAGCCCCAGGATCCCACCAGCGCAGCAGCCCAGACTGGGAAGCAGCTGCACACTCGAATGGAGCCCCTCAGCCCCTCAGGAAGAAGCAAAGATGGCACTCAGAGCCAGGCACTGGAGCAAAAGGAGGGGGAGGCGGCAAGAGGCAAGTGAGAAATCAAAAGAAGCAGAAAAAAAAAAGCAACACTAGCAGCCAACAAATGGCACCTAGAGAGCCGCCCGCCTGGGCATGTGGAATCCAAGCAGCCGGCGCCTCCCGATCAAGAGACTGTGGCCGCAGGAGGCAGAGGAGGCCGAGCCGGGGAGAAGAGGGGTGGGGGGTGGGAAAGCGCACACCGCAAATTACCGGCTGTTTTGTCTCCCGCTGGACGCTCCGTGAGACTGCTTTCTCGTACCCCCATTTGCTGGTCTCTGATAGGAGTCCAAGATGGTGAATCCGCGCTGCGTTAGCTGGTTGGGGACTTCCGCATGAATCTCTCCTCGCTCTCCATTCTCTGTCAGTTTTCTCACTCCATTTGGTGCTTGGCTGAGTTCTTTATCTCTTCATTTGATGTTTTAGGGTTTCAGGATTGTTGTTTCTCTGTTTGGCTTAGTTTTTCGGGTCTTTGTTGTGGAAGAACGGCGTGGTGCTTCTGCCTAGAGCGTCATTTTGCCGGAACTCGAGATATAAAATTTTGTCATCTGCATGTAAATTGGTTTTGGGACCTGAGGGAGGGATGAGTTTTGTATACATTATGTTAAAATCCTATTGTATTATCTAATGGATTTGGTTTTATTAAGTGCAATAAAAACAACATGATTTTTTTTCCAGAAACTAAATTGAACTGAACTAGATAATTAATTACTGAAACTCTTTAATTCCTTCACAACATGGTTATAAAAATAATAAAAGTGTAATGTTTTATGAAGATTAAGTTATATACACTTGCCTAATGAAGCTCTTAACCCTCTAGCTACTATATAAATGAAGGTTTTAGATTTCAATTATACCTTAAAACCATTTTAAATTTGAAATAGCTAACCAAACAAGATTGTTTTTACTGCTATTTTTTCTAGTCAGTAAGTGCATTGCCATTGATATTCTTTGAAAAAGATCTTAGTTTTTACAAGTCTTTATAATTCCAACTGTAAAAACTTCTGCAGACATAGAAGCTGCTGGCTGATTTTCCAATGCTTGAAAACACATTTTAGCTAAAATACTTCACATGAACTATGCAAAGAGGCCATCTTTACATTGTGAAGATAACATGTTCCACCGATAATTTTCACTGAGCCACATTTCGGGAGTGGAAAGATTTATATTGTAGAATATCATCAAATTGATGGCATGTGAATATAGGTTTTAAAAATTGTTTTATTTTTAACATTTCATTAATAGTGTTGAAGGCAGCATATTGTGGTTAATATATGCAGATACTCAATTAGAATTTTTGCTCTAAATTACGTACAGTGACCCAAGAAGTAAATAGTTAATTAACAGTGTAAATTCATAACTGTATAAACTTGGATATTGTTTAGTTGAATATCGTCTTTTTCATAAATCATGAAACTGAGGCTAAGAGTTGATAATATATCAACAGGTTTACATAGCAACTTAGCTACAGGACTGGGGTTATAACTCTTATCTCATACCCAAATATTAAACCATATTCTGCTGCTGAAATGACCATCTGCCCACCTGAATTTCTGCTATCCTTTCCATATTATTGAAGTGCTACTTAAAAGTGGATATTTACTACCCAGACACTCAAACCATCGAGATGTGACCATTTAACTAATTCTAGCAATGCAGTGAAAATGAAAATAGTCTGTGTCACTTCCTGGTTAAGGATGTTAAAAACTGAGTATGCGTTTTCCACCCTCCCTTGCACCAAATGGATGTGGACAACAATGATGTCCTAATGGATGACAAAGCCAAGAAACTAGACAAGGGTCTCTAAATCATCACTGGAGGAAAACTGCCTTCCAACTGATAGCCCTAGCCTTGTTATCTTTCATGAGAAATGAAGTTTTATTTTGTTAAGCTACTGAAATTTAGGGGTTTGATAAGGCAGCATGGTAACCTATTATATTCTCACATGTGAAATAGGATGTTTAAATAGAACTGACTCTGCTAGCTTTCAGTATTTTAATTTTTACTTATTCATGGTTTTCTTATTAAAAAGGAATGGAATTTGGAGAAATTCTTAACAGCTAACCTTTATTAGTTTCCTTAGTTATCTTTGTATCATGCCTTAGATTTTATAAGGCAATGAAAATGTGCAACTTAGAAATACACATTGAAAAGCAGAAATATATGCAAAGTGTTTTTCATCTGGTAATGTGCATTAGAAAACAATTATTGATTTAATGGAATTTCCTACTAAGCAATTATTTTGCTAATCATCTTTTATATCTTTGAAAATTATGTTTCTTACTGATACTGATAAATAATATCATTTGGGGCTTACAATTATTTCTGGGTTCACACTTTAGATTGTCATAGATATCTGATAAAATATTCATCAAATATTAATTATATTTTAAATAAATGGTTACAAAAATTTAATTTAGAAAATGTAGTTCTACACAGATACGATACTATTTAAATGAAACCTGCTAAACTTGTGGAAGTTTGATACTAAAATATGAAAGCAAATCTTATGTCTACCTTATTTAACAATCATTTCTGGCTACTGCAGCAAGATAAAAAGGGATCAGATTGTCAAATTAAACTTGCATGTATCAGTGATCTTACTCAAAAACAAGCTTTAATAATAGTTTCAACTGTACATGCAATCAAGAATCAGATATAAAGCATAGAGACGTGGGGCTTTGCAGGCAGCTCGCGAGTCTTTCCTTCTTGCATCAGACAAGTGCTCTCTGGCCCAGATTAACAGATGAGGCCCTTAACTGAGGTTTTTCAGATCACCTCACATAGCAGGTACGCTATTGTTTATGACACTATCTATTTTCTGCCAAAGATCCTCACCAGCTTATGTGATATTCTCTGCAGAGCCATGCCCACAAATCCATAGACTTTAAATTTGTTTACCACAAGCAATCCTAAACCAGAGATATCCTACTAAGAGCATTATATAGATAAGAATTCTCCTAAGAAATATCAGTAATCTAGTTAGTAGATGGCACAATTATTAGTATGTTTATAAGAAGACTATTCCAGGTTGCCTGCCTTCCTCCCCCATAGTACCCCAAGGACCTTTTAGGAAAATAAGAAGAAATGTATCACAGGCCAGCTATTTTAACTCACTGCAACCTAGTTTATTCTGTGAAGTTAGTCAATATCATATTGCCACATATCACTCACATATCTTTTTAATACTGTTATCTACCACATTTTCTGCAATATGGCATACAAAGAAATAAGCCTGCAAATACCCTAATGAACACAAGCATATGAATCCTCTGAAGGAGAGTATATATTCCTTCTTACAAATCATATTAACTGTGACCGTATCCTTTGATATATTACTTGAAATTCTTTTACCAGCTTGATCGCAGGTTTTCTTCTATCTACCAGAGTTATTTGAAAATGTTTATATGTGTAAATGATGACATTTAATTGAGTACAGAAAATTTTAAGTTGTTAATAATTTCCAATTATTTTATACCATTTGGAATCATAACTCGGTTTCTCAAAATATTTTTTTCGTCTCTGAGATTATCATTTACATATCTAGTTTTTATTCAAGTTTATAAATAAACTTTAGTCTTCTCTACACCATATAGCTGCATCAAATGTATCGATATAATAATTGACATATCATACATCAGTTAAAATCACAGATTCATTCTCTAACTCATCCAAAGAAAGCAACATTTTCCCATGTACCACACATTACCAACGCCCTATGTACACATCCAGTAAATGCTGAGTTCTACGAGGCTTGTGAATAAAACCATATTCTAGATATCATAGTATAGGTTTTTACAGACACTAATTTTTAGGTGTCGTATATACCATAGCCCATATACTCCCCATATGGTGTTGTTTCATTATCTCTCCAATATCAATCATTTGCAACACAATAAGAATAAATTTCCTTTTTATCCATGCTTTCCGAGCCATTAGAGAATACTACAAACCACACTGTTCAGTCACACACTACCTTGATTTAGGTTTTCCATAGATTTTCTACAATTCTTCTTTTTGGCTTGATTCTCTAGCATTCTTGGTCACTGGGTGTTAGGCTCTACTTTCTTGAGGGTAGAATAAAACCAAAAACCAAACCTGTTGCTATCGAGTTGATTCCAACTCATAGCAACCCTATAGAACAGAGTAGAAATGCCTCATAGGATTTTCTAGGAGTGGCTGGTGGATTCAAACTGCTGACATTTTGTTTAGCAGCCAAGCTCTTAACCACTGTGCTAGCAGGGCTCCTGGGGTCAAAGTATCTACATAAATTATCTGGAATTCCTCTGCATAGAAATTTTTCTACTCTCTCTCATTATTTATATATTTATGCAATCATTTATTTATTTTTAAATAATGATTTTATTTGTTGTTGTTGTTGGGAATACACACAGAAAAACATGCATCAATTCAATTGTTACTACTTTACAATTCAGCTACATTGATTACATTCTTTGAGTTGTGCACCCATTCTCTTCATCTTTTTCTGAGTTGTTCCTCACTCATTAACGTAAACTCACTGCCCCCGAGGATCTTATCTAATCTTTTGTGTTGCTTTTGTCAGTTTGACCCCATATAGATAGATCTTAAAAGAGCATAATGTTCAAGGCAGACATTTTTACTGGTTAAGCTAAACTATTGTTTGGTTTAAGAAGACTGCAGGGAATATTTTTGGTTTAAGATTTAAAGATTATCCCAGGGCAATAGTTTCAGGGGTTCATCCATCTTCCATAGCTCCAAAAAATATGGATTCCTGAGAATTTTAAATTCTGTTCCGCATTTTTCCCCTTTTGATCAAGACTCTTCTATGGAATCTTTGATTAAAATGCTCAGTAATGGTAGTTGCACACCATCTAGTTCTTCTAGTCTCATGGCAGAGGAGGCAGTTGATTGTGGAGGCAATTATCCTCATATTCCATTTCCTCCCCCTAGTCCCAGCTCTCGTTCTTCCTCTGTTGCTCCAGGTGAAAAGAGACCAATTGCTTGCTTTAGAAGGCCGCTTGCTAGCTTTTAAGACCCTCAGCACTTCGAAATGAACTAGGAAGTAGAGCAGAAGCACTAAACATGTTATTAGGCTAGTTAACAGAAACTATGATCCTAAACCTTCAAACCAAGGAACCAGATCCCATGAGGTGTTTGGATGTAGATAAGCAGCCTCATCAGCTACTATTTTTTTTGTTGTTGTAAATATATCTATCACACAGCTTTTGCCAATTCAACTTTTTACAGGTTTACAACTTAGTGACAGCAATTACATTAATCAGCTGTGCAGTCCTACCCTTAATCAATGCAATTTTCCCATCACTGCAAACCAAAATTCAGTACTCCATAAGCAATAGTCCCTCTTTTTTTCCTTCCCTTCCACACCTGGTAACCATTAATAAACTGTGATCTCTGTACATTTGCCTGCTTTTGTTTTTTTATATAAGTTAGGTCATACAATATTTGTCCCTTTGAGATTGACTTATTTTACTCAGCATATTGTCTTCAAGCTGCGTCCATATTGTAGCATATATCAAGACTTGATTTCTCTTACTGGCTGAGTAGTATTCCATTGTATATATGTACCACATTTTGTTTATTCATTCATCCATTGATGGGCATTTAGGTTGTTTCCAGCTCTTGGCTATTGTGACTAGTACTGCAGTAAACATCGGTGTACAAGTATCTGTTTGGGTGTCTGCTTTCATGTCTTTTGAGTTTATACCTAGGAGTGGAATTGCTGGGTCATACGGTAGTTCTGTGTTCAGTTTTTTGAGGAAGTTCCACACTGTTTTCCACAATGACTGCACCATTTTGCATCCCACCAGCAATGGAGAAGAGTTCCAACTTCCCCACATCTTCGCCAGCATTTATTATTTTCTGTTTTTTGTTTTTTTTTAAGCCATCCTAGTGAGAGTGAAATGGTATCTCATAATGGTTTTAATTTGCATCTCTCTGATGACTAATTATGCTGAGCATAGTTCCATGTGTACGGTGGCCATTCGAATGTCCTGTTTGGTGAAATATTATTCAAGTCCTTTACTCATTTATAAAATGGGTTATTTGTCTTCTTGTTACATCGTCGAAGTTTTATATATATTTTGGTTATTAGATTCTTATTGGATAAATGATTTCCAAAGATATTCTCCCAGTTGGTAGCTTGTCTTTTTATTCACTATTTCGGTAAAGTTTTTTGGTGAACAAATGTTTTTAATTTTTATTTGTTCCCATTTGTTTATCTACCGAAATGATGGAACATCAACCAGTTCTTTTTAGAACAATGACTCTGTGTATTCCTTCCATCTTATTTTGATGCTTCATGCATCATTCAGTATTTTGCCTGTAGAATTCTTCAATACTGCAACACGAGGCTCAAATTTTTTCTTCAGTTCTCTCATCTTGAGAAATGCCGAGCATGTTCTTCCTTTTTTGTTTTCTAACTCCAGGTCTTTGCACATGTCATTATAATTCTTTATTTTGTCTTCTCAAGCTGCCCTTTGAAACCTTCTGTTCAACCATTTTACTTCATCATTTCTTCCTTCCCTTTAGCTGCTCTACTTTCAAGAGCAAATTTCAGAGTCTCTTCTGGCATTCATTTTGTTCTTTTCTTTCTTTCCTGTGTTTTACTTACCTCTTGCTTTCTTCATGTATGATGTCCTTGATGACATTCAACAACTCATCTGGTCTTCAGTCATTAGCGTTCAATGGGAAGGTCCAGGTATATAGTCACTGTTTATGTTGGTGAAAAAAGGTATTTGCAATGAAGATGTTGTTGGTCTTGCAAAATTCTGTCATGTGATCTCCAGAATCGTTTCTGTCACCAAGGCTGTATTTTCCAACTACTGATCCTTCTTCTTTTTTTCCTACTTTCACATTACAATCACCATTAATTATCAATGCAGCTTGATTGCATGTTCGATCAATTTCAGACTGCAGAAGTTGGTAAAAGTCAATTTCTTCATCTTTGGTCTTGGTGGTTGGTGTGTAAATTTGAATAATAGTCGTATTAACTGGTCTTCCTTGTAAGCTTGTGGATGTTATCCTATCACTGACAGCATTGTACTTCAGAATAGATCTTGAAATGTTCTTTTTTACTATGAATGCAATGTCATTCCTTTTCAATTTGTCATTCCTGGCATAGTACACCATGTGATTGTCCAATTCAAAATGGCCAATACCAGTCCACTTCAGCTCACTAATACCTAGGATGTTGAAGTTTATGCGTTCCATTTCATTTTTGATGATTTCTGATTTTCCTAGATTCATGCTTTGTACATTCCACATTCTGACTATTAATGGATGGTTACAGCTGTTTCTTCTCATTTTGAGTTGTGCCACATCAGCAAATGAAGGTCCTGATAAGTTGACTTATCCACATCGTTAAGATCGACTCTACTTTGAGGAGGTAGCTCTTCCCCAATTGTCTTTTCAGTGCCTTTCAACCTGAGGGACTAATCATCTGGCACTGTATCAGACAATGTTCTACTTTATTTATAAACTTTTCACTGGCTAACATTTTTCAGAAGTAGACTGTCAGGCCCTTCTTCCTAGTTTGTCTTAGTCTGGAAGCTCAGCTAAAACCTATCCACCATCGGTGACACTACTGGTATTTGAATACTGGTGGCATAACTTCCAGCATCACAGCAGCACACTAGCCCCCATAGTATGAGAAACTGACAAATGTGTGGGGGTTCTGTCTCTTAGGACATTGTTATTATTTATTTCACTTATCCATATCCTATAATCATCTTATATTTTGTTGCTAGTATCCCTTTAAACAAATAATTTTTTAGGTTATTTAAAGATAAGAAAAATAAGCATACTGTATTTTACATTCTTTTATTAATTCTTTGAAGTTTTTCCTATTTATGGAGATCCAAATTTGTGACCTATATCTTTTACCTACTGCTCTCTGTATTGAAATCACTGAAATGCATTCCTTGGTCTTGAAAAATATGTCCATATGGGTCTAATTTACAGAGAATTGTCTGTTTTGGATCTTTAAATGTATTCAGCCAGGTTGCCTATGCTACGAGGTAAGAAAATCCTAGAGTAGATCAGGTATTAGTCCAAGTTAACACTCACCTGTAGATTCCGAGGGTTACTGGTAGATTTCCTAAGTAATCCAGTTTCCATCTATGTACCAACCTTCATACTCTGTGACTTTCAACCATAGCCATTTTCAAGCAATTTCTTTCTTTTTGACACTGGGTGTAGTTTCTTGTCATATTATCCATTTCATCAAGTGCAAGGGAAATGTTCAGTCTTTCAGACTATCGTGAATGACATAAGGACCTGCCTACTGGGTCTTTTCATGAACCCTAGCAGTAAATGTGGAGCCCTAGTAGAGTGGTTAAGAGCTCACTTCTAACCAAAAGGTCAGCAGTTCGAGTTCATCAGCCACTCCTTAGAAACTCTTATGAGGCAGTTCTACTCCATCCTATAGGGTTGCTATGAGTCAGAATCTACTCGACGAGAATGGGTTTGGTTTGGGGTTCGAGTAGTAATTGCTAGGGATTTATTTAAACATTTGCCTTAGCATTCCTATTTCCTTTTGAGATTGCAACTGTTTTGTTGTTGTTATCTGTTTGGTTTTAGTGGACTTATTTTTTCTTACTCTAAATTCCCCCTAGAATTCTCACAGAATCGTTTATGAAGAAAATGTAAAAAAACTAAAAGCAAGCTCCTAAAAGTAGTATTTTTAACCAGAATAAAAGAAAAAATAGCTCTGCATATACATTGTATTCTAGTTAGAAAATTTGTTTTTCTTAGAGATATGGATTGGTAATGTTGAAATAACTTTACATGTAAATTACATAAAACAAATAACTGAATAACTTTTTAGATAATGGGAGCCAGGTATCTCACTGTCAGAGAAAGAAGTTACACATAAACAAAAACAGCTGACTTATATTAACCATGTTGTCCCTAAATAGAGTCATAATATTTAAGAAAAATATGAATAGATATATTTATATACATAGGTTCATATACATACTTAGTTCCTTGTTTAATTCAGGGCTTCTAACTGGTCCATTCCAGTTCAAACCCCTGTTAAAGAGTTTACATTTGCACTCCAGATACATTGTATCAGAATCTATATTTTAATAAGATCCCCAAGTGATTCTTATGTATAATAAATTTTGAGAGCCGCTGCTCTACTAGTGGTTCTCTAAATTGGTCCCTAACCAGCAGCATTAGCATCACCTGGGAACTTGTTAGAAATACAAATTCTCAGCAGGGCTCAAACCAAAATGAACCAGTCTGAGAACTTGGTTTGATTTGCTGATAGGGCCTTGAATCATTTTTTAATACATATCAAAAGTTCACTTGCGTCAACCTAAAAAAAAAAAAACACCCAAAGATCAAAGCTGGAACAATTTGAGCCAAAAAAATAAATAACAATCGTGTTGAATTTTAACCCAAAAATAAAATAAATATCTATGAGTCCATAATGATAGAAATAAATGATTGAATAAACAAATGGGGAAGAAGGGAGAAATCATTTTTACCAAAAAGTTCCAAATAATATATGTAGATACTTGCCTCACCAGAGTACGCTCTGCTCAAGAATGTTTCCCTCGCATTGAGTGTGTGCTGGACTTCGTGACTTGCTTGCAAAGAACAGGTGGGGGCTGGCAAACTTTTTCTTTAAAGAGTACATAATAAATATTTTAAGCTTTACAGAGCCAGAGATTGCTTCTACTCTGCTGTTGTAAAAATGGGTGAAAACCACTATAGATAATATGTAAATGCATGGGTGCGCCTATGAGACGGAGCCCACACAGTGTTGCATTAAAAACCCTGTTTTCTTTGGTTGGCTTCCTCCCCGACAGTGTTACATTTAAAATCCTGTTTCTTTTGCTGGACTTCATTCCCCCCAGCTTTGCAGTTGAATTCTGCTTTTGCTTGAAGGTTGTATGTAAATCCCATTTTGCCTGCATAGTATGATTAAGAATGTTGCTGAAGTGACTTGTATGAACTCCCTACTTGTAAACCCCTTAAAAGTAACTTGTCTGCTCACCCTTGGGGAACAGTCTTGGCAGCAGCAGCTCCTACGGACTCCTTTTCCTTTTACAAGGAAATAAGTGTGTCTTTCCTGTTCTCCCACCTCAGTCTCTCGTTTATTGGCCAATATGAGTCATGCCAAGCAAGAGCCTGGGGTTTCCACTGGGTAACAGCTATGTACCAATACAACCAGGCTTACAAAAACAGATGATGGGCTTGGTTTGGTCGGCAGACCATAGTTTGCCAACCTTTGGAATAGAGCATGGAAACGGAAAAATAGTAACTTTACAGTGGAGAAAACTCTCAAAAACGATTGTAACCAAGTGTCTTAGTTATCTAGTGGTGCTGTAACAGAAATACCACAAGTGGATGGCTTGAACAAATGGAAATTTATTTTCTCATAGTTTAGAAGGCTGGAAGTTCAAATTCAGAGTGCTGGCTTTGGGGGAAGACTTTCTCTGTTGGCTCTGGAGAAAGGTCTTTGTTGATCAGGACAGCTCTTTCTCAGCTGTGTCCATTGGCCGGTCTCTGTCCCTTAGCCCCTCGGTCCCTCAAATATCTATTTATCTTCCAGCTGGAGAGACTTTATATCTAATTATGGGGATTGAAATTTATTATGGAAAATACTTGACCAGAGAGCTGAATGTGCCTCCTAAATTAAAGCTATAGAGTCTGAAAAACTTACACAGTTCAGTGAATTGCTTTTATGTGGCTTTTCTAGCCATGGTCTTGTAACTCCCATAAAATGATTGACTGGGCCACAATCTTGCATATACTGCCTTGAAAATCCACCCAATAGGATTGAGCCCCTTGTGGTCTAGCTAGGGGATTGGTCAGTTCTGCTATCCTGCTAAACTTATAAAGGGCCAATCCCACAGACCTCACTACCATCAAGAATAATCTGGAACAGAGCACGCCCTTTGAACCCAGAGTCCATGCGCTAAGAATCTCTGAGATTCTCAGAGAGAGAGCTATAATGCTGAAGATGGTGCAAGACTGCAAGAAATATGTCAGCAGTACAAGCAGCAGGAACCACAAGACTGTCAGAGGGCTTAGATCAGCTTGCTGGCCCATGGTGAGAAAGCTGAGTGTCTTCGGCCAGAACGCTTGCCTGAGAAGCTGGGTGCCTTGGGCACTTGCTGGTGGAGACAAAGGAGCTTTAACACTTGCCTGGGTAACCAAAGGCCTGAATATGCCCTGTGCAGGGGTTGTAAACCCCCCATCCCCATCTGTGGGCAGCGTGGCAAGAGCTACTTGGGCAGTGCAGGCCGAGGTAGCGAGGCAGGAGTCATCGGCAGAGGCCTAGAAGGTCCAGAGACAGAGGATCTGGAGATCTTGTGCAGGGATCTTCCTTCCGGCAAGGCAAGGCCCAGTGAGGCCCAGAGGCAGAGCAGAAGCCTCAGGAGCCAGGCAGGCCCCTCTCCACCTCACCCCTCAACGCCCTGCAGTGTGGTGGTAGCTACAGGCAGCAGTGACTTGAAGACGGCATCTGACCTGAACCACCACGATGCGCCTGCCCATGGACATATAACACGAATAATTTGGGGAAGGCTAAGTGTTTCCCCTTTGAGAATCTGTTGTTATTGCTTATTGTTTGCTTTCTAAAAATAATAAAAATGACTTTTCCTTTGCCAACACTATGTGTCTCATGTATCCAGCTCAATCACAGGTTAACAACATAGCACCCATGGGATGGTTGATGCCAGGAAAATGCCTCTTTCTTAGCAGTCTTATGGCTGCTGGGAAGTCTGAGGCAAAGCCTGTTTGTGTGTGTAGTGCAGAGAGACAGGCAGACAGATAGAAAAAGACAGGATGAGCTCTACTTTCCCAACACTTGGGGTGTGTGGATCCAAATCCTTTCACAATGGTATGGGTAAAATAGCCTCATGGTAGTATGCAAAACTGTGTGTGTGTGTGTGTGTTTGTGTGTGTGATTACTTTTCAGATATTCAAAAGGGCCCAAAGTTGAAACTTGAAGATATCATGGCAAGAGACTATCGGGGATTAAACAAGTTGATTCCCCAGAACACCTCACCATATCTGATATGGTAAAGACTATACAGATGTTGGAAAAGGCCAAAGGTGAGTGGTATGACAGAATGGACTAGGCTAATGCTTTCTTTTCATTTTCTATCTTGGAGTTCAGCCACACAAAAGTAGCTTTTTCAAGGAATATTATTCAAGGTTTTCACACCAGGATATAGAATTTGCCAGCATGCTATCATAATCTAGTGTAGTGGGACTTGGATTGGATAACCACTAAAAGCAAGTTAGTGATATCTTGGTAATTCTTTACATATATTAAATCACAGGATTTAAGAATTTTGTCACCTATATGACCACTAGAGAGTGATTCACATATCTCGCTAAATTCAAGAGCCAGCCCAGTCTGTGAAATGCTTGTGAACTACAGTGGCAGGAGTAACTAGGGATATACATTAAACTATGAGAAATAAGAATTATGGTGTTGGCAAAGAATATTGGATATACCATGGACCGTCAGAAGAACAAACAAATCTGTCTTGGAAGAAGTGCATCCAGAATGCTCATTAGAAGCAAGAATGGCGAGACTTTGTCTCACATACTTTGGACATGTCATCAGGAGGGACTAGTCCCTGGAGAAGGACATCATGCTTGGTGAAGTAGAGGATCGGTGAAAGAGAGGAAGACCTTCAAGGAGGTGGATTGACACAGTGGCTGCAACGATGGCCTCAAGCATAGCAATGATTGTGAAGATGATGCAGGACTGGGCAGTGTTTCGTTCTGTTGTCCATAGCATTGCTATGAGTTGGAAGCAACAAGATGGCACCCAACAACAACAACATGAGAAATAAATTATTATCCTTTACTGACAGGACCACCACTAGACTGACCTGTTTGGGTTTTGGGAGGATCACCTTCCCCACTTAGAAATATTGCTGCCTCTATTCACAAACTCACCAGAAGACAATGGGAATTTGAACGGGGTTGTGAGCAGAAACAGGCATTAAATGCTTCACAAAGGTTTGTGGCCCAGGCAATCCCACTTGGAGCTTATGACCTGACTGCTTAGATGATTTTAAAAGTGTCCACAACTAGAAAACACAAGAGGAGCTTTTGACAGAAAATGAATACTGCCACTCAGCAGAGACCACTGGGGTTTTAGATTCAAAAGCTGCTTCATGCAGCCATCCATTACAACCCTTTGAAAGATAATTGCCAGATTTTTATCGGGCATTTGTAGAAAATGTCCCCAACATGGAAATTCATAAAATAATCCTGAGACAAGTAATACCTAGAGTGTTTTGGGTAATATAAGAGTAATAGTCAAATACATAAGAAATTGCTCAGCAGAATTTATTGATAAAATGGAAATGTTATATTCAAGATCATGAAACATAGAGGGAATCAGGGTGAGTTCACCACATATACGAGCAGGTATCCTGACACATCTATGACAGAGACTTCTGAGGCTCTCTCTGCTCCAGTGTCTCTATTTCTGAACCCTATGATCATCTCCCAGGCGAGATAAAACAGGCTGCTTGATTCTCTGACAGGAGTTCCCGGACTGATGGTTGCCCTGCTTCTTTTTGAAATTGGCTTTGATCCTGTAGATCCTAAAACTCTGATAGAAGACAGAAAACTCAAATTTGCGCAATGGACAGAGCTCTGAGTTATTTATTTAGTGATGGCGTAAGTATTAAGTTTCTGCCCTGTGGCAGTGTTTAGATACTTACAGTCTTGTCCCTGACCCAACAGCCTTTTGGAATGGTCAGTCAAATGGGCCCAGGATGATTTGACAACAAGAAAACACTTCCATATGTGGTATTGTGTTATAGAATTTAGAGGAAGATGGATTGCATTGAAATCATACAGGTAGACCTGGTAGGTGGGCTGCTGAGAATGGCTGTTGTAGTGTGGTGAATTACTTAATATGGCCCTTCTAGCCATAGTCTTGTAACTCCCACCAAATGACTGTGTGGGCCTATGCAAATGAGGTGTTTGTGACCCACCAAGGGGATTAAATAACTTGCTAATAACCTAAATAAGGTGCATGGCACTCTTGTGGGGGTGGGACCATGCAAATAAAGTGTATGGAACCCTAACCAGAGGATTGGTTGGTTTTCCATCCTGCTAGACTTAAAAGAGAGTCAATTCCAGAGCAGACGGGGACCTACTACCACCAAGAAAGAAGAGCTAGGAGTGGAGCCCATCCATTAGACCCAGGATCCCTGTGCTAACACCTCCCAGACCCAGGAGAGAGACAGAGAGAGCTGTAACACCAGAGGCAGAGATGGCAAGAAGCAGTGACAGAGAAATGGAGGCAGCAGAGGCAGCCAAACCAGGAGACCAGCAGGAGATGGTGAGGTGGGCTTCCTGGACCATGGAGCAAGGCAGTTACAGTGGGTGTGCTGACCTACAGAGTGAGACTGTTTAGTGCTTTTGGACAGGTGGATTTTTGGTGGAGTGGGGTGCCTCCAGGCACTTGGCAGCAGAGCTAAAAGGGTTTGGAAGCACTTGTCCGAGCAGGGCAGAGGCTGATGGACCAGAGAGAGGTATGTCTGTGGGCACAGCTGAGGAGAGGCTGTCCTGATCAGAGAAGTGTATTCTGAATGTTCCTGAACCTGAATTGTAATCTGTTACTTTCCTAATAAACCGCATAAATGTGAGTATTATCTGTGAGTTCCGTATGGCCATTTCAAAGAATTATCAAACCCAGCAGAGAAGTAGAGAGTATTGTGGGAGGGGCAGATGGTGTCAGAATTAGTAAAAAGGTTGGAGATAGGAGGTATATCTGACCTCCACCTCATAGGAATCAGTCTTGAACTGATGATCTTGATTCTTCTTCCCACCGGTGAAGTTAGACAAGGTCAGATGTCACTCGTTCCACACCATTTTTATAGATGTTCACTGGAATTCACAGTGGATCTCATCTATGCTTTGTTTATCATGTGATAGAAGGGCCACCAGAAGCAGTTTGGCTTCAAAGTTTCCAAGGCCAGCAATACACCTTAGGTGTCCTACCTCAGCGTATATCAGCTCTACAGCCCTATGTCATAATTTAGTCCACAGAGATCTTGGTCATCTTTCCCTTCCACAAGATATCACACCAGTCCATTACATTGATAACATTATGCTGATTGGACCTAGTAAGGAAGAAGTGTCAATGACTCTGGATTTATCAGTAAAACATTTGGGTGCTAGAGGGTGGAAAATTAATCCCACAAAAATTCAGGTCCCCTCCACCTCAGTGAAATTTCTAGGGGTCCATGGTGTAGGATATGTCGAGATATTCCTTCTAAAGCGAAGGATAAGTTATTGCATCTGGCTCTTCCCACAACTGAAAAGGAGACACAAAGCCTAGTGGGCCTCTTTAGATCTTGGAGGCAACATATTCCTCATTTGAGTGTGCTCCTCCAGCCTATTTATCAAGTGACTCAAAAAGCTGTTAGTTTTGAGTGGGGCCCAGACAAAGAGAAGGCTCTGCAATGGGTTCAGGTTGCCATGCAAGTGGCTTTGCCAATTGGGCCATATTATCTGGCTCATCCAATGGTGTTTGAAGTGTCAGTGCAGATAGAGATGTGGTTTGGAGCCTTTGGCAGGACCCTACTGGTGAATTACAGAGCAGACCCTAAGGATTTTGGAGCAAAGCCCTGCCATCCTCTGCAGATAACTAATCTCCTTTTTAGAAACAGCTTTTGGCTTGTTACTTGGCCTTAGTAGAAACTGAACACTTAAATATGGGCCACCAAGTCACCATGCAGCCTGAGCTGTCCATCATGGGCTGGGGGTTGCTTGACTCACAAAGCCATAAAGTTGGATGTGCACAGCAGAACTCCATCATTAAACAGAAGTGGTATATACAATATCAGGTGCAGGCAGGACCTGAAGGCACAAGTAAGTTGCATGAGGAAGTGGCCCAAGTGCCCATCATCTCCACTTCTGTCACATTACCTTCCATCTTCCAGTCTGCACCTATGGCCCCGTGGGGAGTTCCTTATGATCAAATGACTGAGGAAGAGAATACTTGTACCTGGATTACTGACGGTTCTGCATGATATGTAGGCACCACTCGAAAGAACTGTAGCTCCTTTCTGGAACTTCCCTGAAGGACAGTGGTGAAGGGAAATCCTCCCAATGGGCAGAACTTTGAGCAGTGCACCTGGTTGTTCACTTTTCTTGGAAGGGGAAATGTCCAGATGTGTGATTGTATACTGATTCATGGGCTGTGGCTAATGTTTTGGCTGGATGGTCATGGACTTGGAAGGAACATAATTGGAAAATTGGAGAAAAGGAGGTATGGGACAGAATGTGAATAGACCTCTCTTAATGGGCCAAAGAAGTGAAGATATTTGTGTCTCATGTGAATGCTCACCAAAAGGTGACCTCAGCAGAGGAGAATGCTAACAATCAAGTGGATAAGATGATGTGTTCTGTGGAAACAAGTCATCTTCTTTCCCTAGCCACTCCTGTCATTGCCCAATGGGCTCATGAACAAAGTAGCCATGGTGGCAGGGATAGAGGTTATGCATGGCATCAGCAACATGGACTTCCACTCACCAAGGCTGACTTGACTACAGCCACTTTTTGGCTGTACATGTGTTGGTTACATCATGTGAGGTACAATTATCACTTTATAATTGTCTTTATTGAGAGATTATATATGGTTTAAAGAGATGTGTACAGGTGCTAAGTTGACAAGGGATGGACTGTGATCATTAAGGTTGTGTGTCAATTTGGCTGGTCATGATTCTTACTGGTTTGGCATTTATGATGTAGTTTGGCAGTTGTTTAATGAAAAAATCACTTCCATGTTGAGATCTGATATGATGTGATTACCTCCATGATGGGATCTGCTGTGAGTAGCCAATCAGTTGAAAGGGAGTTTTCATGAAGGTGTGGCCAGCATCCAATGTAGGTGTATTTTCTGGCAAGGCTCGTGGGCTTTTGCTTGCTCTGGGTCCCGCAGCTGGCTCCAGTTCATCTGACCTCCAGTTCTTGGAACTTGAGCTAGCAGCTCACCTGCAAATCTTGGGATTCATCAGCCTCTACAGCCTGTGAGCCAGAGACCTGTTGCTGACCTGCTGATCTTGGGTTCACCAGCCCCTGCAGCTACATAAATCAGGAGAAGCCTCCAGCCTGAACCCTGGACTTGAGAGTTTCCAGCTTCTACAACATCGTGAGTCATTTCCTTGATATAAATCTCTGTCTTTCTCTCTCTCTCTCTCTCTACATATAGATGCATCACTGGTATTGCTTTTCTAGAGAACCAAGCCTAAGGCAAGCGTTTAACAGTTTGTGCCACCCAGGGACTCCTAAGAAAATAATATTCTCAGTTATCTCTCTGATATCTGGTACTATATATATTTTATAACAAAGAGAGACAGAGAGAGAGAATAGATGTGGTTATACACGGAAATAATAAAATTAAACCTATATTTATGAAATTAAAAGTATACACCACATGGATTATATTTAAATATAAGAAAATTATTTTAAAAATTGAAAAAAATACTAAATTTGGTAAATATTCTTCTATAGTGCTTTACAAAAAAGAAAAAGAACCATAACAGATAGATTGGTTGGGCTAGGACAATGTTTTAAACTATTGCAAATTAAATTGCATAAGCAAAATGCAATGACAGTTAACAGACTCAGATATCAGCAACTGGTGAAAAATTTAAAAAGGGAATGGAAATGCTTACATACACAATAAAACTTACAAAATTGGTAAATTAAATTAATAGATAATTTATAGCTTTGAAATCTTGAATTTCTATTGGTTTATGAAAAGATGTTCAACCTCTCTAGCAATCTGGGATATACAAATAAAAACAACAATTAAAAAACCATTGTATATTTATCACTTTGCCAAAAGCTTATGTCTGAGAACATTAACTGCTAGTAAAGATGAGGATGAGAAAAAAACTGGTATATAACATAAAATAAAATTAACAAAATGTAAAATTAACCATTTTAAAGTGAACAATTCAGTGGCATTTAGTGCATTCATAATGTTGTGAAACTGTCACCTGTATCTAGTTCCAAAGCATTTCTATCACCTCTGAAAGGAAATTCCATACCTTTTCCAATCTCCCTGAGCCCCTGACAACCAATAATCTGCATTCTATCTCTATGGATTCACCTATTCTGTCTCTATGGATTTACTTTTTTCATAGGAATGGGATCATACAATATGTAACCTTTTGTGTCTGGCTTTTGTCACTTATCATACTGTTTTTGAGGTTCATCAACATTGTAGCATGTATCAGTACTTCATTCCCTTTTATGCCTCACATTCACCCACTGCTTCATATATCCTTCCACAAAATCCTAAAGATCTCTCTCCCCTCATGCCATGAAATACTGGGCTCTTAACATCATCATTATCATCATCATCATCATAGCAACAGCAATTCCATGTGCTTTCTCTATATATGGAGTATTAGTTGGAGCTGCAAATGAAATGGTGTTTCTGATATTAGCAAGGATGAAAGAAGCTCAAGATGCCCCAGATCATGTTGTGTAACATACGAAGTAGGCATGTTTATTAAAGTAAGTTTCAAGATGGCATAAAAATGAACTCTAATGTAATAGTCTAATTCAATGGTCCTCAAATTTTAATGGACAAATGAATCACCTGTGTATGATGTTAATATTTGGACTCATATTGAGTAGACAGGGGTGGAATCTGAGAGTCTGCATATCTAATACACTCTTAAATGATGCCAATTTGCTGATCCATGGAACTAAACTTTTGAGTATCAAGGTTCTCACCCTTAGAGATCACTTCTTAAAGTCAATGGATTACAAGTTTCTGAAAAAATAAATAGGCAGCACACCAAAACCTTTCTTGATTTATATAATAGACATACAAGCTAAACTTGAATTCCAATTGTTAAAATCTGGCACTATTCTTCATGACATCACTAGCATACACAGTTCCATACTCAGTGGCTCTGACCTTATCCAACTGACAGAACTGTTCAGTTTAGAAAGTTTTGGCATCTTAAATGAAAGGAAAGAAGATTCCCTGTTATAATCTCCCAAATTCATAGAATACTTTCTCCAAGTCTCCCCTAACGATACCCATGATACTTTACTGTAGAAAGGAAGCTTCCAAATATTTAAGACGGTGCTGGATCTCTGTTTGTGTGAAGTTTAATCTTTAAGGACCCAGACACATTGCAGTCCAATACTCAGAGTAGGGGCCGGGGTATATGTGATTAATACATTCTTACCTGAATTCACTTCACGGTAGGTCCACTGGGTCCCAGAACTCATCATACAGTTATTTCCTCAGTTCCTGAGTCTAAGATTAGAATTGCTATCCTCAGCAACTGGAACAATTCCCACAATGCTTTTCTAACATGAAGTAAGAGCCATCATTGTAGGAAGAGCCAACTGAAAGCCATTTTACCTCCTGCTTCCTTCCCAAACACTACATCAAAAGCAAGGCTGAATCTCTGGGGAAATGGAGGAGATTAGAGCCACTATCAAGGATTTGAAAGCAAGTTCTTAGTTCATATTGTGCAAAAAAGCTTAATGAGTCTTAAAAAAAGACATAGGATTATTATAAATCTAATTAGATGGTTAATCTAAATTAAGCTGCTATCTCAAATGTGATATGCTTATTAGAACAAATTAATAAAAAGCTGGCACTTATATCTAGCTATTAATATGAAGAACATTTTTCCCCATGCTGATAAACAATATTTAATAATCAGGACACTTTTACTAAGTAAGAACAGTGGTGCAACTTTACTATTCTCTCTCAGAGACACTCAAATTTAGGTTTTGGTTTTGATTTTTATTTATTTATTGCTTTAAACTGATATAAGAACTTTGACTATACAAGCACAAAAAGAAAAAAACCTGGGTACCTGGACAGCACAAATTACCATTAAGTAACAAGGACTGTAAATGCCTTGCTAAGATCCATGGATCACAGACAGTGGGAGATATATTCCACCCAAATTCAGAATTTTGTCACACCAGTGAGCAATCTGGGAGTCCAAACATCTAAGGGCAAAATACTACTTACAAACTGAAGAAAAAGTTGATGTACTTTGTAATATTTTACTGCTAGAAATGAGAAATAGCCCTTGGACGAGCCACGTGGTCTTTCTGGTTTCCACTGGTATATATTACTTCATGGGTATTCCCTATGACAAGTTGACAAGAAAACACACGTACACACGCAACAAAAAAATAAATAAAAATAAAAATGTCTGAAATCTGATATACAAGAAGCTGTAAATAATGTCTAGATGCCAGAGAGAAGTATAGCTTTGTAATCTTAATACCTGCTCAATACTGGAAACGAAGACTAATAAAGAAATTTCCCCCAGAAGTCAAACCTTCTAGGCAGTCATTCTAATTAACAAATTCATTCTGGGAGAAAAGTAGGTTGAGAATAGCATCTCCAGTAATTTTTGGTCAGTTGCACTCTCTGGCTAGATGGATTAGTATTACCAAGAAGAAAAATTGGAGACTTCCTAAATAGAAGATTTGAGGAAAGCCCAAATACAGAGAGTATTGTTTCTTATATGAATACCTCAGAGGACCTTGATGACAGAAGAGCTTCTTACTAACCAGAATGCCATGATTACCAGTTCTGTAGATTTCAAGTATATATCTTCCAAGAGTGTCCAATGATTATTTTATAGGCTCAGAAACAATGCTGCCCATATGTTCAGTATAAAATATGCATGAATTCAACAACATGAAGTTCTTCCTCACCAGGAAGAGACTAGTGAGTAATCTGTGATTACTCTGTATTAGGCAGAGCTCTTTCAGTTGCAACTCACAATTACATATGTGCAAAACAGCCATTATTAACTCATAATACTGAAAATTCCATGGATAGACCTAATTTAAAATATATCTGATTTTGGATACAAATACAATATTATTAACCAAAAACACCAAATCCATTGCAGTCAAGTCAATTCTGACTCATAGCAGTCCTATAGGAAAAAGTAGAACTGTCCCATAGGTTTTCCAAGGACAGGCTGGTAGATTTGAACTGCTGACCTTTTGGTTAGTAGCTGAGCTCTTAGTATTAGACCTCTATATATTTTCATTTCATAGTTATTTGTTGGTCTCATTCTCAGGCACATCTTCAGGTAGCTCTTTAGGTAGGGCTAGCAATGGCCAGTGGCAGCTTCCACGGTACTTAAAGCCAAAGATCGCAGACAGAACATGAGATTCTTCTTACTGTGGCATCAATTGCAATAGCTGGATTCCCCTGCTTGTATAATGCCCCTACCCCTGAGCAATAACTCCATTTGGGGATTTGATTCCGGGATGGTCAAGGCTGAGAGGGTCCACCATTGTGACAGTGAATATGGGGCTTACTGATTGGTAGGCCTTACAAAAACACTGCAGTTAAAGAGGGGCAGTTTATAAAATGAAAAATTGATGCACCAAAAATAAAATTACAGATAGTCATTAGACATAGAGAAAGAAGTGTTTTTTCCACCCTGGAACAGAAATTTATTCTCTGTTTTGATTTGTATTCTTTAACTGCGCCTCCTCAAAAACGACTTCAAGCTGACTACATGTCATAGGTAATGTCATCATATTTCATGTAACACTGTTTTTTAACTAGAAACCCAGTTGAAGGAAGATAAATGAAATAAGATATCAAGAAATAATACACTGGCATCATCAATGACTTTGTCACTCAAACTATCTGGCCTTATAGGACATGAATTACTAGTGTAGAAATGACTCCTTGTGCATTGAAGTTGCAGTCCTGCAGGACATAGTTTAGGACCTGAACCAGTGATGACTATATGGTTGTATTGTGCCTGCTAGTTAGAATGTGCGAACCTGGGAAACTAGGAGTATAGTTGTTGTGTGCTAGTAATGATTATACATAATCATCCACTCCATAGTTTGTTCCTCCTCTGTTTTATCTTTATTTAAATCATGGGTGAGCAAACTGAATCCCAAGGGCCAAATCGATCTGCTGCCTGTGTTTGTGAATAAAGTTGTTTTTGGAACAGAGGCATAAGCATTCCTCTATGTGTTATCCATGGCTGCTTTTGTGCCAATACAGTAGAATAGTTATAATGGAGACTCTCTGGCCCATAAAATCTAAAATATTTACTCTTTGGCCTTTAACAGAAAAATTTGACAACGCCTGATTTAAAAATTTGAATACCTAAAGGATGAGTGCAACTTCTAAGTCCCTAATGATTCCATTAAGTGGAATCTGAGAATGCACAATAGACATTCTGAGCCTCTCCCTAATAGAGCAAGTGAAAAGTGATTATATTGTCTTCCAGAGTAACTGTCTCTCAATATCAAGAGGACTTGAGGTCGAGCCTTCACATTGGAGACCAGGAACCGTATTGATAGAATCCAAGGAAGCTCCAACGTGTATTATAATGTCCAGTGGTAAAGTTTAATTGATGGAAACTTCAATTCTATAGACGCAAACTTCTGATGTCTTGAAACCTAGGAATCATGGAAAGAGTAACCACCAGTCATAGCACCCCAAAGATCTAACTAAAGAGAATATGGAATAATGAGGAAGGAACTCAAAAACCAAACCCCATTGCGGTTGAGTGATTCCAACTCATAGCTACCCTATAGGACAGAGTAGAACTGCCCCATAGGGTTTCCAAGGAGCAGCTAGTGGATTCAAGCTACCAACCTTCTGGTTAACTGCTGAACTCTTAACTACTATGCCACCAGAGCTCCAATGATGAAGGAAGAAAGTCATATATATTAGCTACATCCCAATTTTTAAACATGATGGAAGATTGTTTCTCTACTTCCGTGTTTTCTCGTTAACGTTCTATTTATCAGAAATGCAAACAAAAATTCTTCCTTCTATCACCTGCCCTACAATAGAATATATTACTGGTAGCTAAATTTACAAATCAATTAAATATATCAGAATATGCCATTAAATTAAACACAGAAGAGTCTTATATTAAAAGACTTGTCCCAAGACATTGCCTGTGAACACAGTGGGGTATAGCTTTGTTTCATGTCCCACTGGGCAAAGGGTTAGTCTTCTGGTTGTACCTGGAGAAGGTATTTTGTTTCACTTTGACATTGTTAGAATTCTGCTGGTGAAAAGAGAATGTGTGTCTGTGAGTCAAGAAGCCAAAGGGTGGATTCTGATAATAACCACATTTCTTTGTGAACTTGTCTCTTCTCCCCTGCTGGTAACAGTCTTATTCTTTTGTGGAACTGCCTATTCACTGTCCTTGCTACCCTGTCTCCCTACACACCTTTAATGCCCCTTTACAGGCATATCCTCTAAAAAAAGAAATTGACTCTGGAAAGTGACATAAAGAAAGGCAATGTTCATAATCGTTTAGTGTTGTATAATCCTTAGAAAATATCCTATGCATTCCTATTGCTAAGATTCTCAGAACTAAACTGCTATATGTCTTAAATAAATTTGTTTGTTGCCTTGCTTTTCCTTCAAATCTGTGAGCTACATCCTTTTGCATCCCCAAATTAGTTAGCCATATTTAATTTCTGTTACTTGCGTTCCAATTGTGGAAAAACTCCTTGATAAATTCCATCATACCAGTAATTTATATATTCTATCAAATAATTCAAAGCCTAATAACTGGGGAACAATGGTTATCCATTCATTATTCAGTTACAAATCTCATCTTTGCAAATTTATGTTGGTCTACCAGACACAATAGTAAACACCAGAAATTAAATTTTAAAAAAGGAATAAGAAATAAATTGTATCTTCCAAATGCTTGCAGAAGAATAGAGAAGCAATTCAAAAATCACATTGATGTGTGATGCAATGATAGAAGTATGCAACTCTGCTATTGGAGTAAAAACAGTGACACATATATCAGCAAGAATAATGAAGACATGATTCCTAGGAAAGATATTATTACAGGTATCCCCTGCTTTTTTTAAGTTAACTTTATGCCACTTCATTTTTATGAAAGACCATTAGTACCTTGTCATGGATTGAGTTGTTTTCCCCAAAAATATCTGCCAGCTTGGCTGGGTCATGATTCCCAGTGTTGTATCTGATGTGATTTCCTTATGTGTTGTAAACTCTATCACTATGAAGAGATTATATGTGATCTCCTTATGTGTTGTAAATTCTATCACTGTGATGAGGTTATACTGATGAGGTTGACAAGATTAGATAGTGTCTTAATGCAATCTCTTCTGAGATATAAAAGAGAGAAGTGAGCAGAGACACATGGGAACCTCATACCACCAAGAAAGCAGTGCCAGGAGAAAAGCACATGCTTTGGACCTGAAGTTCCTGTGCTGAGATGCTCCCAGACCAAGGGAAGACTGATGCATCACCTGGACTTTCCTCTAGAGCAGACACAGAGAGAAAGCCTTCTCCTGGAGCCGACACCCTGAATTTGGACTTGTAGCCTACTGGACTGTGAGAGAATAAACTTCCCTTTGTTAAAGCCATCCACTTGTGGTATTTCTGTTAGAGCAGCACTAGATGACTAAGACATACCTGTTTTCACTGACCAAAATAAATCAGAAGAGGATTTTCTCTTTTCCAAAAAAAGGCAAAAAGTGGAAATAATCTTCAGTATTTGTTTTGCAGAAAGTCATTAAAGAGGCAGCAAGCACCTGAGCAGCTAGAGTGGCATTGCCAAGCTCCTTCCCTCAGAACTACACTCAGCATCTCAGCATCAAGCTGCCATAGCTTTTAACTGTGTCTGTGAGCATCTGTGCTTTATCTTCATTTATTTTGTACATCCATTAGCAAGATGTGTCCTAAGGTATCAGAAAAGCCTAAAACTAGGTGTATTTCTATTTTATATAGGCTATGTACTTATCCTATCATTCCTGCTTTTATTATATGTTAAGTATTATTTTAGGTTTTATGCAATTTTAGGTTTTGTGCAATATTTGGCATGATTTGGTAGGCTATTTTATGGGTCTGGGAATGCTTAAAAAATTTTCCTATATAAATTAATGGTAATTGTGTCTTTGCTTTATGCCATTTCAACTTATGAAAGTTTTCATAAAAAAACAAGAACCAAACCTATTGCCGTCAAGTCAATTCTGACTTATAGTGACCCTATAGGACAGAGGAGAACTGCCCCATAGAGTTGCCGAGGAGTACCTGGTGGGTGCTAACCTTTTAGTTAGAAGCCATAGCTCTTAACCACCATGCTACCAGGGTTTCTAAAAGTTAGGAATGCTCTGTTTTCAGATAGCTAGCGAAATCTGTATCTGATTCATTGCGTGTTTTTTTCTTTGAATAAGTATGTACAAAATGTTATGGTTCTATTTAATATAACTGGTAGAACTCTAGGGGAGATTTGTTTTTTCAAATTATTTGATATCTTATTTTTCCAATGCATTGTATTATTTTGAGCATTAGTAAATAAACTATAGCATCTGTTTTTATAGGATTTCATTAAGGAACTGTTTCTAGCAGTAAACTTGTCTTAAATGTCATTTTATCTAGTCCTTAAGAAATGAGGATTTGATATGTTTTTCTTTCAGGAGGAGGTGGCTTTTCATATTTTTTATGAAATTAAAAATGTAATTTTTCCAAATCAATTCGAGATTCTATTCTAAGCTTTGTTAAAGGCTAACAGATTGCCTGTCTGTCTAACAAGTTCAAGTGTCTATGAAAGTTGTAATCATCATGGAAATTCTTGACTAGTTTTGTTCTATATTAAGAAACAATGGTAATAAAGAAGCAGCTACAAGTATTATAAGATTGTTTGATAAGTCCTTCACATTTTTAGTGAATTATTTCTGAAGGTTTACTTATTTTAGCTTTACAATTTAAAACCTACTATTAGCAATTGTGAACTGAACTGGACCAATTCATTCACTTGAAAGGGAGAAACTCCTTAAAGTTTCTATATCGTTCCTGAATCAAAGTAGGTATTCAATAAACATCCATTGAAGGAGTAATCGAATAATGATGCTAATTCTCTTTTCATATGCACTATTTAAATCCTCAATGAACTCTAGCTCTCATGTGCCACTCTCAGTAGATCTTAAGTGAAGCATCAGGAAAAGTGATTGATCATTCAGTGTTGTGTGACAAACTCTATTGTGTTGATTAATGTGGAGAGAGAAAAAGAAATTACCCACCTGCTCGCAGCATCGTCTCAGATGATCCTATATAACTAATTAACTAGTCTTAGTTTGAAGGACTCTCATTTCTCCGACCTGCTGTCATCTCCCTGCCAATGCATGTTATCCTTTCTTTACTTGATCAATTGCTAAAACACACTGACATCCTTGCCAGGCTTCCATGTCTTAATTTTCCTTGGCTGAGAGAGAATCTCTTTGTAGTAGAATTTAGTGACTAGACAAACCAATAGTTTGAATTCTTTACTAAGTGTAATCCACATAGTGGCTGCAAACAAGGGCTCAAACATAGCAACGATTGTGAGGATGGCGCAGGACACAGCAGAGCTTTGTTCTGTTGCGTATAAGGCCTCTCTGAGTAGGAACTGGCTGGACAGCACCTAACAACAACAACAATCATTCTTCCATGTGGTGATAAGGGTTGGCTTACACTTCTCTTAAGGCCTGGATCATTGAAATTTACAATAAATTGGATAAAAAGCAATTAACCTTCTTGTAATCCCATCTGTTCTGGAGAATAAGTACCTTAAAGGAAGAAATGAATGTGGAGTAGCAAGTGTTGAATATTGAGTTAAACTTGTATCCTGGCATAAGCAGTTCAAACTGTGATTTAGAGACCTCTAGCTAGAGCTCCCTGAGATCTTTCATGGGATCTTCAAGGTTAAACTATTTGCATAATAATACTAGTATGTTATTTGTCTTTTTTTTTTCATTGTCTCATGAGGGTGTAGTTGAGTTTTCAAGGCCATCTGACGTGTTTTTACAAAATATTGAATGCAGCAACACATAAGACATTCTAAATGCCTTCCATTAAGCCTGCCATTAAAGAAATTTGCAAAAATATAAAACAATGTAATTTTTCTCACTATCTTTTTCTTGAAACATATTGCTACTTTTCACAAAAGTATGTTGTTCATTCACATGTGATAGATTTACCATTGTTATTTTGAATTAATTAATAAATTAGTACTTTTAAGCCTCAGTTTTAACTTCAAGGTCTGTAGATATTGATAGATATAATAACATGCACATATAAAAGTTCTTCAGTTCCTCAATAATTTTTAGGTATGCAAAGGGATCTGAAGAAAAAGAAAGAGGAGGGAGGGTGGGGGAGAGAGTGGGCGTGAGTTGCTTCCTTAGAACTTGATAAGTCAAGAGATAGAGTCTTCAGAGTGGGAGCATAAAATGTTAAAATAACCTATAGGATCAGAAACCAAAACTAGGTAGGTTAAATTTCCTCAAAAAAAACTTCAAATTTCTTATTCTGCAAGATTTTCATGTAATAGACTATTCATATATCTGTTTTATTGTTAGATTTTTTCCTTTTTTGGATCATCCTTTTTTTTTTTTTTTTTTTTTTTTTTTCCTTTGAGAATATCCTCCCTTTTACCTTCTACAAAAAAAAAAAAAAAAAAAGAAAGAAAGAAAAGAAAACAAAAATTATTCCTGAGGACATGGAAGTCATACAAATTTAGGTTAATACAAATTGAAATAGAAATTTGACAACATCCATGTTATATTTATGGGCAGTTTTAAAAATTCAGCACTTCTCCTGGAGCCACTACACACTTAACATACCCTAATTTGTATTGCTCATCATTACATTCCACTTTAGCTTTACTGAAGACATGATTACGTACTGTGAAAAAAACCCATGCTGATTACGACATCTTAAATTTAACTATTTCTCTAGCTAGTTTTTACAGTGTGGGGAGATCAATAAAACAAGCAGTTTAAGGTATATTCTGAGAGAGCAGAGCATGCCTAAATACCATCTGTGATTCATCACCCATAAACTCTGATTATTTAAGTAGACAATTTGCTAATGGAATAATAATGCTTTCCATTTATGTTTTGCTGGCATTAATATAGAGATAATTTAAATAATATCTATAAACCTCTTCAGTATTTTTTTTGTAAGGAAAAGAAAAATAAATATACTGTAGCATGATTATTGGGTCATCTCCCAAGTTTGTCTTTTTAACTTCCCTCGGGATCACAGAGGGTGATTGTGCGAGTACAGCACTGCCCAACACTTGGTGTGGTATTTACGCAGACTCTCATATTATGCACTTTGACAATGTACTGCACAATCTACATTACCGTATGCAACAGCCTTGAGGGACACCAGCAAAGACCAACGGACCATCACAGCCGAATAGTTAAAGAGATCATATATACATACATATATATCATTCTATATTTTTGTTTTAGCAGAGAATCTGTCTTTTCACCCACCTTAACACTCCAAGATTGAGCATTTGGCTAGTATTATTTATTCAGTATTTCAAATGGTACTTTTCCCAAGAAAGAAAAATAGTTCCTGCTATTCCTTGAAAACATACCATTATTTTTTCACAATTGGAGACACTTATGCATAGCCATCTTGAGCAGTTCATTCAAAGTCTCCTGTAGAGCCATGCACACAACATTAATTTAGCTAACACTGATGCTTGAAGCATGTAGTTGACCACCCTGAGATTTAAGCCCATGGCTGTATTCCCCTATGATTGTTATAGTGAAATCAAGATCCCCTGGAATAATTTCTTCCAGCTTCAAATTGTTCTATCACTCAAAAATACACCCATGAAAGAAATAACAAATAAATAAATGAATATACATACACACACACACACACACATATATGTGTATATATATATATATATATATATATAAAAACCACCCTATTCTGGATTGGTTTGAAGCATTAAGTTCTTGATGAATTGAGTTCACTATACCTTTTGTTACCTATTAATATAGCATTTATATAATATGTGTTTAACATATGATTGAAACTTTTAGTAAAATAGTTTTATAAGCATAGTGGGTTATAAGGAATCAGATTGAAGATCGTTTTGTTCCCGTTTATTACTTCCCTTAAGGAATTTTGTTTCTTTGTTTGTTTAAAACCTGACTACATCAGGAAATGCTTGATTGAATACTAAAGGCTCTGACTTCAGCTTAGATGTTTCTCAACATTCTGGTTTATGGTGCACAGCAAATTGGAAATAAGAATTATTTGAACCTACCCCTAGGGTTGTATAAACATGGTCTGTTTCATAAATAGGTGTCTTTTCCTAAAGAATCATGATGTGGGATGAACCTGTGAAGCTGGCAATTATTGAAAACAGTTTGTTCAATGTCCCAGGTGGAATGAGTAACCAACCAACCTATATGAGGCTCTGATACATAGAACAGAGAGACTCAGATTTTCTCTTTATCCATATGTATGGAGTAGGGTTATACATGATAATCTTTAGCACATTTCACAAATTATATTTACTTCACGTAGCAGTATAGTAAAACCAAAATTAATTATATTTTGGCGATTAAAGGTACATTGTGTGATTATACAAGGGTGTAAATTGTAGAAATATTCGGATACCACTTTTTGCTTTATTGCTTATTAATGATGTGATCTGAGACTCAATTTTTTTTTTAATCATTAAAGGGGTAAATAATAAGATCTACATTTGGATCAATACACAACATTATGACAAACAGAGAAAATATTGAAATTGTTAAGGATTTCATTTTAATTGAATCCACAATTAACACCCATGGAAGCAGCAGTCAAGAAATCAAATGACATAGTGCATTTGGCAAATCTACTGTGAAAGATCACTTTCAAGTATTAAAAAGCAAAGACGTCACTTTAAGGACTAAGGTGCGACTGACCAAAGCCCTTATATTTTCAGTCACCTCATATGCATTCGAAAGCTGGACAATGAATAAGGAAGACCAAAGAAGAATTGGTCTTTGAATTATGGTGTTGGTAAAGAATATTGAATATACCATGGACTGCTAGAAGAACAAACAAATCTGTCTTGAAAGAAGTACAGCCAGAATGCTCCTTAGAAGCAAGGATGGCAAGACTTTGTCTCACAAGCTTTGAGTATGTTATCAGGAGGGACCAGTCCCTGGAAAAAGATATCATGCTTGGCAAAGTAAAGGGTCAGTGAAGAAGTAGAAGACCCTCAACGAGATGGATTGACACAGTGACTGCAGCAATGGGCTGAAGCATAACAACGGTTGTGAGGATGGCGCAGGACTGGGCAGTGTTTCCTTCTGTTGTACATAGAGTTGCTTTGAGTCGGAACTGACTCCATGGCATCTAACAACA
>NW_004443953.1:11683113-11692888 GCF_000243295.1 Trichechus manatus latirostris | reverse complement strand
TTATATAAAAAGAAATAATATAGTATTGGGTTATGAAATCCTTCACCAAAACCTCTGATATTTACCATCTAGGCATCTCCCAAATTCATTTGTTTTCCCCATTCCTCTATTCCAAGTGATCATAATCTCTCCCCTAGTCTCTAGATATACTCCTCACAAGTAGTCTTTTGTTCTTATAATTTATTCTTCATGTTGCTATCAGAATAATTTTTTTATTATCTAAATCTGATTATGGCATACATTCACAACATGATTAAAACAAATGAAAAGCTGATAATTTAACTTTTTATCAAGATGAAACTCCATCTTGACCCTCAATCCCATGTATCGTTCAAACTCTCTCTTACATTTTCACCTCATCTCTCATTACATCACTTTCCGGCTTTCTCAAAGTCCAGCCAGAATGATTTTCAGTTTCTAGAATGTTTGGTAACAGAAACCATGAGGAGAATCAAATGCATCTGTATTCATCATACATCAACTCTTTCACAGTAGAATAAGGTAGAATGAATTGAATCTTTTTCAGGTTATAGAGAAAAGACATGGTTATATATGAAGCCAGTGTAAATACACATTTCCAGAGAACGGTTCATGTAGTGGGTTGACATTAGACATCTTCCTGCCCAAGTAATTGATGTTTGGCTTAGGGTTTACTAATTCTTTCTATATGGTGACTATTTTTTAACATGTCCAAAATTTTACCATATTTATAGTATTACCAAAAAACAGTTAAGCCTTTTTGAAATATAGCTTCTATCTATAAGTATTAGGTCCCAAGATTGGCCTGCATAAAGTGGTACTACTATATCTCAGTCCATTTTGAAGACTTGATGATGATTTCTTTTCTTTTACAAGTTCTTAATAGTGGTAAGAATAGAGGAAAAAAATGTATGACTATTAATGTTTCTTTTGCTCAATAGTTAGAGGATGACTAACATTGAATATTTAATTCCAATTCATGTTGTAAGGAATTAACAAATCCTGATACCTCCCATTACACAGTGAATTTATTCTCACATACTAAATCTCAATTCAGTACTTAATATTCCCATAAGCTTATGCAAATATACAACTTATTGTCCTTAAAGGAATTAGACATCCTCATCCTCTTTCCCAATTCTCCTTCAGCAATTAGAGAGGGTAATGAATCTGTGGATGCTCAGAAGCACAATGAGATACTATAATTCACTTAATTTTTCCATAATATTACTGCTAATAAAAAATCATCATGTCACTTGGTAGACTGGTTAAAAATGTGTAGCAAGAACCTGGTAGTAAGTTGCACAGCAAATGGGAAATCTGGAAAAGTCTTCTTTAACAGCGGGGACAACATGAAGGTCTAGGGGTCACCTCAGGGTTTTTACAGAAATGACATTTGGGAACTGTAAACACTGTCCTTCTGTAGATCAGACAGGAGAGATCAGTTCTGTCATCTATCCATTTTGTTTCAGCAAGAAAGAAACAAAATAATAATTGATGCTCCACAGACATATTTGGTTTTCAAAGATGTTTCGTACACTTCAATCATAAACTGCACTCATATTAGCTTTAAATGACACAACATGATCTTCCAAAATGTGGACCTAGACAGCAGCCCATGGTAATTGAGTCCTGTCATAACACAACTCTGCTACGCTAGATGTGCAGAGGATGGATGGCAGCAAGATGCCCAACCGCTGCCAGGGGCTGAACTGACATGAGAAGACACAAGGGTGGCAGACAGAATAAATTCTTTTAAGGATATGCTGAAATGAAGCATGACTTCAGATAGGAGGAAAAGGCTGGAAAGTAATAAAAGACCAACTTGAATAGAGGTAATTCTTAAAAATCATGAAAGTCAGATAGAAAGTATGACTAAGTAAATGTCAGTAAGATCTGTAAAACTGAGATAGCATTTGTTTGTTCCCAGAAGAAAGTCTGTTGGTCATTCATCTGTCTTTTCAAGCATGTCCATACACATATGTATTTTTTACTTTGAATATATAAAAATTTCCTTCTATTTTTAGACAATTTTGGGAGGTGGGGCCAAGATGGTGGAGTAGTTAGACAGCTTCCTGTATCCCTCTTACAACAAAGAACTGGAAAAACAAGTGATTTGATTGTATATGAATATCTAGGAGCCCTGAACAAGGCAAAGTTGAGGAATCGGACTGAGTGGCAGGGGAGAGGGAGACGGTTCGGAAGAAGCAAGCAGCGCCTGAGCGGTGGCAGGACTGCAGCTCTTTAGCTGCTCCAGGTCCTCAGTGAAGCAGGCAAACAGCTGTGCGCGTGCTGGGGAGGCAGTTTCCACATTGAGAGAGATCCGGCAGCAGAGATTCTGCTTGGACGCTCCGAACCAGTGAAAAGCATCTCCCAAGCGGCTAAAGATAAGTACGTCCATGTGGCCTTTCATGGAGATTTTCTTTTAAAAAAATGCCCATTTGGGAAAACCTCTCTCCCTTTTACTTCCTCCTTCCCCGCTCTGCACCAGGAGTCTGCTGGGCCAGAAGTAGATCCCAAAAGGTGCCCTGACCCCTTCTCCTGGCCTTGGAGAGGGAACAAATAAGCTACTGGCTCCCCTAAGCCAGGAACTCAGGGTCAGCACAGCTCCTTTGCTAGGCACAGGCATAAGGGATCCACAGACTTTGAGTGCCTTACACCGTTGTATAGACTTGTGGGGACCCATCTTAACAGCGTTAGCCCTCACTACCATGGTACAACAGGGCAAACATCTGAAGTTTAACTTCAACTGTTTCAGCTGTGAAGGGGCAGGTTTGTGACCTTCAAAACAGCCCTCCCCCTTAAGTAGGTGTCTTTACCAATCCGCAACAGAGGCCTGAGGACTGGTGGCATCACCTAAGCCACCTAGTCACCTGCTACAGGAGTCAAAGAAAAAGTGGTGCCATCGAGTCTTTACAGCCAATAAAGTGGGGTGCTCATAGTCTGGCTGCAAAACTCACCTACCTACTCATCCTAGGGAATAGGGACACACTTTCCTTTCAGACTCTCAGGGGCAGCTGTCAGTCCCCTGCCTGGCTCAGCGTGTGATCCCCTACCACAGCCAGATACCAGTGGCTGCACCAATCATCCATGCCTCTCTAAGACTGTAGGTGAGAGCCTGTACCACACACTTGGTAACCAACTGCCTGGACACCTGAGCTGAACCCATATAGGAAAATTTAATGGACTCCTGCGGGCACATACTTAGTTACAGAACTAACTACCTGGTGACAGGATGTTAGAGCTTCAAAGGTGCCAATAATCAATTTTTAAACAATTTTGGTTTTATTTTCTAGGTGTGATTACTTTCTGTTAAACAAAGTATATATAAACCAAACCAAATCCATTGCCATTGAGTTGATTCTGACTCATAGCGACCCTACAGGACAGAGTAGAACTGCCCATAGGGTTTCCAAGGAGCAGCTCTTGGATTCCAGCTGCCGACCTTTTGGTTAGCAGCCAAATACTTCACCACTCCTTGTTAAATTTGTTTTAGACAAAAACATCAAGTATTCCTGAAAACCATTCTAGAACACTAGTGCTTTAGTACCTTTTTGTGATTAATCTTGTCAGTGATAAGAATGTCTTCTTCACCTGGCAATCACAGTTTATCTTTTCTGTAAATACATTTTCTCTTTTGGAAAATTGACAAGGAGCACATCCACATTCCTTGTAGCTAATGGTTGTTATCCTTCTAGGTTTACAGATGATAGATTTTCTTCTAAATACTCTCAAGGGTGATCTTTATTGTCAGTACCTACTTCGCTGTCATCCCTTGAATTTGGATATGGCTGATTAAAGTATGGCAGCACAGCCTCAGAAGTGCTAATGAAATTCCCACACACTATTTTTTAATGTGTCCAAGATTTAACCACATTTTATATTGATAATATTACCAAAGAAATACATTATATGTTATTGTACCAAATTATTCCTGAAAGCTATAGAAGTATACAAAATCATAACGGAACAGCAAAAATAAAGTTTATAAAATTATTTTATTTCATAAGTAAAATAAGTGCTTTCAGTATCAAAAAAAATGGTATGTCTAATCACTTAATAGTTACATTTACAGTGATGTCTCTTAGTAAATTTACTTTTTCACTGAGTTGGAAATGATAGTAGAGGAGAATGCAATCTAGTTCAATGTTTCCATTGTAACACAAACTACTTGAGAAACCATTGAGGTATAAGTTTATACATTTCCTCTAACCAAACTTATTGAATATATCCTTTATGCATGCCAAAACATCACCTCTTTTTAATAATAATCTCTAAGGGTTTAGGTTGACAAATATTTATTCATGGAAATCTCATGGTATAGTGTCTGTGAAGTCCTAGATAAGAACATAAATCTGTAGTATATCAAATACAGTGTTTCACCTTAGGATATAAGAAGGAAAATGCCGCTGAATGTTACTGATAGTATTCAAGTCTTCATGGTAACATTATTAAGAAATAACCTCAACTTTTTGAGAGAGAGATTTATTCTGCAACACTCTACATTAAATATATTTTGAAATGAATTCTGAATATTCTGTTTGAAATAATGTCACATTCTCTTCTGTAGCAGCCCAGTATAATGGTAATATTGCCATATTCACTGATCATCTTGACTATATAACTTCCAAAGTCTTCCATGTTGGAATATAACAACCATGATATATAATACAATCAGAGTTTGATTTTTGTGGTAGTGGTATTGCTGACTCAATTTGTTTTAATATTATGAAAATATATTTCATGTTATGATGTACATCTAGTTTTTCAGAAAGTTTCAGCTTATTGAACAGTGGAGAGCAGGAAATTGATGTGTAGTTTCAACAAACATTATATTATAATGCCTAAGAGGCAGAGGAAAGCAATAATATTTATTCTAAAAACTATACTGGTATATCAGAAGAGAAAGAGTTACTACCTTAAAATATTCTAACCCGTGTTATTTTGGAGAGAGTATACTTATTCATCATGGCTTCAGAAATGAGAAGTTATACTCCACTTACTTTTTCTTATATTGAGACATTTGTTTGGGTGTATTTTGAGAAAACATTAGAGGCCCAAGTTATGAAATTTGGCATATACTCATATTTAAACAGAAGGAAAAAGAGTTGATGAAGGCTATATAGGAGCCATAGTGTTTGTTCTTGCATTTGTGAAGTCCTGGTTGGTAACTTCAGAAGGCATGCCTGACCACAAAAGGTGTATGTGTGTGTATCTGTGCGGGGAGTGTATCTACGTACGTTTGTGATTTGTTTTTTAAGCTGTGAAATAATAAGCTTGGTTGAAACTTCTAAAGTTCCTCTATTCTAAGATGCCATAGACTTGTTGGACTATATTACAAAACTACTGATAAATGCATATAAAATTTATTTGTGATTTGCTTATCATGGTTGTTTTCCTGAATTGCTTAATGGTGCTCTTCTCTAAAAGACTTCTATGAGATTTCATGTATCTTATTTTGTAATTTCTGTAATTATTACATCTAAATACTTAGCTTCACAAAATGGTTTCATCTATCCAGGAAATTGTTGGCATTCATTACTGTCATTATTCACTTTACAACATCTCATCAATTGAAAACTGAGAAACAGAAAATAATGGTATATTATCCTAAGAAGAGAGTTCCTGAGTGGTGCAAGTGGCCGGTGTGTTTGGTTGCTAACCAAAAGGTTGGAGGTTCTAGTCTACCTAGCATCACCTTGGAAGAAAGACTTGGTCATCTGCTTCTAAGTCAGAATAGACTTGATGGCAACAGGTTTGATGTGGTCTTTTTTTTTTTTCTTTTTTTATTCTAAGAAGGAATTCACCTTCTGTGTTAACAGGTAAAGGCCTAATATCACTCATACAGAAGTACAAATACATGATAGATTCAGGAGAGGTTGATTTTTTTTTTTTAATTTAATTTGGAGGAGATTCTTGGCCAGGAATTAGTTACCATCACTATATAGATAAGGGGGCTAAATAGAAGTCAACAAAACCATGTAGCCAGCCTAAGAAAGAGTAGATTTTATATTTATTTTTTATTTACCTTTTACATTGATCTAAGATTCCTTTGAATGATTTGATGATCTGGCTCCAGGGTAAATTTATTTGCCTGTTATCTTCAGAAAGTTATTGCTTTGGTCATCTCACATTGTGATTGTTGCCTTTTTGAATATTGAATTGCTAGCATTTATTTTCTCCTGGAAAGTAATTGCATTCATACTTGATTTTTCTGACGTGAACAAAAATGGAACAAAACAGCAGGATAATGAGCATCTGATTCTAAGTTAATTGTGGCACTGTACATAATTTGTATACATGAATTTTCTTTCAGCATGTAATTTGATCTGAGCTGAGCTTCACTAAATCTAAACTAGATGACTCATAGAAAAAAATCACCCTATTTTTATCCATTTGTTCATTGTAAACATGCCAATTTTTGAAGGTCTTTGGGCAAATCTGCAGAAATAACAACATGATATTGAAATAAATTCAGCGGGTAAAATTTAAAATTATTTTATAAAATAAAACATGCAAGATCATTTCTTAGCAAGGCTTGCGACCTGAACAAAGGTTAAGCCTATCATTAAAATTAATAATCTAAACTGCTCTACCAAAGCAAATGGCTTGCACACAGACACTAGAATTCACACTGAATCCTACCCACTCAATGCTCCTCACCAAATTACCTACATCTTTAAAAAATATGGTATCACAGTATATCATTTGTGTATCTACAATAGCCACAACACCTATTTGATACATCATTGTAAATTACTTTTTTTCGTATATTTAAATAAATGAATAATGACTTTGGTCAAAGTATAACAAAATACCTACAATGTAGTTTGTGTATATACTAGTTAGAACGATCAATTTTCTCATTCCTTACAGACTATAATTTTTGTGTCAATTAATCTTATAAACTGTTTGATTATAAAATAATCTCACATATAACTACAGGCAGTTCACGGGTTATGAAAAAGATCAATTCCTAACTGTTTCTCTAAAAATTTGTAGCTAAGTCAGAACAGGTGCTTTACTTTAGTGCAAGAAAAGGCTCACAGCCTTTCAGTGATTTAAAAGCTGCACATGCAGCAAGCGAAGGTGATTGTGACAAAGAATTTGTTATGAGTAGGGACTGGGTCAATCATTTCAAAGGGAGGGCAAATTTATGTAACACTAAAGGGTGAGTAAGCATTGTCCCTAAATCGGACATTCGTAACCCAGAGACTGCCTGTATTAGTTTCAAGCTTCTGCCTTACTGATGTTTTGTGAGACAGTGTGATATGGAGGAAACACATAAAATGAAATAAAAATACAGGTGCTTAAAAACATAATGTTGCTATTTCACTTTGGATTGATTATTTAATATTTCATTTGGATTAACTCAGTAGGTGAAATTTAATCTTAATTAATCATTCAGAACCTCAATTTCCTTACCTGTGAATTGGGACTGGTAATATCTCTCTTATGAGGTTGTTTTGAGAAATAGAGATGTGCAAATTGTCTGAATTAGTTAAAATGCTTAGTGCACTTTACATTGCTCAAGGTGCTAATTACTATCATTATTATACACTCAGTAAACTAAATAGAATTAGGCAGTGGGAGGATGTAAAATTCAAATTTCATATACTTTAAATATTGAAAAAATATTGAAATTGATTGCATTAACCCATACATTTAATAATTAGATAACTGATGGTGAGGCAATGAAATAAAATATCCTAAGGAGTTCTGGAAAAATGGCGCTCTAGGCAGAAGCACCACGCCGTCCCTCCACAGCAAAGATCCGAAAAAACTAAGCCATACAGAGAATATAACAATCCTGAAACCCTAAAACATCAAATGAAGAGATAAAGAACTCAGCCAAGCACCAAACGGAGTGAGAAAACTGACAGAGAATGGAGAGTGAGGAGAGATTCATGCAGAGGTCCCCTACCAGCTAACGCAGCACGGATCCACCATCTTGGACTCCTATCGGAGACCAGCAAATGGGTACGATAAAGCAGCCTCATAGAGCTTCCAGCGGGAGACAAAACAGCCAGTAATTTGCGGTGTGCGCTTTCCCACCCCCCACTCCTCTTCGCCCCGGCTCGGCCTCCTCTGCTTCCCACGGCCACAGTCTCTTGACTGGGAAGCACAGGCTGCTTGGATTCCGCACACCTAAGAGGGTGGCTCTCTGGGTGCCATTTGTTGGCTGCTAGTGTTGCTTTTTTTTTTCCTGCTTCTTTTGATTTCTCACTTGCCTCTCACTGCCTCCCCCTCTTTTTGCTCAAGTGCCTGGCTCCGAGCGCCATCTTTGCTTCTTCCTGAGGGGCTCCAGAGCGCAGGCAATTTGTGATATACACTTTCCCACTCTCCACCCTTCTTCACCCACATTCGGCCTCCTCTGCTTCCTGCGGACACAGTCTCTTGTCCAGAAACATCAGCCCACACTGGCTGGCTCACTGAGTGCCATTTATTGGCGGTGGTGTTTTTTTTTTTTTTTTTTCCTGCTTCTTTGGATTTCTTGCTTGCTTCTCACTGCTTACCCCTCCTTTCACTCGAGTGCCTGGCTCCGTGCACCATCTTTACTTTTTCCTGAGGGGCTGCGGAGCTCCATTAGAGTGTAGAGCTGCTTTCCGGTCTGGGCTACAGCGCTGGTGGGATCCCGGGCCTTTTGTTCGTTTGTTCGTTTTGAATTGTTTGTTTTCTTTTCCTTTTCTTGACTTGGGAGCCCTTTCTGGCCAGGCAGAGCTGCGTGGCAAGGAACTCCCCTTTGGCTTCCACAGACGTGAGGAGGGATTCCTGAGGACATTTCTTTTTTCATTGTGTTTTTTTTTTTGATTTGTTTTGTTTTGTTTCCCTCTTTTTCCCTTTTTGTCTTTCTTCATTGCTCAGTTTCTCGTCTCTCTATATCTTTCTTCTCTTTCTGATCCCTGAATACCAGGCATTGTATGCCTCTGCGCCTTCTGGCCAGGCTGTGCTGCGACACCTGAGAGCGACTTCCCCAGACCTCATAGCTGCATCGGTGGGATCCCTGGGAACTTTGCGGCTCTTTAACCTTTCTGATTTTTATTTGTTCATTCATTTCTTTTCTTCCTCTTCCACTTTCTGTTTTTCTACATTTCATAGTCTCTCATCTCTCCATTCCAATAGCAAACTCGACTAGCATTCTTTTTTGTTTGTATGTTTTTTGGCTCCTGTTCCTCTCTCCTCTCTCCCATATCCATCTTAGCTCCACAAATAACCATCTCCCTGCTGCATCCTGCCTACCTGCATCGTGCGCTTGACATCACACCACCAAGCAGTGCAGGCATGGCCTACTGGAACCTGCCCAGTACTGATTACTGACCTGCCCTGGTGGCTGTAGTGAGCCACAAACAACCCATCCCAGTGGCTCCTCTTCAGCTAGACATTCCCTACTGTACCATATCTGAGTGAAAGAAACTGCCAGTTGGAGAAGGAGGTGAAAAGTATTGAGTGCACAGATGAGCAAACAACAAAGAGCACACAGCCCGCCTGCTCAGATATAGTCAAATTTTTTTTTTTTAAAAAGGTATGAAACAAACAAATCTACTATCAATAAATGAGAGAAATATCTACCGAATGCCCCGAAAACAGCAGACAATATCAAAACACTTACAAAAACAGGACAGGATGGTTCAGTAGGCGTCCAAATTAAAACACCAGATGACTCTCCTCTGGAAGAAAATGCACTAGAACTACCTAATAGGGAATTCAAATCTCTAATACTCGGAATTTTCTAAGAACTGAGGCAAAAAGCTGACAAACATGAGGAAAAAATAGACAAATTCATGGAAAATACAGA
>NW_004443953.1:11667306-11676980 GCF_000243295.1 Trichechus manatus latirostris | reverse complement strand
AAAAAAAAAAAATCTTAAACCATTTATTTACTTATCATCCATTCTGAAAAACTTTGAAAATTATAGAAATTATAATCCTCTATAATTTAACCATATAGTGTTAATATGCTGGAGAATGTTTAGAAGGTCTTTTATGTCTAAATATCAGTTTATCTAGATATGTGTCAGAATTATACTATACTATAGGTGCAGTTTCATTTCAGATAATATGATAGAAAGAAAAGAGAGTAAGTTTCTCATTGTTCTACTTCTGTTTATACGTTTTTAACTATAAGGAAGTCTCCAATATCTCTAAAATACCAGTAAAACTTCCACTGCCAACATTCTATCCCCACTCCAAAGACATTGTCCTTACTTATCCAACCATGTATTATCTTCTAAAAAGGCTAAAGAAGGCAGCTCTATTTGTTATATGCAAACACAATAGTGAGTGTAGGGTCATGTTAAGGTAGATGGAAGCCTTCCATCTGACATTGAATTTAGGTTCTTTTTTTTTTCTGGACATAGGACTTACTCTTAGTAACATGTATGGGCTTCTTCAATTAAACCTATAGTCTCATCATCTAGCAAGCATGGAAATAATGACATATCAAAGAGAAATATAAGCATTTCATACAAATGTAGGAATAGAGAAGAAAGGCTAAACCCTCTACTTAAAATAATGTTTAGGGCAAGGCGAAGATAAAGGATAAGAGAAGAGAAAGGCCATCTGGCTGTGTATAATAGTGTGTAGATAGATGATCAACTGATATATCATGTAACTCTTAACGTCCTTTTATGTTCATTTCAAGGACCGTATTCTAAATTAAACCAAAGAATCAGAATGGATGAGAAAACTAGAAGCATTTATCATTTATTAATATTAAACACTGAGAAAGTAAAACACACATCATCTAAAGTGTTAATAATAATGATGATCCGAGACCTGATTTATAAAAACTGAAATTACTATTGAATATGCAGAATGGAGGTGATAAGAAAATGAGAAAAAAAAATAATGTGCTGTGGTTGAACTCATAGCATGCTTGATTTTGTTTTTGGTAAAGTGATATGTAATGGTAAGGTAATCACCTCAAAAATTTAATAGGTGTGCTAATGATAATTTTCTTTATCTGACAGAAACTATGGGAAAATGTCATGAGATTAGAATAAGGTATTTATTAAGAATACAAGCATCTACTTCAAACTACAATGTGTAATTCTCAGAGGATGAATATACAACCAAACAGCTGATATTATACTAGATATAATAAGTAAAATCATTCTGAATAAGTGCTGTGTTATTATGCAATTAATTTAGCTATAATCCCTAAGACAAGTCATGTAGGGCAGATGACAATGGTGAATAATTCCATTAGTGAACATTTTGAGGAGTACACAGGATTTGTCCAGAAGATGATAAGACTGGAGAAGAAACACATAATCTCCCTATAAACAATGACTTTAGGAAAAATAATTTGAGGCGCCATGGATAATACAATGACACAAGAAATCATGAAAATAGCTCAAATTACAACAAAAGATCCTCTAAAAATTCTAAAGTTTACTGAAGTCTTTCTGAGCATTCTTTAAGCATAATACTAAATGAAGCTACAGCATTCATCTTTAACACAACTGATTTTTCATATATTTTTCAAACATCACATCTATTAATGTGAAAATAGATGTTTACCAACCATCCATCTGAAAATGCTGTTAAATCAAAACAATAAATCATATATTATACAACACAAGCAAAAGTTTGGGTTTGAAACAATCTCATTTAAAATGTACAAATTTTAACACAATTTTGGCATTATGCTTCAAATTATATTAATGTTTAAAGGAAGATATTTTAGAAAACACAAGTATATTCTAATACTTTTCAGAACAAGTAAATTTTTGAAGAAAATTAGTGATAATATTAATTAAATAATATATGTACTGTTATCACTAGTCAATCTCTTGACATTGATGACAACTTCCAAGACAGAATATTATGGGAAAAAAAAGATTATTTATGTTGAAATGCAAATATCATGATCAATCCATATCTTCTCTAAAATTATATTTCAGAATCAATTTTTTAAAACATTGTATACAACAAAAGTAAAAATTCAAGGTTAGAGTTGCAGTATTAAAGGATTTTATGTGTAAAATACTGAACGGTGCCGGAAACATCAAAAGAAGATGGAAGGACCACACAAAGTCACTGTACCAAAAAGAATTGGTCGATGTTCAATCATTTCAGGAGGTAGCATATGATCAAGAACCGATGGTACTGAAGGTAGAAGTCCAGGTTGCACTGAAGCCATTGGTGAAAAACAAGGCTCCAGGAATTGATGGAATACCAAATGAGATGTTTCAACAAACAGATGCAGCGCTAGAGTGTTCACTCGTCTATGCCAAGATATTTGGAAGACAGCTACCTGGCCAGCGGACTGGAAGACATCCAAATAGACATGCCTATTCCAAAGAAAAGTAATCCAACAGAATGTTTAAATTATTGAACAATATCATTTACATCACAGGGAAGTAAAATTTTGCTGAAGATCATTGAAAAGCGGTTGTAGCAGTACATTGACAGGGAACTGTCAGAAATTCAAGCCAGATTCAGAAAAGGACTTGGAACAAGGGATATCATTGTTGATATCACATGGATCCTGGCTGAAAACAGAGAATACCAGAAAGATGTTTACCTGTGTTTTATTGACTATGCAAAGGCATTCAACTGCGTGGTTCATAACAAATTATGGATAACATTGTGAAGAATGAGAATTACAGAACACTTAACTGTGCTCATGAGGAACCTGTGCATAGACCAAGAAGGCAGTCTTTCAAACAGAACAAGGTGATACTGAGTAGTTTAAAATCAAGAAAAATGTGGGTCAGGTTTGTATCCTTTCACCATACCTATTCAATCCGCATGCTGAGCAAATAATCCACAAAGCTGGATTATATGAAGAATGTGACATCAGGATTGGAGGAAGACTCATAACAACCTGCAATATGCAGATTACACAACCTTGTTTGCTGAAAGTGAAGAAGATTTGAAGCACTTATTGATGAAGATCAAGGACTACGGCCTTCAATATGGATTACATCTCAACACAAAGAAAACAAAAATCCTCACAAATGGACCAACAAGCGACATCATGATAAACAGAGAAAGGATTTCATTTGACTAGAATCCACAATCAGGGCACATGGAAGCAGCAGTCAAACAATCAAACAACGTATTGCTTTGGGCAAATCTGCTTAAGACCTCTTTAAAGTGTTCAAAACAAAGACGTCACTTTGAAGACTAAGGTGCGCCTGACCCAAGCCATGGTATTTTCAAATGCCTCATGTGCATGCGAAAGCTGGGCAATTAATAAAGAAGACCGAAGAACTGAGGACTTTGAATTATGGTGTTGGTGAAGAATACTGAATACACCATGGACTGCCAAAAGAATGAACAAATTTGTCTTGGAAGAAGTACAACCAGAATGCTCCTTAGAAGCAAGGATGGCAAGACTTGGTCTCACATACTTTGGACATGTTATGAGGAGGGACCAGTCCCTGGAGAAGGACATCATGCTTGGTGAAGTAGAAGGTCAATAAAAGAGAGGAAGACCCTCAAGGAGATGGATTGACAGAGTGGCGGCAATAATGAGCTCAAGCATAACAAAGATTGGGAGGATGGCCCAGGACCGGGCAGTGTTTCATTCTTTAGTACATAGGGTCGCTATGAGTTGGAATCGACTTGGTGGCACCTAACAACAACAACAACAATGAAAGTATTTTGACCTTGTCAATGTTCCACAGGATATATTTAATTTGAGGAATTATGCTGGACATCTGAACTAAACACTAGTAAGGAGCCCTGGTGGTGCAGTGGTTAAAGTGCTCAGCTGCTAACTAAGAGGTTGGAGGTTCGATCTCACCAGCTGTTCTGTGGCAGAAAGATGTGGCAGTCTGCATCCGCAAAGATTACAGTCTTGAAAAACCTGTGGGTAAATACATAAAAATAAAATGGTCTGAACATATAATACTGATTGAATACTGATTCATAAGAAATCAAATGTCTTAAAATATTTTACAAATGTAGGCACAGTTTATAGAAGTATTATAGAACATTTGCAATAATAATAATATATATTCATGTTTGTGAATATTTCTATAGCTATCACAATCATTTAACTTTGCCAAGAATGACTGACAAAGTAGAAACTAGGTCAGAGAAACTGATACAATTTTTACAGTTTTCTTATTCTAATTATTTTCTCCAAAAAGTATTGAGTCTGTTTCTATTTCTGTTAACATCACCAGTTGGGGCACACAGTGTAATAAACAATAACCCTATAAAGTTCTTTAATAATGTATTCTTCTGAAGAAAGAAAAGGAAACCTACAGAGAATTAATTTATTCTCCTGGCAATTGTGAAATCACAGTGTAATGAAAGCCGAATTGAGGACCAAATGTATTAATCCACTGACAAAGCTTGAAATAAAAAGAGAAAATGGTTTGAAATTAACCAGTACTTGGAGTCCTAAGACCTTCATCTTATAACTTCCCTTTAATGTCATACATTCAAATAATTCTAAGTTGCATTCAATATATTGAATATGCAAGAAAAATGCTTATCCTTTTTTGAGTACAGTTTAATTTACCTTAGTTTAGTTCTGGTACTGGAAAGTATGACCAAAGGTGTAATTTTTTTATGATGATTTGGTTATGATGTTTCACTATTTAACTGATTATTAAGAGAGAAAAAAAAAAACCTGATTACTATGAATTTGTTTAGAGAGCAGATAAGTCTAAAACTCAAATCCATTTCAAGATGTTACATGTTAATTGAAGAGCTCTCAAGGCCCATAAGTTTATACATAGATACAGATAGATATATATATAGAACTCCTCATTTTTCAGAATTGCTCCAGGTAATCTGAAAAATCAAATATTTTAAAGTCAGGAAGAGATGTATATATCTTATATTATGACATCAGAAGTAAAAAATACACTGTCTACAAACATATTAATATTCATAAAATATTTTAATATTGATATTTCTTATAATTCAGAGCAAGTAATTATGGTGTATTTGAAGTAGCAAGGAATTAATTAAGAGTTGCTTTCCTATATGATCACTCAGTAAAATACATGTTCAAATATAGGTATTAATACTTGTATCATTTATCTCTACTACCCCAATGTGGAATAATATTAGTTGAAATTTGGCTTTTAAGTGTAGATAAATAAAATACTCAAAAATTTACATCAGAATTTTTATTTAAAAATACTCAAAATTAAGGCGGGGCCAAGATAGCGGAGTAGTCAGATGTTTCCAGTAGATCCTCTTACAATAAAGACCCAAAAAAAAAGTGACTCAATTATATATGTCAATCTGGGAGCTCTGAATATCAAAGGCAGAGTTGAGGAACCAGACTGAGTGGCAGGGGGAGGGAGAGATGGTTCAGAAGTAGCGAGGAGTTGCCAGACCTGACCCAGCAAGAGCCTGAGCCCTTCAGGCCTGATCAGCTCAGGGGTGAGTGTTGAGGCAGGCAAGTGGCAGTGCTCAGGAGGCGTATTCTGCACTGGGAGAGACCCAGCCACTGACAGTCTACTCAGCCATGCAGAACCAACGAGAAGGAGCCCTCGACGAAAGATAAGTACTCGCATATGCCTTACCGCGCAGATCAAAAACACCTGCCTTAGGGAAAAACCTCTCTCCCATTTACCTCCCTGCTCCCTGCTCTGCACTGGGTCCTGGACCAGCTTCAGCAATTTCCAAGTCCCCTGGGCCGGAAGTAGGAACTGTCACAGGCCTGGAGCCTTTCTCCTGGCCTTAGACAGTGAACAAATTAACAAACGGGAAAAGATAAACCGCCGGTTCCCCTAAGCCAGGAACCCAGGGTAGACACAGCTCCTTTGCCTAGGCACAGGCATAAGGGATCCACGGACTTTGAGTGCCTCTCCCCCTGCACAGACTTGTATAGGCCCATCTCAACAGCGTAGGCCCTCATTACTGCAATACAGCAGGTTATATACCAAAACCCTAACTTCAACTGTTTCAGCTGTGAAGTGTCAGGTTCTTGATATTTGACACTGCTCTGCCCATTAAGGAGGGTCTTCACATACCCACATCAGGAGACTGAGGACTAATGGCTCCACCCACAGCACCTGGCCATCTGCGATAGAGGCCCATGAATAAGAAGTGCCCCCTAGTCCTTACAGCCAATAGCATTACATGCTCAGAGTCCAGGTGCAAAACCCACCCACCTATGCACTCTAAGGAACAGGGACTTGCCTTCCTCCTGGACACTCAGGGGTGGCCGTCAGCCCCCTGCCTTACTCAGAGTGTGTCCCCCTGCTACAGCCAGATGCCTATGCCTACACCAATCACCCATGCCTGTCTGGGACTGAAAGTGAGAGCCTACACCACACACTTGATGGCTATCTATCTGGGCACCCGAGCTGAATCCATACAGGAGGAGTGGGTGGACTCCTGAGCCCACATACCTAGTAACAGATCTAACCACCTGGTGACAGGACATTAGAGCTTCAAAGCTGCCCATAATCAAACTATCTCATACAAGCAGCCTATTTGGGCATATCAAAACAAAACAAGAAGCTAGGACACAGTAAGCAAACATAAAATAAATAAATATAATAACTTATTGATGGCTCGAAGACAACAGTCAATATCAAATCACATAAACAGGCAATCCATGATGACTTCAGCAAGATCCCCAAATAAAGAATCTAGAAATTTTCCAGAGAAGGAAAATTTCTTGGAATTACCAGAGGTAGAATACAAAGGATTAATATAGAGAACACTTTAAGAAATTAGGAAGGAAATTAAGCAAAATGCAGAACATACAATAGAGGAAATTAAAAAGATTACAGAAGAGCATAATGACAAATTTAACAGGCTGCAAGAATCTATAGAGAGACAACAATCAGAAATCCAGAAGATTAACAATAAAATTTCACAATTAGACAACTCAATAGGAAGTCATAGGAGCAGAATTGAGGCAATGGAAGTCAGAACTAGTGAGATTGAAGATAAAGCACTTGACACCAACTTATATGAGGAAAAATTAGGTAAAAGGATTAAAAAAATGAAGAAACCCTAAGAATTATGTGGGACTCTATCAAGAGGAATAATGTATGAGTATCAGAACTGTGGGGGATAACAGAAAATACAGACAGAATTTTAAAAATTTGTTGGCAGAAAACTTCCCTAATATCGTGAAAGATGACAAGATATCTACCCAAGATTCTCATCGAACTCCGCATAAGGTAGATTCCTGAAAGAAGGACACTAAGACATATTATAATCAAACTTGCCAAAACCAAAGATAAAGAGAGAATTTTAACAGCAGCTAGGGATAAACAAAAAGTGATCTACAATGGAGAGTCAATAAAAATAAGCTCGGACTACTCAGCAGAAGCCATGCAGGCAAGACGACACTGGAATGACATATAAAAAGACTTGACAAAAAAAATTCCCAGCAAAGAATTATATATCCAGCAAAACTGTCTCTGAAATATGATGGCAAAATTAGGCATTTCCAGATAAACAGAAGTTTAGGGTATTTGCAAAAACCACACCAAAATTACAAGAAATACTAAAGGGAGTCTTCCACTTAGAAAATCAATAACATCAGATAACAACCCAAGACTAGAACATGGGACAGAGCAACTAGATATAAACCCAGATAGGGAAGTCACAAAAGTAAATCAAAGCTAAAACACTGAAAATAGGGAAACCGATGTCACTATGTAAAAGAAGAAAACATTAAAACAAGAAAGAGGGACTTAAAAAATGTAGACATAGATTTTTCATATGGAGAGGAGGTGAAGGCGATATAAAGAAATAAAAGACTGGTATAAACTTAGAAAAATAGGCGTAAATATTAAGGTAACCACAAAGGAAACTTACAATCCTACAAGTCAAAATAAAAAGACTAGAAAAATATAAAGACTTAGCAAACATGAAATCAATGACAATGAAAAAGATGAAAAGGAAATACATAAAGAAAAACAAATCAGCACAGAAAATTAAGAGTAACAAATAAACTGAACAACACACAAAAAAAAGACATCAAAATGACAGCACTAAACTCATACCTATCAATAATTACGCTGAATGTAAATGGACTAAATGCACCAATAAAGAGATAGAGAGTGGCAGATTGGATAAAAAAACATGATCCGTCCATATGCTGCTTACAAGAGACACACCTTAGACTTAAAGACACAAACAAACTAAAATTCAAAGGGTGGAAAAACATATCAAGCAAACAACACTCAAAAAAGAGCAGAAGTAGCAATATTAATCTCTGACAAAATAGAATTTAAAGTAAAATCCACCACAAAGGATAAAGAAGGACACTATATAACGATTAAAGGGTCTATACACCAGAAGGACATAACTATAATAAATACTTATGCACCCAACGACAAAGCTTCAAAATACATAAAAGAAACTAACAGCACTGAAAAGAGAGATAGCTTCACAATAGTAGTAGAAGACTTCAACATACCACTTTCAGTGATGGACAGAACATCCAGAAAGCTCAACAAAGACACGGAAGAGCTAAATGCTACAATCAGCCAACTTGATCTCATAGACAGATACCCAACACTCTACCCAACAGCAACCAAGTATACTTTCTTTTCCAATGCAACTGGAACGTTCTCCAGAATAGACCACATATTAGGCCATAAAGCAAGCCTTAACAAAATCTAAAACATCGAAATATTACGAAGTATCTTTTCTTACCATGAAGCCATAATAGTAGAAATCAACAACAGAAAAAGCAAGGGAAAAAAATCAAACACATGGAAACTGAACAACACCTTGCTCAAAATCTACTGGGTTATAGAAGAAATTAAGGATGGAATAAAGAAATTCAAAGAATGAAATGAGAATGAAAACGCATCCTACCAGAATCTTTGGGACACAGCAAAAGTAGTGCTCAGAGGTCAGTTTATAGCAATAAATGCACACATCCAAACAGAAGAAAAAGCCATAATAAAAACATTAACCCTACAACTGGAACAAGTAGAAAGAGAGTAGCAAAAGAAGCCCTCAGGCACCAGAAGAAAGAAAACAATGAGAATTAGAGAAGAATTAAATGAAATAGAGAATAGAAAAACAACTGAAAGAGTTAACAAGACCAAAAGCTAGTTCTTTGAAAAGATCAAAAAAACTGATAAACCATTGGCCAAACTGACAGAAGAAAAACACGAGAGGAAGCAGATAAACCGTATAAGAAATGAGATGGTTGATATCACAACAGACCCAACTGAAATTAAAAGAATCAAAACAGAATACTATGAAAAATTGTACTCTAACAAATATGAAAAACTAGAGGAAATGGACAAATTTCTAGAAACTCACTATCTACCTAAATTAACACAAACAGATGTGACACAACTAAATAAATCCATAACAGAAGACATTGAAAAGGTTATTTAAAAACTCCCAGCAAAAAAACAGTCCTGGCCAGGATGGCTTCACTAGAGAATTCCACCAAACTTTCAAAGAAGAGTTAACATCACTACTACTAAAGGTATTTCAGAGCATAAAAAAGGAAGGAATACTCCCAAACTCATTTTATGAAGCCAGCATAACCCTGATACCAAAACCAGGTAAAGACACCACAAAAAAAGAAAATTACAGACCAGTATCCCTCATGAACATT
>NW_004443953.1:11664916-11666178 GCF_000243295.1 Trichechus manatus latirostris | reverse complement strand
TTGAATATAAAATCAAAAACTATAAAGATCATGGAAGAAAAAATAGGGACAACGCTAGGAGTCCTAATACATGGCATAAACACAATAGGAACCATAAGTAACAATGCACAAGCACCAGAAGAGAGACAAGATAAATGGGAGCTCCTAAAAATCAAACACTTATGCTCATCAAAAGACTTCACCAAAAGAGTTAAAAGACAACCTACAGGCTAGGAAAAAATTTTTTGGCTACGACAAGTCTGATCAGCGTCTAATCGCTAAAATCTACAAGATACTGCAAAACCTCAACAACAGAAAGACAAATAACCCAATTAAAAAATGGGCAAATGATATGAACAGGCACTTTGCCAAAGAAGCTATTCAGACAGCTAACAGACACATGAAGAAATGCTCGCGAGCATTAGTCATTAGAGAAATGCAGATCAAAACTACAATGAGATATCATCTCACCCCAACAAGGCTAGCATTAATCCAAAAAACACAAAATAATAAATTCTGGTGAGGTTGTGGAGAGACTGGAACACTTATACACCATTAGTGGGAAGGTAAAGTGATACAGCAGCTTTGTAAATTGATTTTGCGCTTCCTTAAAAAGCTAGAAATAGAAGTACCATACAATCCGGCTATCTCCCTCCTTGGAATGTATCCTAGAGAAATAAGATCTGCCAAATCAATAGATATATGCACACCCATGTTCACTGCAGCACTGTTCAAAATAGCAAAAAATGGAAACAACCTAGGTGCCCATCAATGGACAGATAGATGAACAAATTATGGTATATCCACACAGTGGAATACTAGGCAATGATAAAGAACAACGATGAAGCCGTGAAACATCTTATAGCATGGAGGAAGCTGGAACTCATTATGCTGAGTGAATTTAGTTATTTATAGAAGGACAAGTATTGTATAAGATCACTACTATAAGAACTCAAGAAAAAGTTTAAACACAGAACAAAACATTCTTTGATTGTTAAGAGGGTGTGGAGGGAGGGTGAGTGTTATTTACTAACTAGATAGTAGATAAGAATCATCTTAGGTGAATGGAAGGACAGCACGTACTATAGGGGAAGTCAGCACAACTGGACTAAATCAAAGCTAAGAAGTTTACTGAATACAATCAAACACTTTGAGGGACAGAGTCCCAGGGGTAGGGGTCTGGGGACCATGCTTTCAGGGGACACCTAGGTTAATTGGCATAACAAAGCTTATTAAGAAAATGTTCTGCATCCTACTTTGGTGAGTGGCATCTGGGGTCTTAA
>NW_004443953.1:11647775-11664816 GCF_000243295.1 Trichechus manatus latirostris | reverse complement strand
TAATTGGCATAACAAAGCTTATTAAGAAAATGTTCTGCATCCTACTTTGGTGAGTGGCATCTGGGGTCTTAAAAGCTTGCAAGTGGCCATCTAAGATGCATCAGTTGTTCCCAACCACCTGGAGTAAAGGAGAATGAAGAACACCAAAGACACAAGGGAAGTATTAGCCCAGGAGACAGAAAGAGCCACATAAACCAGAGACTTCATCAGCCTGAGACCAGAAAAACTAGATGGTGCCCAGCTACCACCAATAACCACCCTGACATGGAACACAACAGAGAGTCCCGGATGAAGCAGGAGAAAGGTGGGGTGCAGAACCCAAATTCTAGTAAGAAGACCAGACTTAATGGTCTGACTGAGACTGGAGGAACCCCAGAAAGCATGGCCCCAGACTCTCTGTCTGCCCAGAACTAAAACAATTTCCAAGGCCAACTCTTCAGACAGGGATTAGACTGGACTGTGTGGGACATAAAGTGATACTCCTGAGGATTGTGCCTCTTAGCTCAAGTAGATACAAGAGACTAAACATGTAGCTTCTGTCCGGAGGTGAGATGGGAAGGCAGAAAGGTTTAGGAGCTGGTTGAATGGACATGGGGAATCAGGGGTGGATAGGGGTGGTGAGCTGTCACTGTATCTGGAGAGCAATTAGAGTCACATAACAATGTATGTATAAATTTTTGTGTGGAAAAAATAAAAAAGTAAAGAATAAATAAAGAAATGTTCAGGTTTGTCATGCATAAACTCTTTTAGTCATGGCAAAACACACAAGACTTTAAAACATTCATTTGGCATTGGAGAATCACAATTAACAATTACAATGTTAATTTAAATGTTAGAGTCCAAACTTTAGACTTCTGGCTTTTTCTTACCCTTAACGAGTGGTCTTTGGAAGGAGACTTGACCACCACTCAACTCAGAAAAGGTTCACCATAGCTAGCTGCCAAGGTTTGTTGTGGTAAGTAGTATCTCTGCAGAGTCTTCTCAGTCTTTAGTCAGAGAGTCAGAGAGACCTTTGTTCTTCTATCTTCTTCTCCAAAAATGAGCAGAAATCTACAGGATTATATACCATTTGTGCTGTAATGTTGAAGTATAATTGGTATGCTTTATTGCCAGTTAAGGGCATTTTTGTATGACATATTTGCATTTTGCCAATTTATAGAGATTTGAATTATTGTCCATAAAAAAAAAACCTAAAAAAAATATATTCTCAAAATTATCCTCTTTCATAAATGTACAATATATTCTAAGGTAACCAAGAAATTTTAAAATAAACCTTTTTTTTTTTTCAATTTGTTTATTAAAATTTCACATTGATATTAACTCATTACACTACAGTCCATCTAGAAAAATCAGACAAGAAATCACCAATTCACTCTCATTCCCAGAAGCAATACAACACATATGATTTTGAAAATTGTTTTGCACAGAATTATCTTAGAGATCTTTTTTGTAGGTAAACATCCATACTTATTAATGACTACTTACATTTACATAGCATGAAATGTTATTTATATTTGTTTTATATTATTAAAAAAAGCACTGATCATGGTTGTTATTGTAAACAATTCTATAATAGACATTGCTGTATCCATTTTTTCTTTGTTATTATAAACAATTTTTTACATTTATCTTTTTGTTTACACTTTTTTTCATAAGGAAGAATCTTGGAAATGCTAGATCAATTATTACGCCCATTAAATTTTTGAACTGATATTTCTAGGTTGCTCTCCCTAAAAGTGATATTAATGCTCGTTTTCTATAACAAGATATAAGAGTATGTATTTCACCACACATCTGATTTTGAAAAATCAGATGGGAAAACTGCCTCTTATTTTTTGTTAATTTGCATGTTCCTGATTAATAATGTGTTTAAGTATCCTGACATATTTTTGTTTTTTAATATTTCATTTTTTAAGAAGTCATCTGTCAGTTTGTCATACTGTGGTGGCTTGTGTGTTGCTGTGATGCTAGAAGCTTTGCCATTTGTGTTTCAAATACCAGCAGGGTCACCCATGTTGGACAGGTTTCAGTGGAGCTTCCAGACTAAGATAGAGTAGGAATAAGGACCTGGTGATGTACATCAAACAACAGCAGAACATTGTCTGTTACAAGGCCCGAAAAGGAGTCCCTCAGGTTGGAAGGCACTCAGAATATGACTGGGGAAGAGCTGCCTTCTCAAAGTAAAGTCGACCTTAATGATGTGAATAGAGTAAAGCTTCCAGGACCTTCATTTGCTGATGTGGCATGACTCAAAATGAGAAGAAACAGGTGCAAATATTCAATAATAATAGAAATCTGGATTGTACAAAGAATGAATCAAGGAAAAATGGAAGTCATCAAAACTGAAATTGACATCATAAAGATCAATATCCTAGGCATTAGTGAGCTGAAATGGACTGGTATTGTCCATTTTGAATCAATCATATGGTCTACTATGCCAGGAATGACGAACTGAAGAGGAATAGGTTCACATTCATCTTTAAAAAGAATGTTTCAAGATCTATCCTGAAGTACAACGCTGTCAGCAATAGGATAATATTCATATACCTACAAGGAAGACCAGGTTAATACAATTATTATTCAACTTACGAACCAAGCAGTAATGCCACAGATGAAAAAACTGAAGATTTTTACCAACTTCTGCAGTCTGAAATGGATCAAACATGCAATCAAGATGCATTGATAATTACTGGTAATTGGAAAGCAAAAGTTGGAAACGAAGAAGGATCAGTAAATAGTTGGAAACTATGACCTGGGTGATAGAAACAATACAAGACATAGCATGATAGATGTATGGAAGATCAACAATTTATTCTTTGGAAATACTTTTTTCAACAACAAAAATGGTGACTATACACGTGGACCCTCACCGGATGAATACATAGGAATGAAATTGATGAAGTCTGTGGAAATACACAATGGAGAAACTGAGTATCATCCATCAGAACAAGTCCAGGGGACAACTGAGGAACATACCACCAATTGCTTATATGCAAGTTCAAGTTGAAGGTTAAGAAAATTAGAGCAAGTCCACAAGAGCCAAAGTACAACCTTGAGTATATCATAACTGAATTTAGAGACCATCTCAAGAATAGATTTGAGGCATTGAACACTAATGACAGACCAGATGAGTTGTGGGATGGCACCAAAGACATCATGTATGAAGAAAGCAAGAGGTCATTAAAAAAGACAGGAAAGAAAGAAAAGACCAAAATGGATTTCCTAAGAGACTCTGAAACTTGCTCTTGAAAATAGAGTGGCTAAAGCAAATGAAAGAAATGATTAAATAAAAGGACTGAACAGAAGATTTCAAAGGGAAGCTACGGAAGACAAAATAAGGTATTATAATGAAATGTGCAAAGACCTGGAGTTAGAAAATCAAAGGGAAGAACACACAGGACATTTTTTCAAGTTTGAAAAACTACCAAAAAAATTGAAGTCTTGATATGCGATATTGAAGAATTCTATGGGAAAAATATTGGATGCAGAAACCATCAAAAGAAGGTAGAAGGAATATACAGAGACACTGTACCAAAAAGATCTGGTTTACATTCAACCATTTCAGGGAGCAGCATAGAAACAATGCTATTGAATTAATAAGTCCAAGCTGCAATGAAGGCATTGGTGAAAACAAGGCTCCAGGAATTGACAGAATTCCAATTGAAATATTTCAACAAAAGGATGCAACTCTGGAAGCGCTCACTCCTGTATGCCAAGAAATTTGGAAGATAGCTACCTGGCCAACTAACTGGAAGAGATCCATTTTCATGCCCATTCCAAAGAAAGATGATTCATCCGTTTGTAGAAATTATCGGATAATATCATTAGTATCACAGGCAAGTAAAATTTTGCTGAAGATAATTCAAAAGAAGTTGCGGCAATACATAGACGGGGAACTGCCGGAAATCCAAGCTGATTCAGAACAGGATGTGGAATAAAGAATATCATTGCTGATGTCAGGTGGATCTTGGCTGAAAGCTGAAAATACCAGAAAAACGTTTACCTGTGTTTTATTGACTATGCAAAGGCATTCAACTGTGTGGATCATAACAAATTATAGATAGTATTGGGAAGAACGGGAATTACAGAACTCTTAATTGTGCTCGTGTGGGACGTGTACATAGACCAAGAGGCAGTCATTTGAACAGAACAAGGGGATACCTTGTGGTTTAAAATCAGGAAAAGTATGTGTCAGGGTTTTACACTGTCACCATACTTATTCAAATTGTATGCTGAGCAAATAATCCAAGCAGCCAGACTATATGAAGAAGAACGGGGCATCAGGATTGGAGGACGACTCATTAACAACCTGCCTTATGCAAATAACACAACATTGCTTGCTGAAAGCAAAGAGGACTTGAAGCACTTACTGATGAAGATCCATGACTACAGCCTTCAGTATGGATTACACCTCAACATAAAAAAACAAAAATCCTCACAACTGGACCAATAGGCAACATCATGATAAATGGAGAAAAATTGAAGTTGTCAAGGATTTCATTTTACTTGGATCCACAATCAACACCCATGGAAGCAGCCGTCAGGAAATCAAACAACACATTGCATTGGGCAAATTTGCTGGAAAAGACTCCCTTACAGTGTTAAATAGCAAAGATGTTACTTTGAGGAATAAGGTGCACCTGACCCAAGCCATGGTATTTTCAATTGCCTTATATGCATGGGAAGGGTGGACAATGAATAAGGTAAACCGAAGAAGAACTGATCCCTTTGAATTATGGTGTTGGCAAAGAACGTTAAATATACCATGGACTGCTAGAAGAACAAACAAATCTGTCTTGGAAGAAACACAGCCAGAATGCTCCTTAGAAGCAAGGATGGCAAGACTTCGTTTCACATATTTTCAACATGTTATTATGAGGGATCAGACCCTGGAGAAGGACATCATGCTTGGTGAAGTAGAAGGTCAGTGAAAGAGAGGAAGGCCCTCAGTGAGATGGATTGACACAATGGCTGCAACAATGGGCTGAAACATAGCAATGGATTGTGAGGATGGTGGATGACTGGGCTGTGTTTCGTTCTGTTGTCTGTAGAGTCTCTTGGAGTCAAAACAGACTCAAGACACCTAGCAACAACAACAACAAGATATTTTCATTTTTTAAAGGTAAGTATTTTTTATCTGGCTGCTTTTCTTAATCATTAACAATGACTTCAAAACAAATGGCTTTTTTTACTGTCAAGCAAAAAAATGTATAAACATATTTACACATATTTTCTGTGAACAAGAGAAAAAGAAGGCTAAGGAATTCATTGCTTTCTGTAAAACTAGTGTGAATCAATTCAGGCAGGTCAGAAGGACACTACTTCAAATCAGAACCAATCTGTTCTGGATGTAGATAAAGTAAACATCTATGTGTTTAGGTAATTAATTCAATAAAGATAACTTCTATGTGCCCTAAAAGAGGTTTTCAACTAATAAATTTATAAACAGATTTGACAGGCTTATTTTTGCTCTGGGCAAGGGCATTTTAAATCATGACAGGGATAACACAAGGAAAAGATCTTCAGTCCATTCATAAATTATGAGTGTAGAGTGACTGCATTTTATAACATAATCACATGGGATCTGGCTTAAGCCACATTACAAAGGTGGTAAATGAGCACATTTGAAAGCACTGGGTTAAGGCATTTTAATGTACTGGATGGATATCAGACCAATGTTAATACATGCTCAAATTACAGAGGAACTTGAGAAATGCATCTCTCCACAGTGAAACTAAAATTATCTTTGTAATTTTAGTATTACAAAATATTAAAGATTATTTTAAATTTAGCTTGTTTTCCAATTTACTCAGGAAGCAGAAAATGTGATATTTTCACATGACATGTAGATTGTGATCTTTCCCAGTTTATTTGGAAATCAGTACCTATAATAGGAATTACTAGAGCCTCATTAACCCCAAATTTGAGAACTTCATTTTATAACAATTCTCTGACGATACCAGATTGATATTAAAATGTTAGAAAATTATTCTAGTAGATGAGGCAACTTAGGCATTGCATTCATTTTTAAATTATAAACTCTAACTAGTAATGCATGTTCCTATCAAGAAAACAGAGGAAGGGAAGGTTAGCTGCACTTACCCTTACAATCTTGCTCCCAAATCTTATTTGTGTGTATGAAGATAACTTTGTATTTTCCTCACATTACATTTGTTTAAAGAGTACTACTCAACCATACTTTATATATGTAAAGATACAACAGAATAGGTAAATAATCACAAATTAGTAACTGCCTTTCTTGTGCATATAGGATAAAAACAGATTTTTTTTTTTTCTGAATGGAATGTTCAGTTTAGTGAAAACTTTCAAGGTCAAGGTCTATTCTAATATATTTTTCCTTGAAAGGGTTTAACAGCACAGTCTCATTTGAACTATTACTCATTTAATAAATGAGAAATACTTTTGATAAATTATGAAAAATACTTTTGCATATTTAAACCAATGTACTTAAATCACAGCAGTATAGACAGCTCTAGAGATTGCAAGAATGCCAATTCCTAAAGATTGGTGAGTTATGAATATGTTTGCCTGTTTTATTTTACACAATAGAGTGTCTAATAATAATAAACAAGACATTTTAAGTTTTAAAAATATCACACAAGCTATATTTTAAATCGTTTCAAAGAAAAACAAGGAAACATACAAAAACTACTCCGTGGCTTTTACTAGTCAAGATTTGTTACACATATATTATTTGACAAGCTGTGCGCTGACACATTATGGAATAAAAACAGCACAGTAAAGATCCAAAGTATTTATTTGGAGAAAGTGAAAAACTATTTTACAATAGATTATTTCTAATCTGTGAAAACTGCACTAAAAATGTAAATTGATTTAAAGTATCTGGTGAGTTGTCTCTTTCCAGCTCCTGAAGCCCAGATAGCATTAATCTTCTCCAGAGCCAATAACATCACAAGTTTTCTGTGTTTGTTTCTCCCTGCAAACATGTTTTTTACATATAATCTTGTTTCTTTTTTACAGGTTGACATTCTATTCACATTGCTCTGTGTTCCTTATAGTGTTACTACAGTTTCTTATAGTGTTCCATGTCATCTTCCTTCTTCATGTTTGTGGACATGCACCTGTGTTCATACACCTGTGTGTGTTCCCCTTTTGATATTTGGAAGACTGTTTTAAGAAGAGAAAGATTAGGTTAAGAAGAGAAAGTTAATTTCTTGATTGTTAAACTACGGGAAATGGACTTGATATCGTTGTTGTTGTTAGGTGTTGTCGAGTCGGGTTCCGACTCATAGTGACCCTGTAAACAACAGAATGAAACACTGCCTCATCCTGCGCCATTCTCACAATTGTTGCTATGTTTAAGCCCATTGTTGCAGCCACTGTGTCAATCTATCTTGTTGAGGGTCTTCCTCTTTTTCACAGACGCTCTACTTTACCAAGCATGATGTCTTTCTCCAGGATCTGGTTCCTCCTGATAATATGTACAAGGTACCACCCTTGCTTCCAAGGAGCACTCTGGCTGTGCTTCCTCCAAGACAGACTTGTTTGTTCTTCTGGCAGTCCATGGCATATTCAATATTCTTTGTCAATATTACAGTTCAAAGGCATCAGTTCTTCAGTCTTCCTTATTCATTGTCCAGCTTTCGCATGCATATGAGGTGATTGAAAATATCATCACTTGAATCAGGTGCACCTTAGTCCTCAGAGTGACATCCTTGCTTTTCAACACTTTAATGAGGTCTTTTATAGTAGATTTGCCCAATGCAATGATACATTCTTTGATTTCTTGACCACTGTTTCCATGGATCTTGATTGTGGATTCAAGTAAAATGAAATCTTCAACAACTTCAATCTTTTCTCCATTTATCATGATGTTGCTTATTGGTCGAGTTGTGAGAATTTTTGTCTTCTTTATGTTAAGGTGTAATCCATACTGAAGGCTGTAGTCCTTGATCTTTATCAGTAAATGCTTCAAGTCCCCTTTGCTTTCAGTAAGTATTTAACAGCACAATAGCATTTGAGTTATTACTCATTTAATAAATGATAAATATTTTTAATAAATTATGAAAAATACTTTTGCGTATTTAAACCAACATGCACTTAAATGACAGCTGTATAGACAGCTCCAGGGATTGCAAGAATGCCTGTTCTGAAGACTGATGAGTTATGAATAAGTTGGCTTGTTTTATTCTAGACAATAGATTGTGTAACAATAATAAACAAGACATTTTAAGTTTTAAAAATATCACTACAATTTGACTTAATAGTAATGTGTACATAAAGACATAAATGGAAGTACCAAGTACCTTGAAGTTTGGTGTGTTTACTGGGGACTAGGAATGATTTAGTAAAGGCAGAGCGTGAATTGAAGTAATTTATAACCTAGGAAAGGAGTATGTATTCCTAACTAAACCAAACCCATTGACATCAAGTCAATTTCTACTCATATCGACCCTATAGGACAGAGTAGAATGGTCCTATAGGGTTTCCAAGGAGCAGATAACTGGATTTGAACTGCCAACCTTTTGGTTAGCAGCTGAGCTCTTAACTACTGTGCCACCAGGGCCCCATGTATTCTTAGGAAGGGAAAATAATAAGCAAATCATTAGTTAGCAGATGAAAATCTGATACCTTATGTAAGAGACAAAATATTCAATATACATTTAATGTTTTTCTTTCAGGGTTATTACAACTTTTACTTCTTCAGTGTTGCTTCATAGAAAATAAAATATGACAAATTGTCTGGCCTAATAAGCCATATTTATAATTCCAAGCGATCTGTCTTCTTTGACCTTTTTAATCTTAGAAAACCCAGACTAATTCTAATTGCTGTACTTAAGTCAACATAATGCGACACCTGATGGAAAATTCCAAAATGAAATGAAAAAAAAAGAGGAAGAATTTAAATCTTTCTTTCAATTTTGCAGTGAATTTCTTAACTTCATCTAAAGTGAAAAATATGCCTCTGGATTTCTGAAAATGACAGCTAAATGTTTGAAAATTCCCAAAATATTTCTTTCTCTCTTCATTATATTTTATTAATTGCAAAAGTTTTTTTTTTAATTTCTGTGAAACTCAGTTGAATTTTTTTGTTTCTACAGATATATTTGTACATTTTATCCATGTAGACGTATCACCTTAGAAATAAACCCTCAATAAAACAAGGCCTAAAGAAAAAACCTTCATCTACTACTAAGAAACCAGGAGTATAGCCCTCTGAACTTGCCTAGTTTAGGGTACTTGTTCAGTGTTAACGGAAATATCATGAGCCCTGCATCAGAGTCATTTGAGTTAAAAGTCTAGCTCTGTGCATTGTTATCTGGGTGACACTAAAGTAGTTATTGTATTGGTTTCCTAGGACTGCATAACAAAGTACCAGAAACTTGGTGACTTAAAACAATATAAATTTATTTTCTCATAGTTCTAGAGGCTTGTTGTTCTTGCTAGGTGCCATCAAGTCTATTCCAACTCATAGAGACCCCATGTGACAGAGTAGAACTGCCATATAAGGTTTTCTAGGCTATAATCTTTATGAGAGTAGATGGTCAGTTCTTTCTCCCTCTGAGTGGCTGAGTTTGAACCTCCAATCTTTCAGTTAGCAGCAAAGTGCTTTATCATTGTGCCACCAGAGCTCCTTGTTCTAGAGGCTAGAAGTCTGAATTCAGGGTGTTGGCAGGGCCATGCTTTCTCCCAAGTGTTTAGAGGAAGATTCTTCCTTGTCTCTTCCAACTTCTGGTAGCACCAGGCATTCCTTGGCTTGTGGCAGTTTAACTCCAATCTCTGTCTCCATTGTTACACGATGTTCTCCATTTGTGTGTTTCAGTCTGTGTGTCTTGTTTTTATAAAGACATGGGTCATACTGCATAGGGCCCACCTTATTCCAGTATGACCTCATGTTAATTTAACTAATTATATCTGCATAGACCCTATTTCCAAATAAGATCACATTCACAGGTACTGGGGCTATTACTTTAATATATCTTTTTGGGGGACACAGTAAAACTCATAACACTTTGTTAACATCATTGGACGTTATTAATTAGCATTACTAAAATGTGTTTATAAAATATCCTCCACTGATCTTCATAAATTTCTCTACGTCTTGGTTTAACACCTATTTTTGAACACTTACTCTATTTCAAAGTTTTAAGCCCTAGGAGTACAGCTGTGAACATAAACATCATAGCTAAGAGCTCTGCTTTCATGACATACATACCAGTGAGAGGAGAAAGGTAATAAAACAATAAAAATAATAAGATAATTACAACAGAATGGTAGGTGCTAGAAAGAAAATAAAACCAGGTAGTGTGATGATAATGACTAAGGCATGGGGAGCGTGCTATTAACTTAAATGTTGTGGTCAAAAAGAACTCTAGGAAGAATGGTGCTTGAGCTGAGACCTGAAGGATAGTTAAAACTGAACTATGTAAAAGTTTTGAAAACAGTAATACCCAGAGAAACAAGTTTTTTCAGGAAAGGTGGAGGAAGTACGGCTTAGTCATCTAGTGGTGCTATAAGAGAAATACCACAAGTGGATGGCTTTAAGGAAGAGAAATTTATTCTCTCATAGTCTAGGAGGCTGGAAGTCCAAATTCAGGGTGCCAGCTCCAGAGGAAGCCTTTCTCTGTCTGTCAGCTCTGGGGGAAGTTCTTGTCATCAATCTTCCTCTGTCAAGGAGATTCTCAGCACAGGGACCCCGGGTCCTAAGGAAGCACTATTCTCCTGGCTCTTGCTTCTTGGTGGTATGAGGTCCCCCTGTCTGCTCCTTTCTCTCTTTTATATCTCAAAAGAGATTGATTTAAGACACAACCTAATCTTGTAAATTGAGTCCTGCCTCATTAACGTAACTGTCTCTAATTCTGCCTCATTAACATCATAGAGGTAGGATTTACAACATATAGGAAAAACACATCAGATTACAGAGTGATGGACAATTACACAATACTGGGAATCATGGCCTAGCCAAGTTAACACAATTTTGGGGGCGGGAGCACAATTCCGTCTATGACAAAGTACAAGATAAGACATGGCAAGGGGGATAAAATTGGAACATTTGGTATTTTAAAATAAAATCAGTAGAGCTGGAAATATCAGGTGGAAGAGTATAAATTAAGATAGGATTTGAGAGGATGACCTGGGCCAGGTCATGTAGCATGAACTTAAAGACCAGAGTAAAGAACTGGAATTTTATTCTGAGTGTGATAGGAAACCACTGAGAGTGCTAAGCAGAAGAATGATACGGTAAGCTTTTTGTTTTAATAAGATTACTCTGATACCTGTATGAAAAGGAAAAAGTGGACACAACAAAAATCATTACTGTATATTTTCTCATGTCATAATTTTGACTTGACAGATGTTGATTTATAACGTAAAAAACCATCTGGCATTTGCAGATCTGCCTAACTCTAACTTCCTTGTTCCTAAACTGTCTGTGATGTTGGGCTATCAACAAGGAAAAGTGACTGCTTAGCAAGGAAGAAAACAAAGACTAGAAAGATCAGTCAATTATTGCTACATAACAAAACAAAAAATTTTCATTTGAATACCCACGTAACATGTGTTTCTTACATGTCTCTGGATAGGCTGGAGAGGTTCCTCTGATTCAGCTGATTTGGTCACGTGAGCACGCCCAAGAGACAGGTCTCTCATATTCCTTGTACTAGTGGACTAGCAAGGCACATGCTTCTCTTGGCAATGACATAGATGCTAGAGCATATAAAAACAAATGAGAGCACTCACACTTTCAGCCTTGACTCAGAATGGGCACACTGTCACTTTTTTGTATATTCTATAGGCAAAAGTAAGTCATGCAGCCAAGTCCAAACCAAAGTTAGTAGACAAGAGAAGCAGCTCTGCCTTTAAAAGAAGGAAATGTAAAGTTACATGGGAAAAGGCATGGATACAAGGACAAGGGAAAATTGTAAACAATTACATGATCTACCTGGGAAAGAAAGGCTCTATTTTCCAAAGTGGCATAAGAGTATAGAAAAAGCTTGATAAGTCCTAAGAGTTATTTCTCCTTACTACTTACCTTCTCTTGCTTCTAATCCTCAGGTCCAAACTTCATTTATACAGTACTCTGTGTACCATCACAGGTTCAAGTTCAGAAGCCTGTGCTCATCATTTTACACCTCTCAGAAAATCTGTATTCCACACTCCCTGGTTAAAACACTCTATAGTAAGAAAATAAAAGCTTAACTTCCACCTCAGAGTTTACACTTAAAATACCAAACTTCCTGTAGGTTCCTGCACTCACCATAACTTTGTGTACTTCTACACATTTGTTTAAGGAGCCCTGGTTTTGCAATGGTTAAGCTCTCAGCTAACCGAAAGGTTGGTGGTTTGAACCAGCCCAGCAGCTCTGTGGGAGAATGACCTGGGGATCTGCTCCTGTGAGTACAGCCTAGAAAACCCTATGGGGCAGTTCTGCTCTGTCACATGGGATCGCAATGAGTTGAAATCAACTCAAAGGCACCTAACAGCTACCACGACAATGTCAGGTTGTTCCATGCAAGAGTTTTCATTTTTTAATTCAAGAAAGTATGTCCTTTATGGCTCAATAGAGGGAAGACAACTAGAGCCTGTGCTTGGCTTTTTGAACCCTTTGTTGTGAGGCATCTTTTCCCAATGCGGCACATCCTTACTTTAATGCTGCTGATGTTTTGTATCCTTTTCCTGCAATAAACTGTAGATTCAGAGGCATTGCCATTTGAGTTCCTGTGAGGCTTCTTTAGGGATCAAATGTGTTTGCCACACTGTCCCAAAGGCAAATGTCATTACTATAAATTAAAGAAAATAAACTTGCTTGATGAAGTTAAAAAGCTTCTTTCTAACAAACACATTCCCTTAATGATAGACGCCTGGGGATTTGCATTACAAGTAACTATTTTTCCCCATGTTGATTGTGTTATATTGCACATCATAAAAAAGAATTCTGAGTGTACTTGGAAGTACTCTGGCTACATTTCTTGGACACTAAAAGTGTCGTAAAGCAGAAATTATTGCAAAGACTTATGAATACTTTGTTAACTAAGAAAGAATAATACACAAACTTAAAGTCAATTTACCTCTACAAATTAATTTTGTTACTCTCATAGTGTTCAATAAAATAAAATTGTTCCCCAAATTGGCATATGTCATTTTTGCTTCATATTTTAAAGTTTTTTTTATCATTTAAAACCAGTCATCACCTTTTATTATTGTCCAAACTATTTTTCCCAAGCATCTGAATGTTATAATGGATACATCTCACCATTCTTTCTCAACTTTAAAACAGACCCTTATGTTTTCTGAATACTTCTAAAGTTGAAATTATAGGTATGTATTTGAGGTATGCATGTTTTTTTTTTTTAACATACACAATTATTGTTTCATTGTCATGTATTTTTTGAACTTAAAAAAATCATTAAAATTATTATTTTTGTAGTCTAAATCAGTTAACTTTGACATTTGAATGTGGCAATTAGGACATATATACATTTGCCCTCCAAATAATAAACCAGTCAAGACATCATATTAGTGTATTACATGTGCATTGCACTATTAAATAAAGGTCTTTTGATTACTCTCTGGGAAATTCTATATTAAAGCTGTTATCCTTTTTAAAATGTATTAATTGATTAATTTATCTATCCATTTATTTATTTTTACCGAAAATAGTCCTATGAGCGAAGCTTCCTAACAGGGGCTCACAATGTGTACCTGCTTTCTTTTTTTTACCAGCAGTTTGTCAAGAGAAAAAAAAAAAAGATCAAACAAAAAAAGCTACTGCTTTCAAAACAGAATGTCTCCTTTTATGTACATGATAGACCCAAGTGATTGCAAATGTAAGAGAATATGCGTTTTTCAGAGAAAAATGTATAAAGAAATCTCAGTAGATTACATTTCTATTTCCTGTTTCAGCTATTTGCTAGGTGGTTAATAGCAATGGGTTTCAAAATGTGCTAATACTACAGAGGTGATGGCGTCACATTTTAAAATAAACATACATATACTTTCCTTGGTTGCTACATTTGCAGTGTGAACTCATATACTTTTATGGAGGTTAAGAAAAATCTTTCTGTAGGACTATCAACACATATGATAGCATGGCTATTCAAAATATTTCCCCCATCAAGTCACAAATGTGAGTGTTGTGTCAACCTCTGTTTCTGTCTTGACAAAGGAAACTCTAAAGGTATTCTGCCTAATTCATTACCTTTTCTACGAAATTTATAACCATGATTTTCCCTATTTGTTGTCGCCTCTGGTTCTGATCGATTTTACATGTTAGAAAATCAAAGAAAAGTGAGGAAGTTCTCTAAAACTATTTCAAATTTAATTTTACTTCAGAGCCACAGTTGTGAAAGTTAAGGTGCCAAATTATCCTATTATAAAAAAAAATTCTACCTCTATGGTCCCTTACACTCCCTTACAGTTTCATCCTCCTCTAGCCAACTAAAATGTGGTTGGAGTTACTTATTCCCTCTGTCCCCTAAACTTTTCCTTTATCACTCTGTGTTGTCACCCTTGACAGCATTATCTATATCTGCAACTTTAATTCCAAACCATATGTAGATAATTCTCAAATTTATAATCCCATCCTTGAACGCTAGTTCAAGCTTCAGCCATGTGTCTTGAAATTCTTGTTTGTTTTCTACTATTAGATGTCTCAAAATATGCTCAAATTTTTGTCCAAAACCAAACCCACAAGCTTGTCTTCCACCAAACCAAGACATTCTCAAGTATTATTTTATAGCTTTATCTAGAACTTTTCAATATCTTTATATATATAGAATCACAAATTGTAATTATACAATTTTTTTTTTTTTATTATTTGGTTGATATTGGTCTTTGCTATGAAGGTATAAACTCCATGAAGGTGAGAAACAAGTCTCCTGCTATTCAACATTGTATTCCCTTTGCTTAAGTATGGTATGTAATAAGCATTTGAACAGCATTTGTTGAATGTTGAATGAAGTGATTCTGGAGAAAGAATAGCAACAAGATGAAAAGATTGCAAAATACTCCAAAACTTTTGTGACATTAATAGATCTAGCATGCAAAAATTATAATTTTTAGTAGGTGATAAATAAAACAATTTTGCAAATTTTTTAAAAAAGTATTAGCCTTATATCAAATAAATAATTACTCTGCAAAATAAAATGTCTCCGTTATATGTATATCTATAAATGACAGACAGGTAGATAGATAGACAATAGATGGACGGACGGACAGACGGACAGAAAATGTTTGCAGGAGAAATGTCCCATTAGGAGGCATGTGACAACTTCAGGAAAGTATAGGAATATCAGGTTCGGAAAACACATTGAGAATTTCAACAATGATTCTTTTGTGTGTTTTTTGAATCTTCTTTGTCAAAAAATGATGCGATAATACTCAATACTTGCTGAGTATGAAATAATGCAATGTGCGTTTTATCCTTGGTTAAGTTTATGGGTCATCCTACTCTGAACATATATTTTTCAAAGCAGAGTAGTTAAAAAACTTTGGTAAGGGCATACTGGTGTCTTTTAAAGAGATGAAAGGATAATTTAATCAATAGGCCCCTAGAGCCCTAAAGAGTTTAATTCCCTCATGTGATTAAATTCTTTATCCCTAATAATTCTCTCTCTTTCTTTGCTTTAACATGGGATAAGATTCATAATTTGTTAAATATAAATATATATAAATAAACCAATACCTGGTTGGAATATAAGCACAGCTATAACATCTTTTTTTTGTTAAGCACTAGGCTCCATATTTTTAAGGAAAGAATATTCAACCTTTAACACTAGGTACTAAAGAATTTTTTTTTTTTTTCCAGGAAGGAGGGGAACACCATAAAATAGGAAGTTTAGTTACATTATCCCAAGAAAATACCAAAGTAAGAAAAAAAATTAGTTTTTTTTTCTTTTTTAATTTGAAATTTGACATGTTCAGTTTGCTTTCTGATGGCACATAAAGAAATCAAGTTTATGAGAAGATGATATAAAAATGTGAACTATTAATGTTAATATCATATGTAATTGACCTTGATTTATCACTAACCAATTCATTAGATGAAACTGAAGTTTCAGAAAAAAATTGAGAACCTATTTTGCAATCTGTAGATATTTTCAGTTGTTAAAATTCATGAAATGCATTGAGCTTCTAAGACTGTTTATATCCATTTTGGATTAAACAATATTGTGTTTACATTGTTTTAATTGTATTTACAATACCAAATAACCAAAAACCACTGCTGTCGAGTTGATTCAAAGTAATAACAGTCTCTGATTAATTTTAGTTTACTCAAAAATTATTTCCTAAAATATACTTAAAATGTAATGGATTCTTAATTTTTCCTTTTCCTATGCACTTGTTTTTTTTTTTTTTTTTCCTTTTCTTGAGAGTATTTCTGGAGCCCTTTGTATTTTCCAGACATTGTGCTAAAAACTGTAAGAATTGTTTCACTTAATTTTCTCAAATTTAGAAGATAAAAAATATTTTTCCCTAACTTTATAAATAAAGATATGGCAGCTCAGAAACTTGGGATCACACAACGAGAAAAAGGCAAATTGCTTTTCACCGGGTGTCTTAGTCCTTTAGAAATACTTCAGGCGGGTAGCTTTAACAAACAGAAATTTATTTTCTAACAGTTTAGGAGGCTAGAAGTCAGATTTCAGGGCACTGATCTAGCGGAAATCTTTGTCTCTCTGTTGCCACTTCTCAAGGCAGAAGGTTCTTGTCTCTTTTCAGCTTCTGTTCCTGTGTTCCTTGGCAATATTTATGTGGCATTAGTGTTTCTCCATTTGTGCTTCCTTGTTTCTGTGCCTGATCTTCTCTTTTATATTTAAAAGTAATTGGCTTTAAGACACGCCTTACAATGATAGGGTCTCATTAACATAATAAAGAAAGTCCTATTCCCAGATAGGGTTACGTCCACAGGTATCAGGGTTTAGGATTTACAACACATATTGTTTCATAAGGCTGGGGCTATCACAAGATCCACACTTTACCCTCTTAACTCTTTTTCTTTTTTTTTTTTTAATATTTTATTGTACTTCAGGTGAAGGCTTACAGAACAGATAGTTTCTCA
>NW_004443953.1:11601670-11646513 GCF_000243295.1 Trichechus manatus latirostris | reverse complement strand
GATCCTATTTTTTCTTCTAGGAACTTTATAGTTTTAGGCTTTATATTCAGGTCTTTGATCCATTTTGAAGTCGTTTTTGTATACGGTGTGAGGTATAGGTCCTGTTTCATTCTTCTGCAAATGGATATCCAGTTTTGCCAGCACCATTTGTTAAAAAGACTGTCTTTTCCCCATTTAACTCTTTTTCTTTACATCTTCAAGGAAACATTTTCAAATGAGTCAAATTGACTCAATGGTAACAGGTTTAGTTTGGTTTGGTTTCAAGGAAACCTAGAAAATTTATTAAAAACAAAAAAAAAATTACCTAACTTTCTAAACAACATTCAAATATAGTGTCTTAGAATGAAACTAGGGATAAAGATAGAGCACATCATTCTACTTCTTTAATACTCCCAGTTTGATTCCATATCTAACATCACCATTTTTCTTCCTCTGAACTTAAGAATATTTCTCTGCATATATATCTGAAATATATTAGTCTTTTCAACCATATACATATCCTTAAATTATAGCTATGGCTTCACATTATGGTAGCCTCTTTAATGGTCTGGGTTTTGAGTTTTCTTGTTTTTCTTTTTGTCTTTAAATCGCACTGAGAACAGTTGACACTTTAAATCTATTCTCATCATGTAATGCCTAGAATAACCTGTTGCCATCGAGTTGACTCTGACTCATAGCCACCCTATAGGACAAACTGGAACTGCCCCATAGGGTTTCTAAGGAGAGGCTGATGCATTTGAACTCCTGACTTTTTGCTTAGCAGCCAAGCTCTTAACCACTGTGCCACCAGGGCTCAATGCCTAGAATACACTACTGTAATTTCTTATTAATAGCACATTCTGTAATTTTTTTTCCTAGGATTAAAATAAGATATTGATTGTATTATACAGAAACTCCCTACTTTTATTAATTCATTTTCATTTTTCAAGTATTTTAAAATAATTTCAATACTAAGACAATGTGTGAATTGCTGATTTATTCTTTTTGATGACACTCACTGTTATGGAAATTAAGATTTTACAGAGAAACTGCCACCTTTGAAATTTCATAAAAAAAGTCTAATAAGTTAATTGATTTTTTAAATTTTTTTCAGATAAATGTTTTAACAACTTAATTCACTTAAGAGTGAATTTTTAAAGTATAACGCAATAGTTTAGAATCATATGTTTCTATAACATCATTCGATAAACTGATCACAAATAATCCTTATTCACTGACTCAACTCTATCTTCTAAGGTAAAGCTTTTAATTAAAATTGAAGGTAAATGTAAGTCCTGGAAAGTAATAAAGTTGAATCTTTAATAAACATTCTATGTGTCATTCAAAAATAGTTATTGAGTCCTTATTATGCAGGAACCAGTGTGCTAAATGCACAGGTAAATATTCTACCCTCATGAAATTTACAATTTAATCAAGTGGAAATGACATAGGTTTAAATAAGCTTCATGTCAGGTAGAAAGTACCAAATGTCCTAAATTACATGTAGAACATTTTCTAGATCAAAGTAAATAGGAATAAGACATGACTTAAAATTTTCCAATACAATATTGTATTCCTCTTCCTCTCTGTCCAATAACTCTCACTCCATGCATTTGCATGTTGTCTAGATGTTTTGGTTCTTGGTTAGAGCTGGCCAAGGGAGGATCTTGTGTAAAATCTGGAAGCTAGAAGAAAAGCAGAGGCCATTATTTTTGGAAGTAGTCGTTGTCATCCTCTGTGATGGACAACGGTGGGTTTCAGTTTGTCTTATTTTTCCTTTATTCCACGTCTGGAGTGTCTCCACAACTACTGGCCCTACTCTTCAACAGCACCCCCAGTCCTATCACCAGGCACTGGGTTGAGGTCCACTGAGGCAGCGGTTATGCAGATGAAATAGCAGTTTTCATGGATTTCTCTATGAGCTCTCACTTTGTTATCCACATCAACGGCCAGTTTCATTTGCTTCTTGGATTTTCATGTAAACTCTGACTTTGTCCAAACCAGGGCTGCATGCAGACAAACTGATAGGTGTGACTGATCTCTGATCTTTCAATCTATTTCTTCCAGACTTTAACCTCCCCAGCATCCCCAGGTTATAGTTGGTCTATATTCTATAATAAATCTCTCATTCCCAGAATACTTATGGTGGCTGTGTTTTCATGACAGTAAGAAAACAACAATAGCTACTGTTCATAGAGTGTGCACTATGTTGCAGACTCATAGGTATGCTTTCTGTTAAATGTTCCTTGCAGAATAAGCATTATCATCCTTATTATATGGATGAGAAAACTGGGAATAAGAGAGGTTACAAACTTTTTCCAAGTACAGATTACGGGTCTTAAGTATTAGGACTAGAACTCTAGTCTGAGTGTTGTTTCTCTTTTACTATAACAGTTCTCTATATTATAATGTATAATGACAAATTCAATATATTTATTTTTAACCTAAAAGTCAATTGCCAAATGCTTTGTAATTGTGCGAAGTGGACAAGTACTTGACAAAAACTACATCCAAGTCAGAATAAAAGTTGGCAGTAGTTCTCTTACAAAAATTGATCTTTCTCAAGAATGCATTAAGCAGATTATCTCAGTAAAACAGTAATTTCTACATATTTAGCTTGTCCAGTGTACCCAAAGAGTAAAGTACAAAATATATTTTCTAAAATGCTTGCTTAGTCTAACGCTTGGGTGAGCAACAAGAACTTGGAGTTGTGCCGCACTCTGCCCAGTGGTGTTTATGTTGACAGATCTAATCCGCAGTAGAGCAGCATTTCCCACCAACAGATATTTAGTAACTGTTTTTACTCTGAGGATGCTTGAGTTTTAAGTTACTGACCTTTGTCCTGATGCAGAATCAAAAGTGTTTCCATACTGTTGTCTCCTTGACTCATCTCAATTATAACAAAATAAAATAAATCTTTAAGACAGAAATGCACTTAGGAGAGCTGATTTACTATTGTTCTGAGCCTATAAAAGTCTTTTTCTTTCTTCTTAGTGCATTTGAGATGTGATAATAACAAAATAAATCTCTTAGAAACAAACAAATCTCTTTGGGAACTAGAGAAAAGCTCTTAAAAGAGCCATTTTGAGGTACCCAATTTCCTCTCTTCCACATTTGGATGTTCAGATATGTTTTGGAGAGAAAGACACTTAAAAGACTAGATGTCAGAAACCTTGTCTTCTTTTTGGGACTTTCTGAAAAACAAAACACATAAATGTGCTGCCTGGTAGCTCATTTTACATTTATCTATCTCTCCCATTCTTTGGAAGGTGTCAAATGTGGTCTAATGGACTCATACTTGGACTAACATTTATATGTAATGAAAGGAAATGACTTTGTAAAAGACAATACAGTGTTTACCTCATAAAACTCTCAAAGAGAAACAAATATATTTCTCTTCACAATGCTTTCTCTTTTTTCCTGAATTTGCAGTTTACTCATATCACCTCCTCATTGTGATATTACAGCTATCCTGCAGAAAATTTAAGCTTATTATGGTGGAAACCCAACTCCTTGTCCCCCGCCCCTATCACCACTCTCTCCAAATGCTTCCTTGTCCTGTCTAACAAAAGGCAATGAGTTCTCTGGTTTCTTTATTGCCTCCAATATATCCAGACAGGATGCTGGAGAAGCCTGCAGCCTAGAACAACCAACAGGCACAAACAAAAGTGCTGCAATTAAATTTCTCATTATTCCTAGCCAAAGGATCAGGAAAAGCATGGTTAACAAAAGAAAATTGTTTTGGCAATACTGTTCCACTTCATCCAAATACTAGTCCAAAATCTGCAATCCCTATTCCCCTTACCCACCCCCACTTTCTATTCTTCCAGGTTTCAGCAGCTGGTCTTCAACCTCACTCAACCATGGAAGCAGGCTAACCCCAAAAACTCATTGTCATGGAGTTTATTCCGACTCCTATCAATCCTATAGGACAGCGTAGAACTGCCCTATAGGACTTCCAAGGCTGTAAATCTTTATGGAAGCAGATTACCCCATCTTTCTCCCATGGAGCAGCTGGTGGATTTGAACTGCTAACCTATTGGTTAACAGCCTGAGCTCTTAACAACTGTGCAGCCAGCTCCCCACCACAAGGCAGCAATGAAACTTAATGAAATATTGCAAAGTAGGGCTAGTTACCACTCCCCTTCACTGCCAGCAACCTCCTTACCACCACTATCAGCAGAGAACCGAGCCTCAACTCCCACCTGGCATTAACCTGGTAGAACAAGGTTATGGGAGACAGAGCTAGTTGGCACTCTCTACTTCTCCTCTCTACTCTCCTAGTGTCAGCAGGTACTAGCTGGGAGCTGAGATTAAAACCCCCACTCAGAGGCAATGAGGCTTCACAAGTCAGTGCCTCATTTTTGCCAGAAATCTGCCAGCAGATCAAGAGGGAGCAAAACTTTCACCCAACACTACACTCTTTCCAAACTCATGTTGGCTCCATGGTAAGCTAAACATACACGTGCACTGTCTTGCTGCACCTCAGTGTGGGAACTGCCTGCTAAAAAAAAGATTAAATAGGATCCAGAATCTCATATCATCCAAAATGTGTAGGACACTATCAAAATCATTCATTATTTCAAAAACAAGGAAAACCACAGTTTGAATGAGAAAAGACAATCACCAGACATCAGCAATGAGATGAGTCAGACATTAGAATTATTTGACGTTACCAGAATTTAAAGCAGTCATATAAAAATGCTTCAACAAGCAATTACTAATTCTATTAAAACAAATGGAAAAAATAGATACTTTCAGCAAAGAAATAGAAGTTACATAAAAGAACCAAATGGAAATTATAAAACTGGCGGGGAAAAAAAACGTGCTGGATGAGCTCAAGGGTAAAGTGGAGATGGCAGAGGACTGAATGAGTGAACTTGAAAACACATCAATAGCATTTACCCAATCCTACTAACAGAAAAAGACTGAAAAGAACAGTCTTAAAGATCTGTGGGACAATAAAAAAAGTAGTAGTATTTATGTCATTGAAGTCTCAGAAGAAGAGGAGGCAGAGACTGAAAAGTTTTTGGAAGAAATAATGGCTGAAAACTCCTCAAATTTGACAAAAGATGAACCAACAGATTCAGGAAGCAAAGCAAATCCCATATAGGATAAGCCAAAGGATATTCACACCATAGCACACTTCTAAAAGCTAAAGACAAAGAAAAAAAAAATCTGGTAGAGAGAAATGACATTTTACCTATATAGGGGAAAAATAATTCAAATTATAGTGGATTTCTCATTTGAAATGGTGGAAGCTAGAAGGAAGTGGTGCAAAATTTTTATGTACTGAGAGATAAGAAACATCAACCATGAATTCTATATAGGGTGAAAATACATTTCAGAAATGAAGTTTAAATATAGACATTCTCATATGGCCTTGGTGCTAGAAAGACACCGAAGATGGCATGGTAGAATTTTGCAAGACCAATGAACTTTACATTGCAAATACCTTTTTTCAATAACATAAATGGCAACTATACATGTGGACCTCACCAGATGGAATACACAGGAATCAAATCGACTCCATCTGTGGAAAAAGATGGTGGAAAAGCTCAATATCCTCAGTCAGAACAAGGCCAGGGGACGACTGTGTAACAGATCATCAATTGCTCATATGCAAGGTCAAGTTGAGACTGAAGAAAATTAGAACAAGTCCATGAGAGCCAAAGTGTGGCCTTGAGTATATATCACCTGAATTTAGAGACAATCTCAAGAATAGATTTGACTCGTTGAACAGTAATGAATGCAGACCAGAGGAGTTGTGGAATGACATCAAGGACATTATTCATGAAGAAAACAAGAAGCCATTAAAAAGACAAGAAAAGACCAAAACGGATGTCAGAAGAGACTCTGAAATTTGTCCTTGAACGTAGAATAGCTAAAGAGAAAGGAAAAAACGAGGAAGTGAAAGAGCTGAAGAGAAGATTTCAAAGAGTGGCTCGAGAAGACAAGCAAAGTATTGTAATGACATGTGCAAAGAACTGGAGATAGAAAACCAAAAGGGAAGAACACACTTGACATTTCTCAAGCTGAAAGAACTACAGAAAAAATTCAAGCCCTGAGTTGCAATATTGAAGAATTCCACGGGATAATACTAAATGATGCAGGAAGCATCAAAAGAAGATAGAAGGAATACACAGAAACACAATACAAAAATGACTGGTCAACATTCAACCATTTCAGGAGACAGCATATGATCAAAAACCGATGGTGCTGAAAGAAGATTCCAAGCTGCACTGAAAACTGGTGGAAAACAAGGCTCTTGGAATTGATGGAATATCAATTGAAATGTTTCAACAAACAGTTGCAGTACTGGAAGTGCCCACTCATCTATGCTAAGAAATTTGGAAGACAGCTACCTGGCCGAGTGACTGGAAGAGATCCAAATTTGTACCCATTGCAAAGAAAGATGATCCAACAGAATCCAGAATTTATCAAAAAATAATCATTAATACCACACACGGATAAAATCTTGTTGAAGATCATTCAAATGCAGCTGCAGCAGTACATCGACAGGGAATTGCCAGAAATTCAAGCCAGATTCAGAAGAGGACATGGAACCAGGGATATCATTGTTGATATCAGATGAATCCTGGCTGAAAGTAGAGAATATCAGAAAGATGTTTACATGTGTCTGGCTGAAAGCAGAGAATACCAGACAGATATTTACTTGTGTCTGGCTGAAAGCAGAGAATACCAGAAAGATGTTTATCTGTGTTTTATTGACTATGCAAAGGCATTCGACTGTGTGGATCATAATCAATTATGGATAACATTTCAAAGAATGGGAATTCCAGAACACTTAATTGTGCTCATGAAGAACCTGTAGTTAGACTAAGAGGCAGTCATTCAAACCAAATAAGGGGATACTGGGTGGTTTAAAGTCAGAAAAAATGTGGGTTAAGGTTATATTTCACCATGCTTATTCAATCTGTATGCTGAGCAAATAATCCAAGAAGCTGAACTATATGAAGAACGGCACATCAGGATTGGAGGAAGACTCATTAACAACCTGCAATACGCAGATGTGACAACCTTGTTTGCTGAAAGGGAAGAGGACTTGAAGCACTTACTGATAAAGATCAAAGACCATAGCCTCAGTATGGATTACACCTCAACATAAAAAAAAAAAAAAAATCCTCACAACTGGACAAATTAGCAACATCATGATAGTTGGAGAAAAGATTGAAGTTGTAAAGGGTTTCATTTTACTTGGACCCACAATCAATGCCCATGGCAGCAGCAATCAAGAAATCAAATGATGCATTACATTGGACAAATCTGCTGCAAAAGATCTCTTTAAAAGTGTTAAAAAGCAAAGATGTCACTTTAAGGACTAAGGTGCAACTGCTGGAAGCCATGGTGTTTTTGATTGCCTCATATGCATATGAATGCTGGGCAATGAACAAAGAAGACCAAAGAAGAATTGGTGCCTTTGAATTAAGGTGTTGATGAAGAATAGTGAATATACCATGGACTGCCAGAAGAACAAACAATCTGTCTTGGAAGAAGTACAGCCAGAATGCTCATTAGAAGTGAGGATGGCGACACTTCGTCTCACATACTTTGGACATGTTATCAGGAAGGGCCAGTCCCTGGAGAAGGACATCATGCTTGGTAGAGTAGAGGGTCAGAGAAAAAGAGAAAGACCCTAAACAAGATGGCCTAACACAGTGGCTGCAACAATGGGTTTAAGCATAACAATGATTGTGAGGATGGCCCAGGACTGGGCAGTGTTTTGTTCTATTGTACATAGGGTCACTATGAGTTGGAATCAACTTGACAGCACCTAACAAGAACAAGACAGACATTCTCAGATGAAGGAAAACTAAAAGAATGTATTGCTAGCAAACCTGTTATTGAAGAATAGCTACAAGAATTCTTCAAACAGAAAGACAATGATTACAGAAGAAGGCTTGGAATTTCAGAAAGGAAAGAAGAACAATGGAATGGGTAAAAAGAGAGATACATATGATATGCTATCATTCTCATGAATTTCTGAAATCAAAACCAGGGTTTTGGCTTTTAGCATATCTTTTCTGTTTAAAGAACTTTCCTTCTTCATTCTTTTAGGTATGTCTGGTGGTGAAAAATTCTCTTAGTTTTACTTCATCTGAGAATGTCTTGGTTTCCCTTCATAACTAAAGAATATTTTCCCTAATTATAAGATCTTGAGTTGACAGTCATTTTCTTACAGTGCTTGGGAAACATTGTAGCAATTACTTCTGACCTCCATAGTTTCTGATATAAAATCCCATTTTTCCCTATAAGTAAACTGGCATTTTTCTTTAGTTGCTTTCAAGATTATTATGGGTTTAATTGTGTCCCCCAATAAGATATTTTGAAGTCCTGATCCCTGTACTTGAGAATGTAATCTTATTTGGAAACAAGTATTTTCTCTTGTTATCAGTTAAGTTGATGATAGGAGTAAGGTAGGTTCAATGGCCTTCTGAGTGTTGTTTTATAAAAAGGAAGAATAGACATGGAAGCAGAGACAAGCACAGGATGAAGATAAATCCACAACAAGCAAAGGAATATGAGGATTGCCAACAGCCACTAGAAGTTAGAAGAGAGGTATGAAATACCTTCTCAGAACTCTCAGAAGTAACTGATATAACTGATAACTGTATTTGGACTTGTAGCCTCTAGACTGTGAGACAATAAATTTCTGTTCTTTAAGGTCACCCACTTTGTGGTTTTTTGTTATGACACCCCTAGGAAACATCTATTCATCCCCCACTCAGGAATGTTCGGTTGTCCCAGCACCATTTATTGAAAAGACTATCTACTGAATTCCTTTTGCTCCTTTGTCAAAAATCAGTTTACTTTTTTTGTGGGTCTATTTCTGAGCTCTGTCTACTGTTCTGTTGATGTACCTATCTGCTCTTTCACCAATATCACATTGTTTTGATCACTGTAGCTTTTTTAGCAAGTCTTGCAATTTAGTAGTGTCAGTCCCCTGACTTTGTTTTTCTTCAGTATTATGTTGACTATTCTGGGCTTTTGCCTTTCCCTATAAATGTTAGAGGCAGTTTGTTGATATCTGCAAAATAACTTGCTGGAATTTTTTGGAAGATTGCCTTTAACCTATAGATCAAGTCTGGAAGAACTGACATCTTGATAATATTAAGTCTTCTTATCCATGAACATGGAATATCTCTCCATTTATTTAGATCTGTGGTTTCTCTCATCAAAGTTTTGTGATTTTCCTCAATTAGTTCTTGTACATATTTTATTAGAGATATATAAATACCTCAATATATAATTTTTGGAGCCCTGATGGCACAGTGGTTAAGTGTTATGGCTGCTAACCAAAAAGGTCAGCAGTTCAAATCCGCCATCTGCTCCTTGAAAACTCTATGGGGCCATTCTATTCTCTCCTATATGGTCACTATGAGTCAGAATTGACTTGATGGCAACAGGTTTGGTTTATTTTTAAAAAAAATATTTAATTATTGGTGCTAATCAAAATGATTTATTATTATTATTATTTCCAATTCCAGTGGCCCATTCTTGGCATACAGGGAAGTAATTGACTTTTGTATATTAACCCTGTGTTCTGTATCCTTGCTATAATCACTTAATAATTCCAGGAATTTTTTTTTTTTTTGCTTCATTCTTTGGGATTATATACATAGACTATCATATTATGTCTGAACAATGACAGTTTTATTACTTCATCCCAAATCTGTATACCTTTTATTTTTCTTTCTTGCCTAATTACATTAGCTATGATGTCTAGTGTGATGTTGAATAGGTTTGGTGAGAGGGAACATCTTTCTTTTTCCTGATCTTAAAGGAAAAGCATCTGGTGTCTAATCATTAAGTGTAATGGTAACTATATGTCTTTTGTAGATATTCTTTATCATGTTGAGAGAGTTCCCCTTTATTTCTAGTTTTCTGAGAGCTTTTAGCTTGAATGGGTGCTGGATTTTGTCAAATGATTTTTCTGCATCTATTAATAGGATCACATGATTTTTCTTCTGTATCTTGTTGATGTGATGAGTTACATTAATTGATTTTTGAATGTTGATCCAGCCTTGAATACCTGGAATAAATCTCATACAATTGTGGTGTATACATCTTTTTATAACTGTTAGATTTGATTTGTTAATATTTTGTTGAGGATTTTTGCATCTAGCTTATAAAAGATACCAATCTGTTATTTCGCTTCCTAGTAATGTCTTTGTCTTATATTGGTATTAGGGTAATGTTGATCTTATAGAAAGAGTTAGAAAGACATTGATCTTTAGAGTTCCCTCTGCTTATATTTTCTGGAGGAAATTGTAGAGAATTAGTATCATTTGTTCTTCAAATGTTTGGTATAATTAATCAGTGAAATCACCTGGACCTGGTGCTTTACATTTTGGAAGGTTATTAATTGTTGCTTTAATTTCTTTAATAGCTGTAGACCTATTAACATTATTTATCTTTTTCTTGTGTGAGTTTTAAAATTTGTGTTTGTACAGTTGTTTATAATATTTCTTTATTATCCTTGTAATGTCCATAGGATCAGTAGTGATCTCCGTTTTTATAAGATTTTAATGCAGAGAAAAGTGAATGGCAGATGATTATTTTCTAGTTGCAGAAGTTGACTTAAAACTTGGGTGTCTTAGAGACCATGTTGCCTTCCATACCGAAAGAGCTAGTCAAAGTCAGACAAAGGAGAGGATAAGAGAGAAGCATATCTACATGCAATTAAGTGAGAATAGAGGATGTTATTCAGTTCTTGGGTATAAAATTATCATGAGGTTCAAACACATACCTGTTCTCCCTCTGGTTTAGTTGTACAACATTGTCTTGTATTGAGGGAGTGAATGAATGTTCTTAGTTATCCCAAAAATTAATTGGAATACTTTCATCAGTAACTGAAATAATTCTGACTCAAACAAAAATGTATGTGCAAATACCCTTATAAGAATTATTAAAAAAATAATTAACCACTTCCTATTTGATAACAAAGAAACAAAAAGAGGAATTATTATAGGTGTTGAGGTTTGGAATTGATTTTGTTACCTAATAAATAACCTCTAAAATGCAGGTATACCCTTGTCTTACTCCATCCTGGGAATATGCTTATTTTGCTATTAACATAAGGCAAGCAATTGCTTTTTTCTGACTTTTTGCTTAAGGATGTAGAAAATTAAATTTATATGCTAAAAACGAAATAACCACACATTAAGGAATTGGGAGTTTGAATGTTTCAAATGTTTCAAATAAGCCTTAATAATCTGAAGTCTCACATACTTATTTACATAACACATGAGTTCAAAGACTTTTGAGCTTCACTTATTCCACATACTGAACTCTATAAGCAGTATGTGCGTATTTTTGAGATTTCAAACGTATAATCTTGGAAATGATGTTTGAAGTACAAAATGCATTTAATGAACGCAAATGACTCAAGAAGAGCATATTGCACTTAAAACACTTATACTCTATACTTTGCGCTTCTAAAGAGACACGGGTGTGATGCTATGAAGAAAAGCAATTCCATTCTCAGTAGGTTACCACAGTGTATTTTCAGAAGTTTCTAATTGAAAGCATGCTTCATTTGCCTTGGCTATAAAAAAAAAGTACATTTGGTCATGATTATGTCTGTTAATGTCCTCGTAAAATTTAATCTTGCAAACACACATATACATTTGCACATGCACACACACACATGCACACACACACACATGGTTTACTTAGGAATGTTTAAGTAGATTACTTATTGTTCTTTGTGTAGTTTTTCTGAGAACTGAAATATTTTTTAAAAAGCTAAATATTAACTTAAGTAATTTAAATTTATTGAAACATATTAAGCAACCCCTGCATTCTGATTTATGAAATTATTATTTTTTTAATGGAAGAATGACAGAAAGGATTTCTTAAATTATTACTCCACGTCTTCATTTTTTTGACCAACAATATGGTATTTTAAAGTGTTAATAGTTGTGTGTAGATTTTCTTGAATACATATCACTATCCACATGCACGCACAAGAGAACTGATAAGGAATATCTACTATTTCAATATTTCATTTCATCTTGAAAACTTCTAGTTCATTTTTCAGTTCCCTTTTAGTAAGTAAAGAATAAAGGATGCATCATAGTTTTATCTATTTTCAAGAAAATTGTATAGTATTATTATTATAGGCAGAAGAATATAGAATTAAGAGTTAGATATTAGTTGCACTCGCCATTCGCTGAATAACAAAGTGCATTGTGTTAATCGCTAGTAATATTCAAGTTCTTCTCTTTCTCTCTTCTAGCTACAGAATATTGTACACTAAAAATGTCTCCTCCCTGAACCGTGTTCTCATTTTTATGATAGGTTATCTGCAATTCCTGATAATATCTTCCCCAAAATTAAGCTTTGAGGAATATTACCCACTTTTATATGCAGCAGCTTATTTAAAAAATTAAGAGTCATCTCAGGCTTTGTTGACAAAGAGATATATGCCAAAATCTTGCATCTGCCACTTGTTAAGCTGTATGTCCTTGGACAAATTACCTGACTTTCTGAGCATTAGATTCTTTAGCTGTGAAACTACAGAACCAATGAATGGAGTAGAAACACTGTGGGTAAAGTTCTTGGTCCAAAGAAGGACTAAATCAATGGTAAATATTGTGATTATCATTATAGTAGAAAGACTGTATTTTTGGGTTTGTGAGACGAAAGAGAGAGTTCTGTGTTACCATACAGGTTTCACTTTTGTGCTAAAAGAAATAATAGTTTATAGGTTATTTATTAGTCATGCCATCATGCCCATCAATATATATAAAAAAAAAAAACCTGTTGCCATCAAGCCGATTCCGACTTATAGCAACCCATTAGAGGTGTCCAAAATCAATACTAACTCCTTAGATAACCACAAAAATTGAGTATAACCACATCAAGGCATTATATTTAATCAAAATATATCCAGAGAGAGAAAGAGAGATGGAGAATCCAAAGCTATAATCCATTTAAATAATAGAAATTTGGTTTCAAATACCCATGATTCTGTCAGCTACTCCTAACCTTTAAAATAGGGCTAGATTGGGTAAAGCTATAATCTCCTTCAAGATCTTCAAACTTACCAGAGCAAGAAGAGGATATGTAGATCACAGGAAGAAAAAACAAAGTTGAGTTTTTCACATAGAAGCCTAAGACAAAAATGGTTTATATCAACCTCTAAATTGTTCACTTATTTATTTACTTATTTTTTAAATAACTATTTAAAAAGCTGTGTGGATCATAACAAATCATGGATAACATTGCAAAGAATGGGAATTCCAGAATACTTAATTGTGCTCATGAGGAACCTGTACATAGATCAAAAGGCAGTTGTTTGGACAGAACAACAGGATACTGCATGGTTTAAAGCCAGAAAAGGTGTGCATCAGGGTTATATCCTTTCACCATACTTATTCAATCTGTATGCTGAGAAAATAATCTGAGAAGCTAAACTATATGAAGAAGAACGCGACATCAGGATTGGAGGAAGATTATTAACAACCTGTGTTATGCAGATGACACAACCTTGCTTGCTGAAAGCGAAGAGGGCTTGAAGCACTTACTGATGAATATCAAAGACTGCAGCCTTCAGTATGGATTACACCTCAACATAAAGAAAACAAAAATCCTCACAACTGGACCAATAAGCAAAATCATGATAAACAGAGAAAAGATTGAGGTTGTCAAGGATTTCATTTTACTTGGATCCACTGTCAACACAAAGATGTCACCTTGAAGACTAAGGTGAGCCTGACCCAAGTCATGGTGTTTTAAATCATCTCATACGTGTGTGAAAGCTAAGTGATGAGTAAGGAAGACCAAAGAAGAATTGACGCCTTTGAATTGTGGTGTTGGTGAAGAATATTGAATATACCATGGACTGCCAAAAGAACTAACAGGTCTGCCTTGGAAGAAATACAACCAGAATGCTCCTTAGAAGCAAGGATGGCGAGACTATGTCTCGCATACTTTGGACATGTTATCAGAAGGGACCAGTCCCTGGAGAAGGACATCATGCTTGGCAAAGTAGAGGGTCAGAAATAAAAGCGAAAAACCCTCAATGAGATGGATTGACACAGTGGCTGCAACAATGGACTCAAGCATAACAACGATTGTGAGGATGACACAGGACCAGGCAATGTTTCGTTCTGTTGTGCATAGGGTCGCTGTGAGCCAACTTGGCAGCACCTAACAACAACAACAAGAACGTGGTCATGGCACCATTCTTGACAGACTTTGGAAATACAGCCCTGTCTTACTAATGTTCACACCAGACCAAGCTAACATAACTGTAATGTGGATACTTAATTATTCTTCTCTGGAAGACTGAGTAGATCTCAAGTGTATAGTAGAGTGTGAGAGGAACAAAGGTTGTAACTCTTTATTTTAAAAATTATCTTGTTGTAAATAGGATACAAACCATAGCTAACAATATACAAACACAGAAGATAAGCTAGATAACTGGAATCTGCTAAAAATTAAACACTTATGCTCACCAAAAGAGTAAAAAGAAAATCTATGGACAGAGAAAAACCTTTTTGGTTATGTCATATCCAACAAAGGTCTAATCTCTAAAATCTATAGGAAAATCCAACACCTCTACCACAAAATGACAAGTAATCCAATTAAAAATAGGCAAAGGCTATGAACAATCACTTCACCAAAGAAGACATTCAGGCAGCTAACAGATAATGAGGAAATGCTCACAATCACTAGCCATTATTGTTGTTGCTGTTAGGTGCTGTTGAATTGGTTCCAACTCATAGCAACCCTATGCACAACTGAACAAAACACTGCCCAGTCCTGCACCGTCCTCACAATCATTATGCTTGAGCCCCTTGTTGCAGCCCCTATGTCAATCCCTCCCATTGAGGGTCTTCTTCTTTTTTGCTGACCCTCTACTTTACCAAGCATGATGTCCTTCTCCAGGGACTGGTCCTTCCTGATAATATGTTCGAAGTATGTGAGACTTACTCTCACCATCCTCTCTTAAAAGGAGTATTCTGGCTGTACTTCTTGCAAGACAGATTTGTTCGTTCTTTTGGCAGTTTACGGTATATTCAACATTCTTCACCAATGCCATAACTCAAAGGCATCAGTTCTTCTTCAGTCTTCCTTACTCATTGCCCAGCTTTCACATGCATGTGAGGTGATTGAAAACACCATGGCTTGGGTTAGGCACGCCTTAGTCCTTAAAATGACATCTTTGCTTTTTAACACTTTAAAGAGGTCTAGCCATTAAAGAAATGTAAATTAAAACTACAATGAGATACCATCTCACCCTGACATTACTGGAACAAATAAAATAAAATAAAAAAAAAACAGAAAATAACAAATATTGGAGAGGCTACAGGGAGATCGGAATTCTTATGCATTGCTGGTTGGAATGCAAAATGGTACAACCATTTTGGAAAACAATATGGTGCTTCCTTTAAAAGCTAGAAATAGAAATACCAAAGGATCTGGCAACCCCATTCCTAGGAATATACCCTAGAGAAATAAGAGCCTTCACAGGAATAGACATATGCACACCCATGTTCACTGCAGCATAAGTCACAATAGCAAAAAGATGGAAACAACTTAAGTGCCCATCATTAGATGAATGGATAAACAAACTATGGTACACACACAATGGAATACTACGCAGTGATAAAGAACAATGATGAATCTGGGAACCATCTTACAACATGGATGAATCTAGAGGGCATTATGCTGGGTGAAATAAGTCAATCACGAAAGGACAAATACTGTATGAGACCACTACTATAAAAACTCGTGAAAAGGCTTACACACAGAAAGAAACAATCTTAGATGGTTACGAGGGAGGGGAAGAGTGGGAAGGGAAAAATGCTAAGTAGACAATAGATAAGTGGTAATTTTGGTGAAGGGCAAGACAGTACACAATACTGGGGAAGTCAGCACTATTTGACCACAGCAAGGTCATGGAAGCTTCATAGACACATTTTAACTCCTTGAGGGACTGTATTACTGGACGGAGGGCTGGGGACCATGGTCTTAGGGGACATCTTACTGAATTGGCACAAAATATTTTATAAGGAAAATGTTCTACATTCTACTTCGGTGAGTAACATCTGGGGTCTTAAAAGCTTGTGAGTGGCCATCTTAGTTACTCCACCAGTCCCTCCCTGTCTGGAGCAAAGGAGAATAAAGAAAACCAAAGACACAAGGGAAAGATTAGTCCAAAGGACTGAAGGACCACAACTACCACAGCCTCTACCAGACTGAGTCAAGCACTACTAGATGATGCCCAGCTACCACCACTGATTGCCCTGACAGGGATCACTGTAGAGGGTCTCAGACAGAGCTGGAGAAAAATGTAGAGCAAAATTCAAACTCACATAAAAAGACCAGACTTACTGGCCTGACAGAGACTGGAGAAACCCTGAGAGTATGGCCCCAGACATCCTTTTTCCTCGGTACCGAAGTCACTCCTGAGGTTCACCCTTCAGCTAAAGATTAGAGAGGTCCAAAAAACAACCAATAACACACATAGCTCAATTAATCATGTATGAGACTAAATGAACACACCACCAAGGATGAGAAGGTAGGAGGGGACAGGAAAACTGGACGAATGGAAATGGGACACCCAAGGTTGAGAAGGGGAGAGTGTTGACATGTCGTGGGGTTGGCAACCAATGTCACAAAACAATATGCATATTAACTGTTTAATGAGAAACTAATTTGCTCCGCAAACCTTCATCTAAAGCACAATTAAAAGAGAAAATTAAGATAATAATAAATAAATAAAGATTGCCTTGTATCCCTTAAAATGGACATCACCAGATTATAACCATCTAGTTGCAGAAGAAAGTTCCTGTGTGGAATCCATCGACCTCTTAACATCACTATGCCTCTTCTAGCTGCTTCAACTCCTCCTTCCTTATGCCCATAGTCCTCTCTTAAGATTTTCAGTCTGCTGTATTTGCTTCTACTTTCTGGAAAGTATGTTCCTCTCCAATGAAAATCGTTTCATGTCTCTTGATTGTTTGTACATCATGACCTGAAATGGAACTTCAGCCTTCATAAAATGAGGCTTGCCTCTGTTCTGACTGGCAGACTCTATCTGGGAAAGATGGACTCCAGTCCTACATTGGGAAAATGGATGGTTCAACTCTAGTTCAACTCTCCAGAAAGAGCCAGGTCTGCTTTCTTTGTAGGTCACGTTAAGAAATAAACACAAAACACACTTCTCCAAGACAACTCTCTCTCTCTTTTTTCTTAAGATATTAAGATAGCACAATGTGAAGTTTATTTTCATATTAAAAAAGAGAGATGTTTTTGAGTTTTTTTCTTACCACAATAATATAACTTTTCAGTAATATACTAAGAAATATTGACACAGTTTTACTTTTTTAAAGCAAAATAAACAATTTTAGCTACAGATGGCTGTTTTATATATATATATACATACATACACATGATGATACCAATGCCAATAAGATTATTTTAAAAATTGTGTTCCCCTGATGCAGATGGGGTAGCAGCATTGGCGATGTGGCTCAGATAAAAACTGATAGAAAATATAAGTAAATACTCAGGGCACACTGTATAGAGAGGCAATAAAATATATAAAAGTATTGAATGATCACATAACAAATTAATATTTTATCATATTTAGTCTACCCTGTAAACTTCGTAGACTTATTTGTAATAGTAAGGAGAGTAATTTTCAGAATTAAAATTTCTATATACAAACGCATTGGCTACCCTGAGGTAAATTGGCATAAGAGTATATTAAATGAAAGCTGAAATCACATTTTTGAATGGAAAACACTTCATTAGTTATGGCATGTCTTTGAAAGGGTCTACTAGTTGTCAACCTTAATATCCATTGTCTCCTTCTTTACTGATGATTTTTAGCTGTACATATGGCTGTCTAAAATAAAGACTACAATTCTCTGACTTCCTTGTAACTACATGTACATGTGGATAAATTATGGGAGTTGCACGCACATGTTTCATTCCTCGTTAGTGATAAATTCCCTTATATCAAGGGTACGTGCTCTTGTTTGGTCTAACCACATTCCAACTGGAAGGAGTATGAGTGTGTTGGGTAGAACTAGAATTGCCATCTCAGGTATGAGAAACACTCTGAGGACTGCAAGATACCTAGAAGGAAGAAGGCTGGGCCCCTATGGACTATGGAATTTCTATACGAATACTTGAATGTCTAATTTAAAACCATTTTGCATGAGAGATAAATATATTTATTCTCGTTTAACCCACTGTAGTTGTGAATTTGTGTTAAATGCAGCTGGATCTAATAGTAAATGTGTTATAATTTGTAATCACATTCCGACTAGGAGTTTAAATATCACAAATCAGGCTGTGATATAAATTATAACATTCTCTGTCTGGCAAGATGTAACCAATTGCACTGCACTTTAAAAAAGGTAAAATGGGAATTGTAAGAACAATTTAGTGTGCTTGCCTTCCTGCCTTTCCTTGTTCATAAGTTAAATGGTAAAACAGATTTATTTTTGCAAAGTGTATTCTTTTTTCCAACAATGGGTTGATCAATAAATGTATGATGTTATTGGTTATGTTGTATAGAATTTTGCTAAGTAACATAAGGACAAGAGGTACAAAATAATTAGACTTTTTAGCAAGATTGCTTTATCTTTGAAGAACTTCACTAGTAGCTCTGTGCCCTGAAGCTGATTTGTTTCTCTGCGTCTCGGTTTCCTCAGTAGTAAAATGAAGATAGTGATCTTACTTCATAGAGCTGTTTTGAGAGTTAAATATGACATATAATGAAATGCTATTAATCTTGTGTCTGGCATTAAGGCTTTATTTAAAACTTCCATTCTTATTAATATTATAAATATAACCAATAAAAGGGATTAGATTAGATTTGAAATGTGCCACACATGTTTTAGCCATATCTCACATTTAGGATTAGAACTTGAATTATTTAGATATTTGCTCAATGCAAATTTCAGAATAGATTAAAAAAATGAAGGATAATTTTGGTTCTGTGCACAAAAATAACTCTAAAGGTAAATCCTGTATTAAGAAAACTTCTAGGAGTAATAAAGGGTAGTACAGTAAAGTATAATATAGCCTCAGCAACATGAGTATTTCCGGGAAACTCTTTTCATTTCAATTCCTGCAGAATCCTATCTTAAAATCAAATGGGTCAGGGCTAATTTAGTGATTCTGGAATAATTTAGGAAAACCAACTTTTCTATTTTTTTTTTTCCCCTAGAATTAGAATGGACACACACTAAATTATTCACCAGAGGTAACCTACTAACTAAAGTTGATATAACAATTGGCACCTTTACATGATAATATTTCTAAACTTTCTAATATATAATCAATTGAAATATTTGCATAACAAGCTTAATTAACTAAATTAGTAATATCTAAAAATTTATTTCAGCATTTACTTTAGGAAAAATTAAGTTTATCAACTCATGGAGTTTATAAACACATTGGCTAACCCAGGCAATCATGGTTACCAACAGTACAACATATGTAAGTTAATGATGCAATTTGCCAAAAATGACAAAAAACAGAATCCCTGCTGAACACTTTTAAGTGGAGTACCTATCTTCAGATGCTCTTAGTTTACATAATGGTTTCCCAGATGAAATAACATAGCAAGAAGCAGAAAAGACTCACTAGTAATGCTCGACTTATTCCAACTGCTTGTGAAGTAAGAGCAGCTGTGGACAGTGGGAGGTTGGTCTCTCCTTAAATACAATCTTAGTAACATGGATAATTATCTCTTCCTTTGATGCAGAATGCAAGAATTGCCAAAACAAAAGCAAAGGACTTATAAATGTTATCAAACATTTTAAGTGAAGAGTTATATTTTAAGATATTTTCAATCATTTGATTTCATCCTCTTTATTAGTAACTTTATAAAAAGCCACTCTTAAGGCACTATAAATATGCATATCTGAGCTTTTTTTAATTAAGAAGTTTTGAACTGTGATTAATGAAGATAGAATTATATAATTATATAACAATAGGGGATATGAGTGTACTACTTTGTCCATGGCATCAATAATCTCAGAAAACAGGCTTTTGAATTTTTTTGCTTTGAACAGTAATGGATAACACAAGAGTCTCTGCTATGCTAGCATTATTACTTACAGTTTTCAAGTTCTTCAATTTTTTGGCAGGTGTATGCTTACCAATATTATTAATATTCACAGCTCAGTGAAATTCAAACATTGCTTACAAATCAGATGTTGCTGTGCTTTTGGAATGTGATACTAAAATAGAATACAGCATCTTGCAAATTAAAACAAGAGAACACTTTTCAAGGGATTAATAGTAGTACCAAATTTTATGATTCAATAATTCATTTCATAGACAAAAAATTACAATTCCCTGTCTGTTACTTTTTTTTTTAGTTTTTAAGCATGTACCCAAGAAAACTATAACTTATCTATGCAACTGTTTTGCTTTGTGTTGTTTTTGTTTTTTAAATTTAGAGTATGTCTGCTACGGAAGTTTAATATCTTGGAAGGAGAAGAGGACACTCTAATCAATAAAGTGCATGTTGGTAGATCACTGGCTTTATGTTCAGTTTTAAAAGAGGCAGAATTGTAGGCACTGAATTGGATGGGAGTTAGATATCTTAGCGATAGTTTATTATGTGCCACTACCCAGCTATCAGATCTTGGAAAATCTTTTTAACTTTAATTTCCATTTTCTCAATAAGAGGTTTACATGACAACCTAGAATTTAAATTGTTTTGAGTTTATAATTTTATTTACATTTTTCAAAAGACCGAATTAAAAAATATATCCATCGACAAATTAAAAGAAAGAATCTTTAATTTGATTTGATTTGGTGGTGCAGTAGTTGAGAGCTTGGCTGCTAACAAGAAGGTCAGCAGTTTGAATCCACCAGCTGCTCCTTGGAAACCCTATGAGGCAGTTCTACTCTATCCTGTCGGGTCGCTATGAGTTGGAATTGACTTGATGGCAACAGGTTTGTGTGTTTTTTTTTTTTTTTGGTAGACCAATTCATTGTAGCAACACTGATTACATCATTCAGAAGTTATTTCAAGGTTTAATTAACAATAAGTGCAGATAGATAGGAAGATACTTATGTATGTGTACAGGTATATGTGTGTGTGAGTGTATATGCATGAACATATCTTTGATTAATTCCAAGTAGAAACATTAATTATTTCTTCATTTTTGTGCACTATAATTTCAAAACCTAGAGTGGATAGGGCAGAAGATGAGGAGCAATTTTTTTTTTTTTTTTTTAATGAAAAGGTTTGGAACTACTTGAAAGAATGATCACTATGTTCCTTGTCTATTTTACTTGGAAGATCTCTTCTCTGTCACCCACCTCCTGATTTCAATTATCACCTCAATGTTAACATGCCCCAAATATAAATCTCTCTTATTACTTTAGTTTCTGTCTCATATTTCAAACTATATACTAGATATTTTAAATGTTTAAACTTATTGTCACCTTAAACAAGGATATTTACTTTGTTTTTTTCCTAAATTCCCTTTCTTTCTTCTTTATAACACTATTCTCCCAATTGCTCTGGCATAAAGTTTGGCAATCATTAAATGTTTTTGATTAAAGTATAACATATACACAAGAAGTTGACGAGACATAATTATACAATTTGATTAATTAACCCAAAGTGCAAAAAGCATGTAATTATCACCCAGGTTGTCAACAAGCAGAAAGCAGAGGGGTTTATAAAGGCCCTGAGAGCCAGAGAACCCCGAAAATGAATTACTAACAGGTGTTGTTGTATGCTGTCGAGTCATTTCAGAGTCATAACGACCCTTTAGGGCAGGGTAGAACTGCCCCATAGCATTTCCAAGATGTAATCTTCATGAATGCAGACTGCCACATCTTTCTCCCACGAAGTGGCTGATGAATTCAAACCACAGACCTTTTGGTTAGCAGCCAAGCGTTTAACCACTCTGCCACCTGGGCTCCTTAGTCAACTCCATACTGTGAAGTCTTTACTCTGCATGGAAAGCTTGGCTTATCTGAGAACAGCAGACAAACCTGGGAGGATCTTCCCAGTTGAGAGTGAGATTCATAATTAGAGGATGAGTGAAAGGGTGTCCCATTTACAGGTGGTATGGACCCTGTGACCACCACATAGCACCTTTTCCAGAACAAAGTCTAACATCAATAAGAACAGCTGAGAACAGAATCTAAAGTGAGCAGGACAGAAACATTAGAGGAAAGAAAAGAGAATATCCAGATAAAGCGAGGAGAAGAACACAAAGGTAGATCTCATGAGAATAAGATCATATTTTTGAAAACTTCCTGATAGCAATAGTCTCCAGAGAGTCCTCACTGTCTGCTTGAACTAAATGACACTCCTTTAGAAAATTAAAACATACCAGAAAGACATGCCCATACAACAGTAAAAGTTATAGCCTAACAGTTCAATATTAAAATGAAAATATTTTGGGAAAATAATAAATATTAGTATAAACTTTACAAAAGTTATTAAACTATGGTCTCTCATCTTCACACCCACATGTCTATACTCTGCTTTTTGATACTAGAGCTGAGAGCTTGCAAACACATTTCTTCATTGTCAGCTGTGTCCCTGTTATACTCTGACAGTAGAGAGCACTACCAGGGGAAAACCGGAGGATAGCACAGTCAAGTCCCTTCCTATTTACCTCCCATTCTTGTTTTTTCTCCCAGTCCATGTCAGCTTGACCTTAGCAATACATCTTAACCATGACAAATGAAGTGTATTCTAGTAGCAGCTGCTAATACTCATTTGCATATTTTTCAGCACTCATAGAACTAGCTTTATCACAGCCTCTTCAGAGATATAGTCCCAGACTATTGATGCTCCTTCCTCCAGAAGTCTGTGTCCCAACCACATGATGTTCCTTGGCTGAACTCAGGGAAACTGACACCAGTTAAGCAGTGCCCTCTCAGAGGTCTGAGTTTAGTCTCTGCAGCATCATTCTTTCAATGTTCGAATCTTTACTAACTCCAACCTCTCCTCTTTGTTCTCAGAGCACTATGGGTGGCAGTTGCTTCCTGCAACTGCTATCTCTGTGAGATAACTCAATGGGCTCCTTTTTTAATTTTAGTTCTTGAATACCTAGTTAACAAGTCTTATAGGAAATCTTTTTGTTAAAATAACTGGTGTGTTTACTGTCTCCTACTGGACCCAAACTGATACCAATTCAACAGATCAGAAAATCTCAGAAATCTGATGAACAAACAAAGAGAAGATGTGAATGAGGTGCTGAGACCCAGATAACTCAACCAAAAATTAGAAATAAAACAGAAGAAAACAATAAAAATGATTAAACTGGAAGAAACATAATAATATCATTGATAATTCCTTGATAAAACAGATTATAGACGGGGGACTATTTTAAAAATACATAAAAAAGAGAGAAATTGGATTGGAAAAAATCTACAAAAAAATGGAAGATAGGAGGAGAAAATTGAACATAAGTTGAACAAGTGTCTCCAAAACATAAAATCCAACCAATTGAATATAATGGATATGCAAAAGTACTATTAAAGTAAACTTTCCCAATATAAAAAAAGAAAAAAAACTGAAACTGCATATTAAATGACATGCTAGATTCCTAGAAAAATTGAACCTAATGGCCAACACTGAGGTGTAATCTAATAATATTATTGGAATTTATTTTAAAAAATAGTAATATGAGCATCCAAACAAAATCTGAGTCACTTATTAAGAAAAGATAGGCAGATTGAAATGAGACTTTTTGTAAGAAATGCATTACTTAGAAGATTATGTAGAACTATAAGATATCCAGCAAAAGAAAATGTGAGCCAAGGATATTGCATCAAACCAAATGGACCTTCATATTTAAAATCTTCAGACAAATTGTCCTGTTTGCAAGAATTCAGAGAATTTAAAATTTAAACCTAAATGTAGTGAAAATGTTTTTAAAGAATCAAAATTTCTGTGATAGAGTTAAAACAGTAGTTAGAGGGATATATATAGTATGACATGCATAAATTAGTAAAAGATATCTAAAATCAATAACCTAAATTTCCATCTTTTGAAATATAGAGAAAGAGAAATTAAATCCAAAGCAAACAGAAGAAAGGAAATAATAAAAATGACAACAGAAGAAAACTAAATTGAAAATTGGAAAACAATACAGAAAAATCATTAAAACCAGAAGATCAATAAAATTTTTCATCTCCTGTCAGGCTAACCAAAAGAAAAAAAAAAAAAAAAAACAAGAGAGAGAGTAAACAAAATTTCCAATAGGTATAAAAAAGGGACCATTACTTCTGATTGAATTGACATTAAAAGAAAAATAAAGGACTACTACACACAAGTCAATGATAATAATAATAAAAATATAATTTAGAGGAAATGGACCAATTTTTGAAAGACAAACTAGCAAAACTCAGTAAAGGAAAAACAGATAACTGAATTGTCATCCATCTATAGAAGAAAAAGAAAGAATTCACCGTTGAAAACGATATGCCAAGAGAGGAGAAAAATTAAATCATAACATGCTTAAATAAAAGAAGGAAAACACCATCCGTACATGATTCTACATATGAATTCTACCATACATATAAAAAAGAAATATTATCAATTCTGCATAATCTCCTCCAGAAAATAGAAGCAGAGGGAACACTTAGTACTCATTCTATGAAGCCAAGATAACTCTAATCCCAAAAATCAAAGACTTATCAAGAAAAGGAAATCACACACCAGTATCTTTCATGAACAAAGATTCAAAAATGTTTAACAAAATATTAGCAAATCATACTAGCAATAAATAAAAGATAGTAATTGTGACTACGTAGGGCTCATTCCAGGAGCCCTGGTGGCACAATGGTTAAGCACTAGGCTGCTAACTGAAGGTCAGTGGATCTAACCCATCCCTTGGCTCCATGGGAGAAAAGGCCTGGTGATCAAGTCCTATAAAGACTACAGACTAAATCCTATCGGGCAGTTCTATTCTGTCCTATAGAGTCACCATGAGTCAGAATCAACTAGTGGACACACAAGAACAGGATTCATTCCACGGGCAGGAGATTGAATCAACATTAATGAATTAATCAATGTAATTCATCATATTAACAGATTGAATGAGAAAATCGTACGATCATATCAATAGATGAAGAAAGAGCATTCAACCATATTCCATACCCATTCATGATTACAAAAAAAAAAAAGAAAAAGAAAGAAAACTCTAAGGAAATTAGGAATAGAAAGGAACTTCCTTAAGGTAATACAGGATATACACTTTACAGTGAGAAACTGAATGGTATCACCCTATAATAAATAGCAAGGCAAAGCTCTAGCCTTTCTCAACTCCTATTCACCATGGTTGGAAGTCCTAACTATTGCAATAAGACAAGGTAAATAAACAAAACATATACACGCATAACTCAAATATTGCGGGTTCGGTTCCAGACCACCGCAGTAAAGGGAATATCGCAATAAAGCCAGTCACAAGAATTTTTTGATTTCCCAGTGGATATAAAAGTTATGCTTACGCTATACTGTAGTCTATTAAGTGTGCAATAGCATTGTGTCTAAAAAAACAAAGTACATACCTTAATTTAAAAATACCTCATTGCTAAAAAATGTCAACCACCATCTGAGCCTTCAGTGTGTCCTAATCCTTTTGTTGGTGGATGATCTTGCCTCGATGTTGACGGCTGCTGACTGATTATGGTTGTGGTTGCTGAAGATTGGGGTGGCTGCAGCAATTTCTTAAAATAAGACAACAATGAAGTTTGACGCATCGATTGACTCGTCCTTTCATGAAAGATTTCTCTGTAGCATGCGATGCTGTTTGACAGCATTTTACCCACAGTAGAACTTCTTTCAAAATTGAAGTCAATCCTCTCAAACTCTACCACTACTTTGTCACCTAAGGTCATGTAATATTCTAAAAGCTAGATATATGACACCAAGAATTTTTAAAAACAAATAGAATCTAACAGCATATAGAATAAATCTTAATATATAAAAATTACTAAAAATAAATTTAGAAGATTGAGGGAAAGGAGACTGTGACAAGAGAATCTAATGGTATTACAAATGTGGGAAAAAACTCAGTGAATGGAGTGGGGAGGAAAGATGCTGACCTAAATAAATTTGGAAATGAGTGAAAATTTTAAGACAAAAGACAATAGGAACTATTCAATGCATGTCCATGTTCTCAGGTTGTCAAAGTTGTTCCCATGAGTACACAAGTAAACAATTCTGAAATCACTATATATATATATATATATATACATATATATATATATATCCTGGGAAGAACAGATAAGTAAATGAATGGCAGATTATGGGAGACAGGTTTCTCACTATTGGAGTGGGAGGTTATAGATGAGCAATGAGGGAATGCTAGAGTAAACTATATGGCACTCGATTATGTGCTATATATATTTTTTCATGAACACATGTTTAGCATAATATAGATGCAGCTATAAATCATTATAGATATGTGTGCATACACAGGTTAGTATACATACAAACAATTCCTATTTCTGTTAGTTGACAGACCCCAGATGTAATGACACCTCAATAGCATGCACAAACAGTACTCAGATCTTGACTTCTGATACCATTCTCCAATAAAAGCACTATGACAACTTGGAGATATGGATGGGAATATTTCCCCAGGTCAAGAAATACATAAGATGATTCGGTAGTATACTGTAGTGCCAGAAAGTAAGAGCATGCTCAAAAAACAAACAGACAAAAAACAAAACACACACACAATGAGGGGTATGTGAAATGGACACATAAATCAAATAAGAGGGCTCCCAATGACCACTGCTGAAACAATTTGAGCAACAAATAAATAATGTAGTATTCAGATATAACCCAAAATATAAAATAAATATGCATGAGTTCATAATGATGTAAATAAACTATTGGAAAGAAAATAACTGGAAGAAAACAGACAAATCTCCTGTACAGAAAAAAATGCAAATAATTTATGTAGCTGCTCCTTATATGTAGAGGTCAAACACCAGCCCCTCCCTTAAGTGTGGTATGAGAATAGTGACTTCCTTCTATAGTGTATGATATGGAAAAGGGGAGGATTAATTTTTCCTTGGAGAGAGTTGACAAACTGTTAGCCAGATGATGAAGGTTCACATCATCAGTGATATGTCCTCCTGAGTAAAAATTTAAAAAATACGGTATTAAACAACCCTTGTGAAAGAAATAAAGGCCATTGATTGAAGAATTTCTCGAAAACAATGGTAACACAATCAAGGTATATCGGAATCTGTGATTAAAGCTGAAGCATGTGTCAGGAAAAGAAAAAAAAATTAAATACCCATATCAGAATACTGAAAAGAACAAAAGTAATTCACTCTCACACACATAGATATGCACATACACACACACACCCACACACACATCTCTTGACACAAGCAAGTTAAAGGAATGAATTAAAAGAAGTAAATAACTAGAAAACAAAATCAACCAAAACAGTAGAAGAGGTAAATATGTCAAAAAACTAGATCTTTGAAAAAAAGTCAACAAAATAAGCAAATCAATAGCCAATCTAATCTAGAAAAAGAAAGGGGAGCAAAATTAAAAAAAAAATAGAAATGCTAAGAATTAAATAAACATAAAAATGGAGAAAATGTTATAATCATAAATCTATTTTGCATACACTTATATTTGAAGAAAATTAGTTAAAATGCTTCATTTATTTAAGAAAATGTTTCTTACGAAAAAATAAAACTCTAGTAGGAACAGGAAATGTAAATGGAACAATTATCATGAATAAAATAGAAAAAGTAGAAATTCCTTAACAATAACAACAAAAAACTAATATGTTTTCATAATAGAATTCTTGCAAAATATTAAACATAAGATAATACTAATGTTCTTTCAATTTTTACAGCATATAGGAAAAAAGGCAACTTCCAAATGCTGAGTATAAAATGAGTATATTCTTTGAATCACAAAACATGACAAAAATTTCACCAAAACTGAAAACCACAGAATAAATCATTAATGAGCATGGGTACAAAATTATAATTAAATATTAACAAATGAATAAATTTGTTAATTCATTAATCTATTGTTAAGAAATGAATAAATGTTAACAACAAAAATATTGAAAAAAGTAGTAATAGTTCATGATCTAGTGGAGTCTATGCCAAAAATGCAATGATAGTTCAATATTAGTTTATGTATTATTATAATTCATAAAAACATAGAGCTAAGGAGAAAAATCATATAATTATGTCCATTGATATAGAAAAATGATTTGACAAAATTCATCATTTATTTATATAAAACATACTTAATAAAATAAGAATTGTTCTTGCCATGATATCTAGCATATCCATAATCTCCACTAAAAATTAACATTGTGTTCGAGGTATTAGCTAAAACAATCAGATAGTAGAAGCACTGTAGGACACTTAACAGCACAAGAATTGGAAAGGAACAAGTAAAGCCATCTGTAGTTACAGACAGTATGTCCATGTTGGACAACCCAAAATAATCCTTGGAAAAATTCTATAAACAATAAACAAAAAGATAGTTTAGGAAAACAGTAGTTTGCCAAATCAACATATGCAAGTGAATAGTCCTCATATGTAATAGTAAAAATCGGTTAGAATATACAATGAAAATATAATTTAAAATTATATCTTAAAATTATATCTAAATTTTTAAAAAATATTCTATAACAACTTATACTGGAGAAGTAATGACCATAATCGAATTTCTTAAATACTCTTAATTTCTTAAATATTCTTAAAATAACACAATCAAAGCATATCAGAATCAATGGATTAAAGTTATCTCTATTTCCATAATCATAAGTGAATACATACATACTTAAGCACACATATAAATTTAAGAACAAATGTCTCAGGGTTTCTCCAGAGAAACAGAACAAATGAAACATATGCGTATGTATGTATGTATTATATGTATAGAAAGATTTATTTTAAGGAGTAGGCTCATGTGATTGTGGAGGCTGACAAGTCCAAAATCCATAGGACAGGCATAAGGCTAGAAATTCTGGTAGTCTTGTATCTGAAAACTGGTAACCAGGTGGTGAACTGGAAATTTTGGCAGGATGTGTATTTACAGTCTTGAGATAGAATCCTTCTTTCCTTCAGCAAATCTCAGTTTTGCTCTTAAGGCCTTCTACTGATTGGGTGAGGCCCACTCATATTATGGAAGGTAATCTGCTCTACTTAAATCCTACAGATTTAGATGTTAATTACATGTAAATACCTTTATAGCAACATCTAGACTAGCATTTGACCAAACAACTGGTCATTTATATAAAAATAACCAATTGATACATAAAAATCACCATCACTACTAATTTCCAACATCAATATTTGGAAAACCATCAATCACACTGAAAAACACGAAGAATTCCCTACCAAAGAGAAAGATATACCACTTTCTGAGGTAGGGAGACTCAGCATCATAAAGATGTCAAATTCTGCCAAAGTTAATTCATAACTTTGTACAAAATAATGTAAAATCAAAGTAATGTGATCAAAATAAAAATATCATCCATCTTTTCTGGAATTTAGCAAGATGATTTAGCTTATTAGGATGACCAAGTGACCAAGACTAGCTTGGAAAACCTTAGTTAAAAAAAAAGAATAATAAATGAATAAGCAGACGAATAAAAGAAATTAAACAGTCATTGAAAAAATAAACGGGAAAGTTCTTAAACATATTCAGACTTTTTACCACATTTAATAGGAGAAATAAAATTAGCATTTCCTCACCTCTGAGCTTGACAAAGGCCTAAAACTGAAAAATTGCTCCGTTGGTATGGCTGTGGAAACACAGGCGCTGTCAAACACTGCTCACTGTCAAGGGCCAAGTAATTGGACAATTTGAACATCAATAAGAGTAATAACTGCAATCAATGGAATTATATCAAACATAGTTGGTATATAGAGACAAATGGTTACTAGTGGTTACCAAGGGCACGAGAGGTGGAAAGGAAAAGGAGAAATCACCCACTGGGATGTAGTGAATTTTTTGTCTGTTGTGATAGGTAAATTGGCATCCACTAATGGCAGTGGTTACACAACCGTACTAATGTACCTATTACCAGTAAGCCATACACCAGCTTAAAAACAAACAAAACAAGGCTGTGCTTGTTGATACTACTTAGGTACAACTAAACATTTCATAGGAGCCCTCGTAGTGCAGTGGTTAAGTGCTTGGCTGCAAACCAACAGGCTGGCTGTTCGAACCCACCAGCCACTCTGGGGGAGAAAGATATGGCAGTCTGCTTCTGTAAAGATTTATAGACTTGGAAACCCTATGGGGCAGTTCTACTCTGTTCTGTAGGGTCATTATGAGTTGGAATTGACTCGAAAGCAAAGAGTTTGGTTTTATTTTAATTTTTCTGGATAAATACGTCCTGGGATCAGTTTCCTTGGTTCCAAGGTTTAGGGGCGTGGCTTCATGCATCTATCCAGTCAATTGGCCTAACATTGATGACATAATATAAAGTATGTAACCAAGGTCATTGAACTGTTCACATAGAAACTGTGAAGGGATGTATGTTTGATTGTGTATTTAGCCACAAAAAATAGTTTTTTTTTAAAAGGGGGGAAAAGGAAAAACTGAAGGAAAATTTATGAAAATGTAAACAGTCATGTTAAGTTGATAAGATTATGAATGGGTTTTATGTTCTTTCACGTCCCAAAATTTTACGAATTCTCGTAATAAAAAGAAAATGGCTCAAAAAATAAGTTTGAATCCAGAATTTTATACTGAAATGAAAAAAAATGAAAAAAAATTATTCACCATTGAAAAGTGCTAGTGAACTAACAACTTATTTTTAAAACTTATAAGTAAAATCAAAAAAGCAAATATTTTACATTCCCTTCCTCTATGGACTTGACATTAAAATAACCAGGCTCTTTTTGGGTATATAGTCAAGCTAATAAATAAACAAGGTTTGGTAGAATTAGAATATATCCATATGGCAAACCCAAGTGAAATAATTTATCTAGGCCATTATCATCAATGTCTGCTAATATACTATACGATTGTAGAGGCAAAAAAAAAAAAAAATCAATGAATTTGATTAAATTTTAGATATAACTACTAATTTATAAGATTTACTTTTTGAGGTGGGATTAACACATTGAACTATACCATGGATAGCAATCAGCATAATAGAGACTGGAAAAATCCACAAATGAGTTTTGTAAAAAAAAAAAAAATGTGAAGAGAAAAACAGAGGTAGGAAGAATATGTGATTACAGAAATCTTGATGACAGATCAGCCAATCTGAGCATACTGATCCATGTAGGCCCTACTTCTTAAAAAGGATCTGGAACTATATATATACATATTTGATAGGATTATGGAAATACCATATTTAAGAATAATAATAGTAATATCCACGACTCATCTGTGAGTTTGTCATACGGTGGTGGCTTGCTTGTTGCTGTGATGTTGGAAGCTATGCCACTGGTATTTCAAATACTAGCAGGGTCACCCATGGTGAACAAGTTTTAGCCGAACTTCCAGACCAAGACGGACTGGGAAGAAGGACCTGGTAATCTACTTCTGAAAAAACTGGCCAGTTAAAATCTTATGGATAGCAGCCGAACAGTGTCGGATATAGTGGCAGAAGATGAGCTTCTCAGGTTGGAAAAAAAAACGCTTGCGTTGAGTTGATTCCAACTCATAGTCACCCTATAGGACAGAGTAGAACTGCCCCACAGGGTTTCCCAGGAGAGGCTGGTGGATTCTAACTGCCAACTTTTTGATTAGCAGCTGTAGCTCTTAAACACTGAGCCACCAGGGCTTCCCTCAGGTTGGAAGACACTCAAAATACCACTGAGGAAGAGCTTCCTCCTCAAAGTAACAAACCAAAAAACCAAACCATTCCATTCTGACTCACAGCGACCCTCTAGGACAGAGAAGAAGTGCCCCACAGTGTTTCCAAGGAGCAGCTAGAGGATTCAAACTGCAGAGGTTTTGGTTAGCAGCCGTAACTCTTAACCACTGTGCCAAAGTAGAATGACCTTAATGGCCTAGATGAAGTAGTTTTCCTGACCTTCATTTGCTGATGTGGCATTATTCAAAATAAAAAGAAACAGCTACAAACATCCAATAATAATCAGAACATGGAAAGTACGAAGTATGAATCAAAGAGCAGCAGGTAAGAAAAATCAAACAACTCTTCACATTGGGCAATTTTACTTTGCTGCAAAAAACCTCTTTTTAGTATTAAAAAGCAAAGACGTCACCTGTATGACTAAGATGTGCTTGACCCAAGCCATGGTCACCTCATACGCATGCAAAAGCTGGACAATGGATAAGGAAGATGGAAGAAGAATTGACGCTTTTGAATTATGGTGTTGGTAAAGACTATTGAATATACCACGGACTGCCAGAAAAATGAACATATCTGTCTTGGAAGAAGCACAGCCAGAATGCTCCTTAGAAGTGAGAATAGTGAGACTTCGTCTCACACACTTTGGCCATGTTATCAAGAGGGATCAGTCCCTGGAGAAGGACATCATGCTTGGTAAAGTAGAAGGTCAGCGAGAAAGAGGAAGACCCTCAAGGAGATGGGTTGACATATCGGCTGCAACAATGGGCTCAAACATAGCAATGATTGTGAGAATCACGCAGGAACAGGCAGTGTTTCATTCTGTTGTACATAAGGTTGCTGTGAGTCGGAATCGACTCGACAGCATGTAACAACAGCAATGGTACTATGTTTATGTTTATTTTTTAAGGAATCTTATTTTATTGGAGCTATGTACTGAAATACTCACAGATGAAAGTTATGACTAAGGATTTTCTTCAAAAGATACAGAGGACTTGGAGGTTTATATGTGGGCAGAGATGGTTAATTTTATGCATCGATTTGGCTAGACTATAGTTCCAAGTGGTTTGACAAATATTTGTCTAGTTGCTGTTCTATAAGGTAATCTAATGGAATGGAATGGAATCGGTCAGTTAATAACAGAGTTTCCCTAGGGTGATTTCTTCCTCCAAACTATATGATATATATTATAGCAGATATTATAGCACAACTCTCTTTCTCTTCTTTACACTGTACACTTTTCATCGCCTGACCTAAGGAGCTTGGGGCACAGGCCTGCAGGAAGTTCCAGCCTGCTGCCTGATCTACTGGTTTTGGATTTGTCAGCCCAAAATTGCTTGAGAAGACAGGGGCATAGATCAAACAATGAAACAATCTTAGTCTTGAATTTATCATTGATAGAGCTGCCTGATATGTACACAGTGGTTTATTTTTACTATTTTCTCTACTTTTGTATTTGTTTTTATTTTCCATAATGAAACATTTCAGAAAGTTGATTCAATGAAATACAAATAACAATAAAATATACAAAATTAATATCTCATAAAGTATACTTTAAGTTAAAAAGCATTAGTAGAGATAAAGGGATACTTACATATTAATAAAAGTATTATTTGAAGATATAAATATTCTTAATTTGCATGCATCAAATATATAACAAAATCTATACATAAAAAGATTAACATGATTTCAACACAGAATGGAATAATTAACTATTATAACAGATTAGTTTATGCTCGCAGTAATTGATAGAAGGCTGGTTAGAGAAGATTTTCACAATATAAATCTTAAATTTATGTTCATAGGTATCTAAAACATTGTGCAGTGAGAACAGAATGAAAAATGAAAGTAAGTTCGTGCAGGGCTGTAGCTCTCAGCAATAATTGGCATTAGCCAGTGGCATTTTCATAAGCTTTATTACTTGCACAGTAATTAGGAAGAAGAGGATAGGGTAAAATTTGCCTCAGACTAGTTTCTCTGATAAGTCCTCGACCCAAGGTGAGACGACAATGAAAATCTCTTGTACACGTGCATAGCCCCTCAGTGCATTGTAGGCAAAGAATCAAATGGGCAATGGGACTCTGGAATTAACTACCTTAGATCAGAGGGGTTTACTTGCTGGGGTGCATAGGAAAAGGAGAAAGAGGGAGGTGTCCCTTGATGCAGTCTGGGCTCAGGGTGCACAATGATCCTGTGGTATTATCCCCAGGCTTGATAGCTTCAAAGTAAGAACATTCCCTCCCCTTCTGGCATCTAAGATTAGATCTTGCCAGTATGCAATTATATAACTATATACATACCTTACCTTACCTTAAAAGAATCTATGAGAGGGACGCCTACTTCTCCTAGGGTACATTCTTTCAGTAACAGTGTATAAGTCATGCAGGCTGTGGAAGACAACAAAACTGCTTTCTGCTGCCCCTGCAGACTATATCCAACAATTGGAGATACAGAGAATGTGAACGCAAGGGCCTTTTAAAAATTGACCACATAATAGTCACAAAGATGAACATGTTTTAGAAAATAAGCTGTGTATAGACCATATTATCTTACCACAATTCAATTAAAATAGAGATAAAACAAATTATCTCCAAAAGCTTACATATCTAAAAATAAAAAACAAAACAAAACAAAAAAAGAACACTCAATTATCTAATTATTTAAGAAAATACTATTTATCAACTTTAGAGTTGGAACTAAAGTGAAAATAAAAATGAAGTATTTGGCTTAAATGATTATGTTAGGAAATAACAAAGTAAATATTAATTATCTCAGCATCTGTGTTAGTCAGTATTTGCTTTAAAAAGAAATTATTCTTGGATTTTAAGAAAGAAAGAGTTTTAATAAAAATATTTTGGTGCTTATGAAATATTTGAGAGGGCTAAATGAGCAGCTGTAGGCCAGAACTCAAGCAATGAACCCCAAAACAATACACAACTGACCTACTGGATGAACTGCTATTACTGAGGCCAGCACTAAAGTATTCTCGAAATCAAGAACTGTCAACTCTTCTACTCAAGCTCCAATACAATTGACCCGGAACAAATCACAAATCTGAAAAATGCTAGGAAAATGAGAACCACATAAAGAGGCTACCACTGAAACTTCTTTTTTCAACTGTTATGGAGTAAATTCCATCAGATTGACCCACAAGAACATTTTAAAAGCAGGTTAAAATGTCAAAGAAAAAAGAAAAAGATGGTTGAAAGCATCATACATGAACAAAAGCAGTCAGGAACAAGATATCGGTTAAAAGAAATTACTTTGCTGTAAGCCTAATGTTTCCCTTGACCCTGCTTCTTTTCTTTGGGATTATTATAAGCATGGGACAAAGAACCCTAAAGAAAGTAGAGGCCTAGAGCTTGCAGCATTTTTGTTAGGATTGGGAGACCAAAGCTGCAGTTTAGATTCACCAGTACTCAGTGGGTAACATTCCAGATACAAGAAATTCACAAGGAGGAAAGCTGCCACTCTTTGCACAAATGTTACTGGAGACATTTTCTTATTCTTAGCCTGGGCATACCCAGAGAGACCAAGAATACAGTAGCTATTAGATGGTTTAAAAATCTAAGCAGATATTTTAACAGCCTAAGAGTATAAGTGAGGGAAAAACTGGAATTTAAAAACAGTCAAGGAAATGAAGTCTTGGTAAATACACCAGTGTTTCAGTTGAGACTATCATCTAATGGCAATGTCTTAGGCGAAACAGCAAACTGGAAATAACAGCCTTGTCTGGCCCAAGGCAGCAGCCTCTGCTCTCTCTGCATACCAGAAGAAAATAAAATCATATAGAGCCTCTATAATTTTTTACATACAATATCTAGCATTTGATTCAATTTACCTGGCTTTCCACAAAATAGGAAAAAAAAACGAAAAAATACATATATAAAAAGGAAACAAATTACCAATTAATTTAGATATTGGAGTTCTCTGACTTGGATTTTAAAAATTATATAAAAATATGTATTAATATATAGAATTTCATTTTAAAACTAGATTACATGAATCAAAAAAATCCTACATTTAAAATATAAATAAAATAAATTATTAAATAGGTATAACAGAATGCTAGAAATAGCAGAAGAGAAATAACTAAACATATACACATTAACAGAGAAAATGTTCTTGAAAACCAAGAAGAAAATATAAGAGACATAGTGGACAAAGTATAAAAATCTAAAATAAATGTAATTTAACTTCTAGAAGTAGATAAGAGATAAAATTGACCAGAAACATTATACTAAGAGATAGTGGTCAAAAATTTTCCACACTGAAAAATAATACTAAGCTACAGATTCAAGAAGAACTATGAATGATAAAAATAAACACAATGACAATCACACTTCGGCACATTGTATTAAAAATACTGAAAGACAAAAAGACAAAAATATTAAAAGTAGCCCAGGTAGGAGTTAGGGGACCCATTACCTTCCAAAAAGGTTGATAGTTATTTTCAACTAAAATGAAAGAACTCAGAACATTATTTTTAAATTCTAAAAAAAGAATCCTTTTACCAGCAATATTAACTTATCAAAATGAAAGAGAAATAAAGATATTTTAAGAGCAAAAGCAGAGAATTTGTTTCCACTAAATAGCCCCTAAAATAAATCTGAAAGGGTTTCATTCAGGCAAAAGTTAAAAAATTATTAAGGTACTGGAAAGAATAAATCTGTGGATAAATTTAAATGAATATTGTTAAAAAATAAATAATACCATGTGGTGATGTTTAAACTATATAAAGAATTGGCAAAAATTACAACAAAAAACATTCACACACCTCCCTCTATAACTGATACAATATCAGACAAACTAAATCCAACATGAATATAGAAGAGTTAAATAGCGTAGTTGATTTTTTTTATCTTTATGCAAAATTGCAGAGTACATATTATTTCAAGTTCACATGGACCATGGACCATGTGATATTATGAAAGGCTAAAAAATCAAGGCCCAATAACCTAAAAATTATTCAGAATATTTTCCACTACCCATGGATAAAGGAAGAAATACTGATAAAAACTAGAACATATTTTAAACTATTTTTTTAAATGTATTTTGTTGTTATTGTTGTTGAGAATATACGCAGCAAAACATACAATTCAACTGCTCCTACATGTACAATTCAGTGACATTGATTACATTCTTTGAGTTTTGCAAACATTCTCACCCTCCTTTTTTGAATTGTTCCTTCCCCATTAACATGAACTCACTGCCCCCTAAGGTTCCTATTTAATCTTTCGAGTTGAAGTTGTCACTTTCATCCATTTAGATAGTTCTTAAGAGAGCAGAAGGCTAAAGACACTGCTGACCAAAGGATTGGCATTTTGAATGCACCAGCCGCTCCTTGGACAGTTCTACCCTTGTCTTAGGCTGAGTTCTCTAGAGAAGCAAAACCAGTAAAACGCATAAATATATATAGAGATTTATATCAAGGAAATGGCTCACTCAATTATAAAGGCTGGAATGTGACAAGTCCATGGATCAGGACAGAGGCTTCTCCTGATTCATGTAGCTGCAGGGGCTGGTGAATCCACAATCAGCAGGTTGGAAAGCAGGGCTCTTGCGCACAGGCTGTGAAGATCAATGAATCCCAAGATTGGCAGGCAAGACTGCAAGACTTCTCCTGATTCACATAGCTGCAGGGGCTGGCAAACCCAAGATCGGCAGGTTGGAGAGCAGGGCTCTTGCTCACAGGCTGTGAAGATCGATGAATCCCAAGTTTGGCAGGTAAGCTGCTAGATCAAGTCCCAAGAACTGGAGGTCAAACAAACAGAAGCCAGTTGCAGTTTCCAAAGCAGGCAAAAACCAGTACATCTGCTTACATTTGGATGCAGGCCACACACCCAAGGAAACTCCCTTTCAGCTGACTGGCTACTCACAACAGATCCCATCATGGGGGTGATCACATATAAACACTGAGAATCATAGCCCAGCCAAGCTGACACACAATCTTAACCATCGCAACCCTGTACTATAGGGTTGCTATGCATCAGAATCGACTCAACTGCAGCGGGTCTATGGGATTGTTTGGTTTTAAGAAGACTTTAAGGGATATTTTTGGTTTGAGTTTTAAAGATTATCTCAGGGCAATAGTTTCAGGGTTTTTTCCAGCCCCAGGGCTCCAGGAAGTCTTGAGTCTATGAAAATCTGAAATCTGTTCTACATACCCTCCCTTTTGATCAGGATTCTGCTATAGAATCTTTGATCAAAATGTTCAGTAATGATAGCCAGGCACCATCCAGTTCTTCTGGTCTCGTGGCAAAGAGGCAGTTGTTCATGGAGGTAATTGCCCACACATTCATATCTTCCTCCTTTTCCTGACTCTCCTTTCTCTGTTGCTCCAGGCTAATAAAGACCAACTGTCATGCCTTGGATGGCCACTTGCAAGCTTTTAAGACCCCAGGCACTAGGCAATGAATTAGGAGGTAGAACAGAAGCACTAAACAGGTTTTTAGGCCAATTAACTGAGATATACCATGAAACCATCACCCTAAACCTCCAAACCAAGGAACCAAAACCCATGAGGTCACTTACATAAATATGCAAGAAAGGGCAAATGTATAGAGACCAAATTTATTAGTGCTTACCAGGGGTGGGAGAGAGGGGGAAAGGGCGACAAAGCTGATGGAAAAATCACACTTTTTCAGGGTATGGTTGAATAGCCAATAATTGTAATTTCTGTCAATCTGTTGTACATCTCTAAAAAGTTGAATTGGCAAAAGTTGTGCAATAGATATACTTACAACAACAACAAAAAAATTGTAGTTGTGAAGCTGCTTATGTAAAACCAAAAACCTCACGGGTTTTGTTATTTTGATCTAAATTTTAATAAAAATGAGACATGCAAATTTATATGATAAAGCTAAACTAGTGTTTAGAGGAATATTTATAATGCAGGGCATAGAAAAGAAGGAAGCTGAAATATCAATGATGTGAGCATTTATCTCAGAAGCTGAAAGAAGAGAATAAATTAAATTCTAAGAAAATGAATGATGGAAAATTATAAACGTAAGAGCAAAAATCAATAAAGTAAGATACAAATATTAGAATAGAATGAGTCAAAAGAACCAAAATTTGCTGCTTTGAAAGAATTAATGAAATTGATAAAACCCTAGCAACACTGATAAGGGACTAACAGGGGACATCATTATAGATTCTACTGTTATTAAATAATAATAAGATACCAGATGAATTTTATATTGATACATATGAAAATATAGATAAAATAGACACATCTTTTGAAAACACAACTTACTAAAGGCTCTCATTTAAACAAGTCAAATATCTGTATAGTCTTAAATTTAAAAGATACCCAAAAAGTATATTTCAGATGTAAATGGATTCAGTGGTGAAGTCTTTCAACTAGTTAATAAATAACAACAACAAAGCTCATCTAGAAAATACAAAACAGAGAATATTTCCAAACATGTTTCTTGAGGTCAGCTAACTTGATTCTAAAATTTGACAAAGACATTACAAGAAGGGACTGCTACTGAACAGCACTGAAAATAAAGAGAGAATAAATTCTAAATTAAATAGTAGCATTTTTAAATATACAATATAAAAAAAGTAATACATAATAGTGTATTACAGCCAATTTGTGTTTATTATCAAGATTGGCTTAATATTTAAAAATCAGTAAATATAATTGACCACATTAGCAGCATAAAGAATAGATGCATGAAAAAATTCATAAAGTTCAATTCACATAAAATTCTTAAGAAACTAGGAACAAAGTGAATCTTTCTTAATCTGTAAATATATTTATTAAAAAATAACTGAATACCATGTTTGTGATAAACTAAAATCTTCCTCTGATAAACTGGATTGAGAGAAGTTTGCCTATTATCATGTTATCCATTTAACTTGGTACTAAAGATCCTAGTTAATGGACTAAGAAAAGGAAAAAGTGTGTAAGAATGAGAAATGGACAAATACCAATATCATGATTTCCAATTAGCATGCTTGTGTACACAGAAAATCCAAAATATTCTCTAACAAACTATTAGAATTAATAAATAAATTTAACATCTGCAATATATGAAAAATGTATTTCTATATGAAGGTAAAAATCAAATAGAAAATAAAAATTTTAAAGATATGATGTACAATGACATTGAAATAATGAAATATGAAGTTTTAAAACTAACAAAATTTATACAAGACTTTCATACAGAAAACTTCAGAACATTATTTAAAATAATTAAAGGATACCTGAGTAAATGGTGGGATATAACATGCTCACGGACCAGAAGACTTAATAATAAAGCAATCAGTTTTCCCCAGATTTATATACAATTCAACACAATCCTCATCAAACACTAGCAGTTTTCATTTTCTTTTTTGTTAAGCTGACTTAACAGTATAAAATTGCAAGGGGCCAAGAACAATTTTTAAAAATTGGAGAAAACTGGAGAATGAAATACAATTACTCCATTCAAAATCCTGTTTCTTTGTTTGTGCCCCAGCACTAATAATCAAAAAGTTGAAGAAATATGGAAATTGTTTACAAGTGCTTTCCAAATCTATTGTATGGAATTAGTGTAACTTGGTACTATTAGTAACATCATGATAAATGGAGAAAGTAAGGAAGTTGTCAAGGATTTCATCTTACTTGGATCCATAATCGACACACATGGAAACACTGGTCAAGAATTCAAACAATGTATTGCACTGGGCAAATCTACTGCAAAAGGCCTCTTTGAAGTATTAAAAAGCAAAGATTCAATTTGATAACTGAGATGTGCCTGACCCAAGCCATGTATTTTCAATAGATTCACGTGCATGTGAAAGTTGGACAATGAATAAGGAAGACCAAAGAAGAACTGACAGATTTGAATTATGGTGTTGGTGAAGAATATTGAATATACCATGGACTTCTGGAAGGAACAAATCTGTCTTGGAAGAAGTACAGCCAGAATGCTCCTTAGAAGCAACGATGGCAAGACTTTAGTTTGCTTACTCTGGACATGTTATCAAGAGGAACCAGTCCCTGGAGAAAGACATCATGTTTGGTAAGGTAGAAGGTCAGCAAAAAAGAAGACCCTGGATGAGATGGATTGACACAGTGGTTGCAACAATGGGCTCAAATACACCTATTATTTTGGGAATGGCACAGAACCTGGCAGCATTTCGTTCTATTATTCAAGGTGTTACTTTGAGTCTGAAAAAACTCGATGGTACCTAATAAAAACTGTATAATGGGTGTCATGGATTGAATTATGTCCCCCAAAAATATATGTCAGCTTGGCTAGGTCATGATTCCCAGTCTACCATTTTATCATCTGATGTGATTTCCCTATGTGTTGTAAACTCTATCACTATGACGTATTAAGATGGATTAATGGCAGTTATACTGATGAGGTCTACAAGATTAGGTAGTGTCTTAAGCCAGTCTTTTCTGAGATATAAAAAGAGAAGCAAGCAGAGAGACATGGGAACCTCATACCACCAAGAAAGCAGTGCCAGGAGCAGAGCAAGCACATCTTTGGACCTGAGATTCCTGTGCAGAGAAGCTCCCAGACCAAGAGAAGATTGATGACACTAACCTGCCTCCAGAGCCGACACAGAAAGGTTCCCTTGGAGCTGATGATACATTAATAAAAATGAGTTGTATTTGCATTGAAAATTAATGAACTACAGCTACACTCATCAATATGGATGAGGCTCAAAACAACTATTGAGCAAAATACAGAAAAAATGCCTTTTAAAAAGTTAAAAAACTTGGAAAAAGGAAACAATTGATAATTAGGCATATATATGTGTATGGGTTGTGTGTGTGTGTATATACACACACACACACATTTATATATATACTATTATATAGTGTATAAAACTCAAACCATACTCGTTGCCGTCAAGTCAATTCCGACCCGTAGAGACCCTATAGGACAGTGTAGAACTGCCCCATAGGGTTTGCAAGGAGCAGCTGGTGGATTCAAACTGTCTACCTTTTGGTTAGCAGCCAAGCAGTGGTTAAGAGAAGTGGTTAAGGGTGGGGCTAAACGCTGATGAAGTTATCACCCTTAACTGAGAGGGCATGGACATAAAGTTTTGTTTTATTATTTCTCTTTAAGTTGTTTCTCTTTATTGCATGCAGCATTCAGACTTTTTTTCATATTTCACAATAAGAATGTTTTAAAAACAATTCCTTCGACGGGTTGATGTCCACGGCTATCCTATACAGCCTCCACCAGACCTCGCTGGCCTGGCTGGACCAGTACTGCTCCCTGACAACACTCTGGCCAATTGTCCTGAACTCCCTACGCCAGCTGAGCACATCTACCTATATCCTTACAGACCCAGACTGCATACTACAGCAAGTCACATGGGCAGCCACAGAGGGCACCCTTGGTAAACACTTATAGTGCTGGCCAGGAGCTGTCCTGGGGCAGGCATCCCTGGGCATGGGCTCCAGGGACAACTTCTGGGCACTTTTGATCCCGCCTGATAACAAGGCCAAAGTACGTGAGATGTAGTTTTGCCATCCTTTCTTCTAACGAACATTCTGGCTGTACTTCTTCCAAGACAGCTTTGTTCGTTCTTTTGGCAGTCCATGGTATATTCAATATTCTTCACCAACACCATAATTCAAAGGCATCAATTCTTCTTCGGTCTTCCTTATTCATTGTTCAGCTTTCGCATACATATGAGGTGGCTTGGGTCAGGAGCACCTTAGTCTTCATTGTGACATCTTTGCTTTTTAACACTTTAAAGAGATCTTTTGCAGCAGATTTGCCCAATGCAATGCTTCTTTTGATTTCTTTGTTATTATGTGGAAACCCCATGTTCTGCTCTGTGTGACTAGAATTGGCCAACAAAGGAGAGACCAAAGTGGGAGGGCAGAAAAGACACCTTTATTTTGTTGCACAAGGAAGGGAGTGAGTTGGAACTGCTGCTGTCAAGACTCCTCCACGAGGGCTAGGGGAAAGGTAACTTTTAAGGGGTTTAGAAGTAGGAAGTTCATACAAATTACATCAGCCACATTCTTCATCACACTATACAGGTGCAGTGGGGTTTACATATAACTTCATGCATCACCAGGCCAAGCAAAGGAATCAGGATTTTAATGCAAAGCTGCAGGGCAAGCAAAGGAAACAGGATTCTAATGCAAAGCTGCTTGAGGCAGTGACCTGGGGATCTCTGCCTTATCTTGACTGCTAGGTATTGATTGTAGATCCAAGTAAAATGAAATCCTTGACAATTTCAATCTTTTCTCCATTTATCATGATGTTGCTTATTGGTCCAGTTGTGAGCATTTTTGTTTTCTTTATGTTGAAGTGTAATACATACTGAAGGCTGTGGTGTTTGATCTTCATCAGTACATGCTTCAAGTCCTCTTCATGTTCGGCAAGCAAAGTTGTGTCATCTGCATAACACAGGTTGTTAATGAATCTTCCTCCAATACTGATGTCCCATTCTTCTTCATATAGTCCAACATCTCCGATTATTTCCTCAGTATACAGATCGAATAAGTATGGTGAAAGGATACAGCGCTGATGCACACTTTTCCTGACTTTAAACCAGGCTGTATCCCTTTGTTCTGTTCTAATGACTGCCTCTTGATCTATGTACAGGTTTCTCATGAGCACAATTAAGTGTTCTGGAATTCCCATTCTTCACAATGTTATCCATAATTTGTTATGAACCACACAGTCAAGTGTCTTTGCATAGTCAATAAAACCCAGGTAAACATCTTTCTGGTATTCTCTGCTTTCATCCACGATCCATCTCACAACAGCAATGATATCCCTAGTTCCATCCACATCCTCTTCTGAATCCTGCTTGAATTTCTGGCAGTTTCCTGTCCATGTACTGCTGCAAAAGCTTTTGAATGATCTTCAGCAAAATTTTACTTGCAGATGATATTAATGATATTGTTTGATAATTTCCTCACTCAGTTAGATCATCTTTCTTTGAAATAGGCATAAATATGGATCTCTTCCAGTTGGTTGGCCAAGTAGTTGTCTTCCAAATTTCTTGGCATAGATGAGTGAGCATTTCCAGTGCTGCATCCATTTGTTAAAACATCTCAGTTGGTATTCTGTCAATTTTTTCCTGGAGGCTGTTTTTTGCCAATGTCTTCAATGCAGCTTGGACCTCTTCCTTTAGTACCATCGGTTCCTGATCATATGCTACCTCCTGAAATAGTTGAACATAGACCAATTATTTTGGTATAGTGACACTGTGTATTCCATTCATCTTCTTTTGATGTGTAGTTTAATGTTTTTCCTATTGAATCCTTCAATATTGCAACTCAAGGCTTGATTTTTTTCTTCAGTTCTTTCAGCTTGATAAACGCTGAGTGTGATCTTTGCTTTTGGTTTTCTAACTCCAGGTCTTTGCCCATGGCATTATAATACTTTACTTTGCCTTCTTGAGCCATCCTTTGAAATCTTCTGTTCAGCTCTTGTATTTCATTATTTCTTCCTTTCGCTTTAGCTACTCTACATTCAAGAACAAGCTTCAGAGTCTCATCTGACATCCATTTTGGTCTTTCTTTCTTTCCTGTCTTTTAAATGACCTCTTGCTTTCTTCATGCATTATGTCCTTGATGTCATTCCACAACTTATCTGGTCTTCGGTCATTAGTATTCAAAGCATCAAATCTATTCCTGAGATGGTCTCTAAATTCAGGTGGGATATACTCAAGGTCATACTTTGGCTCTAATATTCTTCGGCTTCAACTCAAACTTGTATAGGAACAATTTATGGCCTGTTCCATAGTTGTTCCATGGCTTTGTTCTGACTGATGATATTGAGCTTTTCCATCATTTCTTTCCACAGATGTAGTTGATTTAGTTCTTGTGTATTTCATCTGGTGAAGTTCACATGTATAGTCACTACTTTTATTGTTGAAAAAAGGTATTTGCAATGAAGAAGTCGTTAGTCTTATAAAATTATATCATGTGATCTCTGGCATCATTTCTATCACCAAGGCCAAATTTTCCAGCTACTGATCCTTCTTCTTTGTTTCCAAATTTTGCATTCCAATCACCAGCAATTATCAATGCATCCAGATTGCATGTTTGATCAATTTCAGACTGCAGAAGTTGGT
>NW_004443953.1:11528127-11601570 GCF_000243295.1 Trichechus manatus latirostris | reverse complement strand
AATGAATAACATTTTAATATTTAATGATGAAATTTAATATTACATAAACTATTTCATTTCTCAGCTAATTATCCGTATTTTTAATTAAAAAAATAGAAGTCTTACCTATAAGAAACTCCATGTGAACTCTGTCCTCACTATGACGTACCTTCTGGAATCTCTCCTTGCTACCAGCATTGACAATGCAGTGTATCCTAAGAATATGATAACTAGTTCAAAGTATTTTTAGGGAAAGTAGAGATTAAAGAGTATGGTGGGCAGCAAAAAGCCCTCCTTCCAAAGAAGTGTTTACTTCCTAAACCAATGAACCTGTAAATATTACCTTACATGGCCCAAAATGTGACAAAATTAAGGATCTTGACAGGAGGCACTTATCTTTTATTATCCAGATGGACCCCAAGTGTCATCACAGGTATCCTTATAAAGGGATAAGGAGAGAGATCTGAGACAAAACACATAAAGCAGAAGGTCATGTGAAGATGGAAGCAGATATTGGGTTGATGCTATCACTACTCCAGAAATGTCGGGGCAGCCACCTGAAGATGAAAGAGACAAAGAAAGGATTCTCCCATAGAGATACTGGAGTGAGTGTTGCACTGCCAAGATCTTGACATCAGATTAAAGGACTCCTGAACTGTAAGAGAATACATTTTTATTGTTTAAGCCACCAAGTTTGTAATAATGTGTTATGACAGTCCTATGAAACTAATACAATGTAAGCAGAATCAGTATGAAATATCAAGAATATTTTGGAATGTCTTCTAAAAAATGTTTACTTCATAAACAGCAATTTCTTTTTTTTTATGAAGGAGCATTTTAAGGAGACCAGGAAAACATCTCCTGTAACCAGTGAAGTCATTCGCAGGGAGGTCACTTGATTTCCTTTAGAACCAAGCATAGGTACCTGGTCCAAATACCTTGTAAAATACTATGTTTTCTTTCAAATTATAGTGTATCTAATATTAATTTAAAAAATATAAATATGTTCTTCTATCCAAAGGATTGTCATTCCTGATAAACAATGCATTCAAAGCAGGTGTCTGTATTTAAAAAAAAAAAAAAGAAAAGAAAGAAAGTTTGACCTTCACTTGATGAAAATATGTCAGGAGTTGTTTAATTTTAGGACAAATCCAGCTTGCCAAAGAAGAAAGATACTGCTTCTCTATGACAAACTGGAATATAACTCTGATGATCCCACAAGTAATTTTGAAGTAAACTTGTCACAATATTGCGTTAATTTGGAAGTATAATTTGAACTGGATGCTAGAATCTGCTTAGAAAGGAGAGCAATGTGTTGCTAGTTAACAAGATGTAGGTTCTGGTATTTTCGTTTCCTTATAGAAAGAGTGTTTGATCTGAATATCATTATTAGAATCACTACTGGGAAATAAAATTCTGCTGTAAACCATTGTATCAAGAAAATAACTATAAAGTACTTGACTTATATTTTCCTCAAAACATGTTTTATGACTGACTCAACTTGGAATAAGTACTTCAAAGCCATATTAAGGATGCAATACTTATAAAAATGTCCATTTTTGTGCACATTCTGACAATATTGTTGATAAGTTTCTTGAATTTTATGAGAACATTTCATTAATTTTAATTTGTAGACTCATTAAAAATTTGTAATATTAGATTAAATTAGAAACAACAATTACTCAATTGTTTATAATATCATTAATCCCTATCATCAGTTCATGAGGATACCAAGATAAGCTGATTTATTTTATTTTTAAATATTGTTAATAAAGGTTTTATTGAAACATCTTTGTTCTCTAGAAAGATAGATAGATGATAGACAGTGTTTAATGCTATATGAATTATCAGAAAATGAACATACTTGTATTAACACACCCTAGTCAAGATAGAACATTACTAGCAATCCAGAAGCCCTGCTCATGATCCCTCCCAATTACTACCCACACGTTCTTCCTAAGTGTAACCACAGCCTTACTTATAATATACATTTGTTTTTTGTGTTTTCAAAGTTTTTAATAAATAGAACATACACTGTGTCTTCTTTTGTGTCCAGCTACTATTTATATAACACTATATTTGTGATATTCATTCATGCTCTTCAGGAGGCAATAGTGTGATCATTTTCATTACTGTATACTAGCCTATTGTTAAAATATACCATAACTAATTAATCAATGTTATGTGATTAATAGGCATGAACTTTTATCCAGTTTAGGACTATTATTAATAAAACTGCTATAAACATCTTGGCACCTGTTTTTGATGTTTATATATGCACGTCTATTGGATATATGTACATAATAATGAAATTATTGAACATGAAATATGCATATCTTCAACCTAATACCAAACAAATTTTCAAATTAGTTTTACCAGTTTATAGTCCCACCTCATCAGAAGGACATGAGTCTCCACATCCTTACCAACACTTGGTACTGTCAATCTTTTAATCTTTGGCCAGTATGAGAAGTGAATGGTGTGGTATTTCCCTATGTTTTAATTGACATTTCCCTGATAAATAAAAAGGCTGAACACCTTTCCCAATATTTCTACTCTGTCCTAGAAGGTTGCTATAAATCAGAATCGACTTAACAGTAATGTTTTTTTTTTTCTCTTAGTTTATGTAACTTGTTTGCCCTTTATATGTATTGCACATATCTTTTCCTATTCTGAGCCTTTCCTTTTCAGTCTTTTAATGGTATCTTTTCAGAAACAAAGCTTCTATTTTAATATAGTTAAATTTATCAATATTTTTCTATCATTTCTAAATTGTTAAACATTCTTATTTACTAAAAAAGAAAAGTAGAAAAATCAGGATAATCCATTTAAAGTGCTCCTTTTTTTCTTTATCAAGATACAAAATACGTATTTCTGAATTTGTTAATACAGATGCTATTTCTGAAAGTGATGGGGAAGAAAAAACATGTATGACTATTTAGGCTCTACAATTTGGATACTTAGAGGATAGTTACATAGATTTCAAATCTTGAGTTTTTGCTTTTAATTTTTTTCTGCTATATGTGATTGAAAAATAATCATACCTTTATAATAATTTTTTTTTTTAATCTACAAAAAGTTGGGGTAAATATCAGTTGTTCAACGTACTTTGAGACAAATGTGCTTTTACTGTCAAATTTGTGAAAAAATTTCTTAAAATTGCTTTGAGGAATTCCAGGTAATAAACCCTTATTTTCGATCTAGGTTTTGTTATTTCAAGCGTTTACTGTGTTCTTAAACTTCATTGAAGTCTCACTAAAGTTTTAGACTTCCCTTATGTTACACTGGAGACCTGGTGGTGCAGTGGTTAAATGTTACAGCTGCTAACCAAAAGTTCAGCAGTTCCGAGCCGTCAGCTGCCCCTTGGACACCCTATGAGGCTTTCTACCCTGTCCTATAGGGTCGCTATGAGTCATAATCGACTCAACAGGTTGGTTATACATAAACCTTGGAGTCCTGGTGACGCAGCGGTTAAGAGCTCCGTTGCTGACCAAAAGGTCAGCAGGCAGTTTGAATCCACCAGACGCTCCTTGGAAATCCTATGAGGCAGTTCCATTCTGTCCTACAGGGTCGCTATGAGTAGAAATTGACTTGACGGTAAGTTTGGTTTTGTTTGGTTTTTATGTCACACAGGTCAAGACTAAGAAACTTAAATTTGGAATAAACATATAAAAATTATGAAGTGCAGAATAATTAAGCTAATAATGATATTTCCAGACAAATGTATTTATGCAGGCCCTTCCTTCCTTCATTCCTGGAAATGGCTATAATGTTGCTTATAACCTTTATTAACTCGAACTGATTAATCCAATTATTATCAAAAGGCCTGATTATGGTTTGATTATTATCACCTGTCTTTAGATGGCCTTTAATTTGTGTTTCAGAATATGGCATATAAGAAGTTCTATTTATTTGTTTTCCATTTGTTTGTATTGGGGATTTGTTACCTATCCCGAAAGAGGGAAATACATTTATACTGGGAAATAAATTGTTTAATTAATCTAATAAATATTAAGAGAATCTAAATTGACTCTCCAGAGAGTGTCTTAGTCCATTTCTGCCCCTCAATGGAGGGATAGTGGTTTAGAGGAGTAAGCTATTATTGAAATAAATTGAATATATCTAAATCCTTTTATTCAGGTAAGTCTGTATCATATTCTTACATTCTAAAATAAACATTACAGTATTAAATTCTCTAGAGAAATTGAAACAATTTCTTCAGAAGAAAGTGATGCTTCCTCTGGATAAATTACCTTGAGAAGTCACCCCAGGAAATAATTTAATTCAGCTGTGCCATGAATTACAGTGTGAAAGTGAGACTTTTTTTTTTAATCTCAACAAATGGAATCTCTCTTTTTTTTTTTTTTTTAGTTGGGCTTCACATTAGAGGTATAAAATACCTGAAAATATAATTGCACCTAATTCATCAACTATTTATTGTTTGTTCTGTGTCAGAATATTAGAAAGGCAGTTATTTGAAGTTACCATCATATACCCAATTTTTATCCATTTACATTCATAATATTGGTGTCATAACTATGAAAAGATAAAATGTGTTGAATCTGCTCTCAAAAAATAGTCTTTTATTAATTGATACTTAGACTATTTAGATATTACAAAGGTCAAAGTATGGGCACTATATATATGTATACTAAATCTCTGATCCACAAAAGAGATATATTAATAAACAAATATATTAATGAGAAAAAAGGGTTTGTTCAATGGTAGATGTATTTTATATATTTCTAGAAATATTTAAATAAAATATTATAAATAAAAATGTTTCCAAAAATTTATTGGATACTCATCTCTTTGATATACCCTGAGAGAGATTACTGTAATTCACAGAGCTTGTTGCATGTTATAGTTAACAAAAGTAAATTATCCTTTTTTGCATAAAATCTGTGAAGCAAGTAGATGAAATACATACACACGTGCATTTACATATTGTACATCAAAATCGTGCTTACCTTTATTCTATAATTTTTTTATCCCTATAAAAATAAGTATCGGTTTATATAGCAAATAATAGTAAGTGTGCTAAGTTTAAACCCATTGCTGTCAAGTCAATTCCAACCCATAGTGACCTTATAGGACAGGGTAGAACTCTGCATAGTTTCCAAGGAGCAGCTGGTGGATTTGAACTGCTGATCTTTTGGTTAACAGCCACAGCCTTAACCACTGTACCACCAGGGTTAGGGATATAATAATGGACAAAAGAGGTTAGCTCCCCCAAGAAACTTTCTTTCTATAAAGATACAGAGTAGTATACTAGCAATTATAATATAGACACTATAGGCCTGTAGAACGAGTAAGATTTAAACTGTAACAAGTTGGGATGGTTGTGTGAGGGGTTATCAGATAGAGAGGTTGACATGAAGACAAGCCTGAGAGACAGAGAAGAAATTAGAACATCTATTATTTGGAAGCACTAGAGTTAGAATGCAAGGGCAGAAGAAACAAAACATGAATGAATCTGGAAAGAGAATATAGAGCTAATAATAAACAACATAATACACATTTAACTTAGTCAAGAAGTTTTTAGTTTATGCTGCTGGCATTTAATATCCATCATTAAAAGAATAAAATTAAAAGAAAATCACATTCGTTGCAAATGGAGGCAGCAATTTATTAGCAAAAAGGGTAAAATTGAAGGCAAAAAAAAAAATTGGAAGTATTTTTATATCATTTAGGCAAGAGAAAATTTCCATAGACATCATGGATTTTTAGAGGTGGGAGAATGACTAGGAAGGAAGAGTTTATGACAATGCTTATGTTTTGATTCAGAAAAATAAAGTGGGGCTATCAGTCATTAAATTTGGGAAGAGAAGAAGAAAAGCAGTTTTAGGATAAATATACTAAGTTTAGATATGGACATATCTCCAGACTGTGAAGGAGTGCTGGTGGCACAATGGTTAAGCACTCGGCTGCTAATCGAAAGGCTGGTGATTCTAACTCACCCAGAAACTCCATTGGAGAAAGAACTGGTGATCTGATCCCCTAAAGAATACAGCATTGGAAACCCTATGGTGGCAGTTCTACTCTGTCCCATATGACATACCAACTCCCTATGAGTTGGAATCGACTGGATGGCACACAACAAGAAGTCTGTGAGACATTCAAAAAGAGATGTCAAAAGGGCAGTAGACTGAGGTTTCAGAAGAAAAAAAAATTACAGAAAATAGTATTATCTTGAAAGTCAATTAAAATATAATTTTATTAAAGATAAAGTATAGTTGAGATTGTCCATGAAGTCTGTTTGGATTAATGAAAGAATAAATCCTAGGGCATATTTTTGGAAAATAGAAAATTATCATGAACAGACACAGAGAGGGAGTCCTCAAAAAAGACTGGAAGGAGTATTCATAAATTAAGAGGCAAACCGTGGGAATGTGACTTAAAAAGAAAGAAGTATCAAATGGTATCAAATAAACCTAAGAGTTTAAATAACAGCAGAGAAAAGTCAATGGGTTCAATCCAAAGTAAGGCAATAGTAATCTTGATGACAGCAATTTCCTTGGAAAGGGTTCAGTTTACAGAGACTTGAGGAAACAAAGAATTATGGATAGTAAGTGTAAAAAGTTAAATATTTCAGCAAGTTTTATATAATTTTAGAAGGAAGCAATATAGTACTTGAGGAGGCCACGTAGTCAAGTGCAATTTTCTCCATTAGTAGGAGAGATGTAAGTTTGTATAAATGGAAGAAGCCAATGAATAGAAAAAGTTTAAAAATAAGAGAAGTGAGATAATCAATTGATATAGATGTCAGAAAATAAAAGGGAGTATAAATTAAATTATGGATGGAAGGAATAACTGTAGGCACTAGGGACATTATCTATTCTATTGTAATAGGAAGAGATGAGGAAAGGGTGGGTCCAGATTCTTCATTTTTAGGTTTGGCATCAAGATGCTGAGAAATTTCTCATCTAACGGTGTGTATGTGTTGTGTGTAAGGAGGAAGTACAATTTTTCAGAATGAAGGGATCTTGGTAGATAGAATTGAGATGATTGAAAATGTTTTAAAATACTCATTGTGTACAAGAGAGTGCTGATGTGAGAAACAGAAGAATGGCTGCATTCAGGGTACAAACCAACACAAACTCATTGCCATTGAGTCAATTCTGACTCAAGGCACAGTGGACATAAGAGACAAAGAATTGCAGTCTTGTCAAAATTTTTGATACTGTGGTTTTCTGAAGTAGTGCCTAACAGCATGACTGCATGTATAGAAAAGGCAGAGAGCATCCACTAATTCTTTGTTAGGTTGTAACTGTTGGATGTGATTAAATCATGTTCTTAAACACTTGTACTTTTATGCATGTATTAGAGGACACTAGCAGTGCTTATGGGAGTCACAGCCTATTTCTATGAACTATTGCAACATTTTCTCTTGCGGAGGAAGAAGCCCTAAATAATTTCTTAGGATTCTTCTTGGTTGCCACACTTTACTAAGAACAGTTAAACTATAAGAGTAGGGTAGCTTTTGATGTTGCCCAGAAAAAAGCATTGCCCAAACAGGGCTGAAAATTTTAATTGGTGATATGACTAAGAGATGGTTGTTTTGTTCAGAAGTGGCAGATGTTACAAAGATATTCACATAAAATGAGAGAACAATGTATATTCAAGGATAAGAGTAAATGAAATCTATCAGAGTTTTATTTGTATGTTTGTTTTAATAAAGAAAGAAAAAGAATAAGCAGAAACACAAGAATTTACCGTGGATAATATGATGTTTTGGGCTGGTAGTTACAGCAACCTTAAAAATCAGGGATTGTTCAAAATTGAATCAAGTAACGATGGGTGATCAATAAATTTCTGTTGCTGAGATTCCAACAAGATAACTCTGTCCCCAAAGTCACTTTAGATCATTATACATTTCTGGAAACAATTTCTTTAAAATGTGTTTTTTTGCATGGGATCTGTTCTTCCAGTGAGGTTACTTGTATAGTTTGGATTCTGGCCAGGTAGCTCAAATATCTAAGTCTTTGTAATAAAACTACATTACTAAGACCAACCTGAAAGAGCCTATATATATTTTTTCTTAAAGTAAAGCCAAATAAACAGCCTTCCTTCCTCCCCAGCTTTTTCCTCAAATAAATCAATCAAAAAGTCATCATGAAACTTCTTGTTTATTCTGTGGTAGGGCTGAGGTGTGGACAGTAAAGAACATTGCTCCCAACATTACAACAAGAAAAGACAATCAGCAAGTTTATGGCTTTTCTTCCTCCTATCAGAATATTAAAGACAACCTACTGACCAAAAAGCCAATGAAAGACAATCACTTGTAAGGTGAGACAAGACAAAGATGGGTTTGGCTAGAGTGGTTGGTGAATTGGTGAACACCAATTGTTTACTGACAAGAGGGGATAAAGCCCCTTACAGCCCCAAACATAGGAAAATTCCACACCCTTTTACAAAATTTTCATCCCTGAATTCCATTGTCCACTCACAGAAAACAGTGAAAGAGTACTGAGAAAGTATAAGATCCTCCCCACCATCATCCTTATAGAACAAAACTCTTAACCTGTGGGGAGAAGGACAACAAATAGTGTTGGTCTTAGGGCAATGCTGAAAACCTATTACAGCTAGAAAAGGAAACAGGCAAATAAAACAAAAACTCTCTACCTGTCAGAGAAGAGGAACAATACCGTTGAACTAAGAATTTCAGCCAACGAGAGGACAAGAGCAATAAAAAGCTCATAATCCCAAAATCTAGGCATATAATGCTTGCCTAAAACAGAGATTTAATTAGAGAATGCTCACCCCCTACCATCTGGCTGAGAACTCACCAGTAACAAGTAATGTGCAAAACAAGAGACAGAGCTTACTTCTCCACCCTCTGAGCGTAAGACCAAAAGCTGAGAATGGAGAAGATATTTAACAAAACCTTCTAGCAAACCAGACTCCAGCATAAACACAAGGAATCACTACAGGAATTTTAAGTCTTTGGTGCACTGCGGATAACCATAGCAACAGCTTCAAACACAGCCCAACTTCTAATTAGATTAACTGAACCCCTGTTTAAAGTCTGGTTGAAAGAAAGACATGCTCATCTCAAAACAAAATATATTTATTGCAGTTTCTATTGTTCTACACAAAAAGCTTGATTTTAAATAAAAAATAAGTAAATAATCCAATGCAGATAAAAATACAAGTAAACAACACATTCCCAAGAGACAAAGCAGTCATCAGAACCAGACTCAAATATGAAAAAATGTTGGAATTATCAGACTGGGAATTTAAAATAACCAAAATTTATTTTCTAAAGTTCTTAATGGAAAAGGTGGACAACATGCAAAATCAGTTTCAGGAGAGAGATGAAAACTATAGTAAAGAATCAAATAGGAATACAAAGAACTGAAGGAAAAAAAAAACTGAGTAGCAGAGATAAAGGATAAAGTAAGACCTTTAACTGGCTCGTGAGTGGACTAATACCGCTGAGAAAGAATTAGTAAACTTCAAAGTCAGTCAATAGAAATTACCCAAACTGAAAAATAAAGAGAAAAAAGTGTGGGGGAAAAAAAACCAAACAGAATATCCAAAGCAGTGGGACAATATCAAACCATCCAACTTAAGTATAACTTGAATCCTAGTAGGAGAGAAAGAAAAAATAGAAGGGCTAAAGAAATATTTGAAAAAACAACAACTGAGAATGTTTCAAAATTAATGACAGACAACAAACCACAGGTCCAAGATGCTCAGAGAATTCCCAGCACATCAAATGTCAATGAATGAATAAAGAAATGAATAGATAGAAAAATTATAGACAGATAGGTAGGTAGGTAGATGATGATAGATATAGATAGGTAGGTAGATAGATAGACGATGGATAGATATAGATAGATGATACAGATAGATAGACAGATAGATAGATAGAATCAATGCATACCTAGGCATATCATACCCAAACTGCTAAAAGCAAAAGACACAGTACAGGCTTACTATTAAGGTGCTTTTTTTCATATTCATTTTTCCTTTACTCTTTAAAATTATACTTTCTTTTACATCTGATGACAATATTAATGCTAAGTATCATGAAGAAAGTTAGTTTTTAGTGTTCTTTCTTGAGAAAAATTATACTAAATTTGAACTTTGGAATTGTATGCCTAAGCAGTTTTAACACAGTCCCGCATGATTCACTACATATTAAGGTTTGAATGATACGAGAGTGAAAGAGATTAGAGGGTAATACAACAAAGACACATATGGGACTTTAGGAAAATCACAATTATGTGAGACTAGTAGGCAATTCCGGCTTCTTGGCTGAAGATGACTTCTAGGCAGGCACTTGTCTTTACCACTTAACAAAGTAAACAAATGGAATGATCTAATGAGAGGAAATACTAATTGGTGAGTTTTCATTAAGAACAAAACTATTTACCACTTTGATTATGTGGGATCATTGATGGGATTTAAAAATAATTTATTGATACCTATTTATAATGTAAGTCAGATCCTACTTGGAGGTCAAGTGTTATCCAAAAGTTATGAAATATTAGAAATGAAAACATAATCTACATTCCTTCTTGGAACCTTCAATAAACTGATTACATGATCGAATCCTTAAGCTCTGATTATTGGGGAGGAGAATGAAGCAAATATATGGTTAAACAAACAAACACAATATCCTGAGTTCATAATTAATTGTTTCTGTGTCCTTGAAATGTCAATTAAACTTTCTGATCTTGTCTCTCCAACGAGGGAAAATATAGGATAATAGTATGAACCCCTTTGAGTCAACTAAAATAGGAGATAAAAAGTACATTCTAAAAGACAAAGTACCATTTTTGTAATAATATATTAATGATAAAGAATAGCAGTGGTGATAATTTTATTAGTAATAGTAGTGATAGAAATAGAGTCAGAGTGGGAAGTAGAAACCACATGTTTATATTTTCAGCCTGATGCACATATACTGCACTGAAGCTTCAAATATGCTTTACAAAGGCAAAATAATTATCTTACGTTTCTATTTGACTTTGAATGGAAAAACTTAGTGTACCCGTTGCCAATAGGTGTCAGTTAAGATATCTACTTTCTTCAATGCACCTATGTAGAAGATAGGTAGATAGAGAGAGATGATAAAGAACATCTCATGATTATGAGGTGCAGAGATCAAAGGATCACTTTTTCCAAGTGTGTGTTACACTGTTATAATACAGAGACATAACATTAAATCCATTTTGAAAGAAGATGCATAATTCAGAACAACATTTTTATGTATGAATTTATATACAATTTACTTTAGGATTAAGTCCCTTTCTGGTGAACATCATGGCAGTGACAGGGTTTAAATTTATGCACCAGTGCTCCAATCATGTCATTTTCTAACTCCACTCTGAGTTGCTCTAACTTGTGCTGTCAGTGTCAACCCCAGGAATCTGGTTCCCCTTCACTGAATCATTTTTTAATAATTAAGAGACTTCTAAGAAAGATAAATGTGATTGTGAGAATTGGAGCATTTCAATTATGCCAGTTTTTATCTGCTTTGCCTCTGATTTCCTCCGGTCTGGGTATTCATTATTTTTAAAATTTCAAAACTATTGTTTTGAGGTTGACTGATAATATAAGATAGTTTTAAGTTATTTTTACGTACTATCAAGTAATTTTTATCTAATTCACGTAGATAAAATAACAGCGCTTAAGGATTATTTCTAATTTCTAGCTTATAATTTAGTTTTCCCTGGCCCCAAGGTTAGTCACATTTTAAAAGATATAATAACCTATCTTCTACCAAATGAAAATATTCAAACACAATGCCACAAGACAGCTTTACAATGAATTATTTCATTCATTTCTTTTAATTGTATTGAATAGAACAAAAGTAATATTTACTTGTTAGTATACAAAAACAATCTATATTCATGCTATAGCATATGTTTTGTCTTTTATGTATTTCATTAAAGTGTATTTTTCTGGCAAAAGAATAATATGTGCTTATTATAAAATAATTCAAAATAGATATATTCATGAAATATATACACAAACTTATAGAGAAAAAATTCAAGACATGTACAAATCAACATCCAGAAATGAATACTATTAACATTTCTGTGTATTTTTTACAGTAACGTAAATACATATAAAATCTGAATATATATAATGAGTATAGTATTTTTTAATATAAATATAATAGAGACCAAATTGTATATTTTAATGATGCTTTATTCACCTATTATCCATAATTAATATTTTCTCTGTAATTATAACATTCTTACGAAGTTAAGTATAATGACGACATTGTATTCTACCATATGAGTAATATTTTGGTTGCTTTTCGCTATTGTGACTATTTCAAGATCTTTGTACCATTTGGGAAATAATGCTTCTATTATTTACTTTCTAATATTTGAAAAATCACATTGTACATTAAGAATGTTAATATATATGGTATAAATATATACCATATTATTTACAGGTATTTAATTTGCATCTGACAGAGTACCACTAGTCTGTCTGTTGAAATGTGTTGGCTTGTGTGTTGCTGTGATACTGGGAGCTTTGCTACCAGTATTTCAAATACTAGCAGGGTCACCCATGGCAGACAGCTTTCAGATCAGCTTCCAGACGAAGACACACTAGGAGGAAGGACAGAGAGAGCTACTTCTGAAAAAAATGGCCAATGAAAACCTTATGATTAGCAGAAGAAACTTGTCTGATATAGTGCCAGAAGATGAGCCCCTCAGGTTGGAAGGCACTGAAAAGACGGCTGGAGAAGATCTTCCTCCTCAAAATAGATTCGACCTTAATGACATGGATGGACTCAAGCATTTGGGACTTCATTTGCTGACGTGGCATGACTCAAAATGAGAAGAAACAGCTGCAAATATCCATTAATAATCAGAACATTGAATGTATGAATTATGAATCTAGGAAAATTGGAAGTCATCAAAAATGAAATGGAACACTATCCACATCCTAGAAATCAGTGGGCTGAAATGGACTGGTATTGGCCATTTTGAATCACAGAATCATATGGTCTACTATGCAAGGAAGGAAAAATTGAAGAGGAATGATGTCGCATTCATTGTCAAAAACAACATTTCAAGATCTATCCTGAACTACAACACTGTCAGTGATAGGATAATATCCATATGCCTACAAGGAAGACCAGTTAAAATGACTATTATTCAAATTTATGCACAAACCACTAAGGCCAAAGATGAGAAAATCTAATATTTTTCCAAACTTCTGCAGTCTGAAATTGTTCAAACATGCAATCAAGGTGAATTGATAATTACTGGTGATTGGAATGCAAAAGTTGGAAACAAAGAAAAAGGATTGGTACTTGAAAAATATGGCCTTGGTGATAGAAATGATGCCAGAGATCGCATAACAGAATTTTGCAAGACCAAGGACTTACTCATTGCAAATACCTTTTTTCAACAACATAAATGGTGACTATACAAGAAGACTGCACTGGATGGAAAACACAGAAAACAAATTGACTACATCTTTTGGAAGAGATGATAGGAAAGCATAATATCATCAGTCAGAACAAGGCCAGTGGCCAACTGAGGAACAGACCATTAATTGCTCATATGGAAGTTCAAATTGAAGCTGAAGAAAGCTTAAACAAATCCATGAGAGCCAAAATACCACCTTGAGTGTAGCCAACAGAATTTGTACCCATCTCAAGAATAGATCTGAAGCACTGAACACTTATGACAGAAGAGTAAATGTGTTGTGGGGTGACATTAAGGACATCATACATGAAGAAAGTAAAAGATCATTAAAAAAACAGGAGAGAAAGAAAATACCAAAATGAATATGAGAAGAGACTCTGAAACTTGCTCTTGAACATACAGTAGCTAAAGCAAATGGAAGGAATGAAGTAAAATAGCTGAACAGAGGATTTCAAAAGGAGGCTAGAGAAGATAAGGTATTATAGTGAAATGTGCAAAGACCTGGAGTTAGAAAAACAAAGGAAAGAACAAAGCATTTCTCAAGCCGAAGGAACTGAAGAGTTGCAACGTCGAAGGATTCTATGGGCAAAATATTGAACTACACAGGAAGCATCAAAGGAAGATGGAAGGAATACTCAGAGTCACGGTACCAAAAAAGAATTAGTTGGTGTTCAACTATTTCAGGAGGCAGCATATGATCAAGGATCAATAGTATTGAAGGAAGAAGTCCAAGCTGCACTGAAGGCATTGGTGAAAAACAAGTCTTCAGGAACTGACGGAATACCAATTGAGATGTTTCAACAAACATGCAGCCCTGGAAGTGCTCAGTCGTCTATGGCAAGAAATTTGGAAGACAGATACCTGGCCAACTGTCTGGAAAGGATCCATATTTGTTCCTATTCCCAAGAAAGGTGATCCAACAGAATGCAGGAATTATTTAACAATATCATTAATATCACACACAATGAAAATTTTGGTGCAGGTAATTCAAAAAAAGGTGCAGCAGTGCATCTAGAGGGAACTGCCAGAAATTCAAGTCAGATTCAGGAGAGGATGTGGACTGTGGGATATTATTGCTAATGTCAGATGGATCTTAGCTGAAAGCAGAGAATACCAGAAAGATGTTTACCTGTGTTTTATTGACTATGCAAATACATTCAAATGTGTGGATCATAGCAAATTATGAATAACATTGCGAACAATGGGAATCCCAGAACACTTAATTGTACTCATGAGAAACCTCTACTTAGACTAAGAGGCAGTCTTTTGAAGAGAACAAGGGAACGTTGCATGATTTAAAATCAGGAAAGATGTGCATCAGTGTTGTATTCTTCCACCATATGAATTCAATTTGTATGCTGAACAAATAATCTGAGAAGCTGGACTATATGAAGAAGAACATGGTGGAAGACTGATCTACGACCTTCAATATGCAGATGGCACACCTCTTGCTGAAAGTGAAGAGGTCTTGAAGCACTTACTGATGAAGGTCAAAGACCACAACTTTCAGTATGGATTATACCTCAACATATAGACAACAAAAATCCTCACAACTGGACAAATAAGCAACATCATGATAAACAGAGAAAAGATTGAAGTTGTCAAGGATTTCATTTTACTTGGGTCCGCAATCAACACCCATTTCAGCAGCAGTCAAGAACTCAAATGACACACTGCACTGGGTTAATCTGCTGCACAAGACCTCTTTAAAGTGTTGAAAAGCAAAGATGTCAGTTTGAGAACTAAGGTGTATCTGACCCAAGCCATAATATTTTCAGTTTCCTCGTATGCATGTGAAAGCTGGAAATTGAATAAGGAAGATCAAAGAAGGATTGATTTATTTGAATTATGGTGTTGGCAAAGAATACTGAATACACAATGGACCGCCAAAAGAACAAACAAATCTGTCTTGGAAGAAGTACAGCCAGAATTCTCCTTAGAAGCAAGGATGGAGAGACTTTGCCTCACATACTTTGGACATGTTATCAGGAGGGAACAGTCCCTGAAGAAGGATCTCAATGTTGGTAAAGTAGACAATCATTGAAAAATAGGAAGACTCTCAACGAGATGGATTGACACAGTGGCTGCAACAACGGACTCAAGCATAACAAAGTTTGTGAAGATGACACAGGATCAGGCAGTGTTTTGTTCTGTTGTACATAGAAATCACTATTAGTCAGAACCCAATCTACTACACCTAACAACAACAACAAATTTACGTCTTGAATATGTTAATGATATTTTATATCAGAAAATATTTTAATGTTTTCATGTATTACATATCTAGTGCCAGTATTTAGAAACGTATTTTATACAATTTCTTGTAGTTTTTATTTTATTGCCATTTATCGTATTTCTTTCTTTTGAACAATCAGGAGTTTGGGAGTGGTTTCCCTTGCATATTATCCAGTAGAAAGCATGGTGTTCCTTCTGTTGTAGAGGCATGAATCAGAATCTTCTCTAATGCAGAAGATTCTAGCTTCTTCATGCAACAAGATTTACACAAAGGTGATGCCTGATCCTTTAAACCCTTGAATTTTAGTCACATAAAAACTACTTTATGTATCAGCTGATTTTTTTGCTGGCATCCATATGATAAACTCCAGATTTACTAAGAATTTTTAAAGTCTCTATTATACAAGAAATCTATTCTTCCTTGAAAAAAATCCAAGTTGCACCAAAAAAAAAATCATGTTCTACTATATGCTTATCTTAATTACCTAGTGCTCCTGTAACAAAAGATACCACAAGTGGTTGGCCTTAAAAAGCAGAAGTTTATTTTCTCACAGTTCAAGGGTCTAGAAGTCTGAGAATTCAGGGTATGGCTTGGAGGGGGGTTGTCCTTCACTACCTATTTCAGCTTCTAGCAGCTCCCGGCAATACTTTGTGTTTCCGGGTTTGTAGATGTACCTGCCATCTGTATCTATCTTCATGTGGTGTCTTCTCACTGTATGTCTCTGTGTCTGTTTATTCTGCTGTTTTTATAACTCAGAAGTGAATAGGTTTAGAACCCACACTATGCTGGTATGACCTCATTAACATAACAAAAGAAAACACTATTTCCAAACAGGTTCATATTTATTTATCAGTACAGGGATTAGGATTTCAACACATATTTTGGAGGGACATAATTCAACCCATAACAATGGCTGAACACATTTTATTACGAAGTCATCAATTTTCAAATCCTGCTCATCACTCTCCTAGGCAAAAACCTGGTTAATAAAAAGACTACTGGTTGAAAGGCAAGAGGCCACAGAGAGGCAATCTGAGTAGAAGAAAAAGGGAGTAGATAGGGAACTATTCAATTATTAAAATAATTGCTCTTGGTGTTTAAGAATTTAGCATTGTGGGGGGGGGGCTCAAGATGGCAGAGTAGTCAGATGGCTTCTTATGTCCCTCTTACAACAAAGACCTGAAAAAAACAAGTGAATTGGTTGTTTATGAATACCTAGGAGCCCTGAACAAGGCAAAGTTGAGGAATCGGACTGAGTGACAGGGGAAGAGACAGACGGTTTGGAAGCAGCAAGGAGTTGCCTGACCTGACCCGGGGGGAGTCGCAGCCCTTCAGCCTGGATCAGCTCAGGGTGTGCAAGGAGGCAAGCATACAGCTCCGCTTGCTCACTCGGGGGATATTTTCCACATGGAGAGAGATCCGGCAGCAGAGATTCTACGTGGACACTCCAAAAGAGTGAAAAGCAGCACCCAAGTGGCTAAAGATAAGTACTTGCGTGTGACCTTTCAAGGGGATTAAAAAAAAAAAACCCATTTGGGAAATACCTCTTTCCCATTTACCTCCTCCCTCCCTTCTCTGCACCTGCTGCAGCCGGCTTCAGTGATCTGTGAGTCTCCTGGGCTGGACGTAGATCCCATAAGACACCCCGACCCATTTTCCTGGCCTTGGAGAGGGAACAAATTAACAAACAGGGAAAAAATAAGCTACTGGCTCCCCTAAGCCAGGAACTCACGGTTGGGACAGCTTCTTTGCCTAGGCACAGGCATAAGAGGTCTGCAGACTTTGAGTGCCTTCCACCCATGTATAGACCTGTGTGGACCCACCTCAACAGTGTAAGCTCTCACTACCACACTACAACAGGGTAAATACCTGAAGTCTAACTTCAACTGTCTCAGCTGTGAAGTGGCAGGTTTGTGACACTTGACACTGCTCTGCCCTTTAAGCAGGCACCTTACCTGCCTGTATCAGGGGCTGGAGGACTGGTGGCTCCACCCACATCACCTAGCCACTTTACAGGGGTCCAAGAATATGTGGTGCCCCCCAGTCCTTACAGCCAACAGCATAGGGTGCTCATAGTCCAGCTGCAAAACTCACCTACCTACTCGCTCTAGGGTACAGGGACACGCTCTTCTTTCAGACACTCAGGGGCAGCCATCAGCATCCTGCCTTGCTCAGCGCATGATCCTCTCCTGCAGCCAGATACCTCTGCCTACACCAATCACCCATGCCTCTCTAAGACTTGGTGACTGACTGCCTGGACACCTGAGCTGAATCCATACAGGAAAATTTAACAGACTCCTTGGCACACATATTTAGTTACAGACCTAACTAACTGGGGACAGGACTTTAGAGTTTCAAAGGTGCCAATAATCAAACTAGTGCACACAAGCAGCCTATCTGGGCACATCAAAACAAAACAAAACAAGAAGCTAGGATGCACTAAACAAATATAAAATAAAATTATAATAACTTGTTGATGGCTTGGAGACAACAGTCAATAGCAAATCACATGAAGAGGCAGTCCATGAAGGCTTCAGCAAGCTCCCAAAATAAAGAATCAGTAAATTTTCTGGAGGAAGAGAATTTCTTGGAATTACCAGAGGCAGAATACAAAAGATCAATATACAGAACTTTTCAAGAAATTAGAAAGGAAATTTGTCAAAATGCGGAAATTGCCAAAGAACATACAGACAAAGCAGTAGTGAAACTTAAAACGGTTATTCAAGAGCATAATCACAAATTTAATAGGCTGCAAGAATCCATAGAGAGAGCAATCAGAAATCCAGAAGATTAACAACAAAATTTCAGAATCAGATAACTCAAAAGAAAGTCATAGGAGCAGAACTGAGGCAGTAGAAGTCAGAAGTAGTGACATTGAAGATAAAGCACTTGACACCAACTAACTTGAGGAAAAATCAGACAAAACAATTTTTAAAAAATGAAGAAACTCTAAGAATTATGTGGGACTCTATCAAGAGAAATAACCTACAAGTGATTGGAGTATCAGAACGGGGGGGATAACAGAAAATACGAGAAAATTGTTGAATATTTGTTGACAGAACACTTCTCTGATATCATGAAAGATGAGAAGATATCTATCCAAGACTCTCATCAAACCCCACATAAGGTAGAACCCAAAAGAAAGTCACTAAGACATATTATAATCAAACTTGCCAAAACCAAAGATAAAGACAGAATTTTAAGAGCAGCTAGGGATAAATGAAAAGTTAACTACAAAGGAGAGTCAATAAGAATAAGCTTGGACTACTCAGCAGAAACCAGGCAGGCAAGAAGGCAATGGGATGACATATATAAAAACTAGAAAGAAAAAACTTCCAGCCAAGAATTATATATCCAGCAAAACTGTCTCTCAAATATAATGGCGAAATTAGGGCATTTCCGGATAAAGAGAAGCTTAGGGAATTTGCAAAAACCAAACCAAAATTACAAGAAATACTAAAGGGAGTCCTACAGTTAGAAAATAAATAACATCAGATAACAAGACTAGAACACAGGACAGAGCAATCAGATAGTGACTCAGATAGGGAAGTCACAAAAATACATCAAAGCTAAAACATTGTAAATGGGGAAACAGAGATATCAATATGTAAAAAATGACAACATTAAAACAAAAAAGAGGGACTTAAAAAATGTAGACATAGATATTTCATATGGAGGGCAAGTCAAGGTGATATAAAGAAATAAATGACTGGTATAAACTTAGAAAAATAGGGGTAAATATTAAGGTAACCACAAAGGAAACTAACAATCCTACAAATCAAAATAAAAAAAACTCGAAAAATATAAAGACTCAGCAAACACAAAATCAACAACAATGAAAAAGATGAAAAGAAAATACATAAAAACGACTCAGCACAGAAAATTAAGTGGAACAAAGAAACTGTGAACAACACACAAAAAAAGACATCAAAATGACAGCACTAAACTCATACCTATCAATAATTACACTGAATGTAAACAGACTAAATGTACCAATAAAGAGACAGAGAGTGACAGATTGGATTAAAAAACATCATCCGTCTGTATGCTGCCTACAAGAGACACATCTTAGACTTAAAGACACAAACAAACTAAAACTCAAAGGAAGGAAAAAAAAGATATCAAACAAACAACACTCAAAAAAGATCAGGAATGGCAATATTAATTTCTGACAAAACTGACTTTAAAGTAAAATCCACCACAAAAGATAAGGAAGGACACTATATAATGATTAAAGGGTCTTACATCAGGAGGACATAACTATAATACATATTTACCCACCCAACAACAGGGCTCCAAAATACACAAGACAAATACTAACAGCACTGAAAAGAGAGATAGACAGCTCCACAATAGTAGTAGGAGACTTCAACACAACACTTTCAGTGAAGGATAGAACATCCAGAAAGAAGCTCAACGAAGACACAGAAGAGCTAAATTCTGTAATCAACCAACTTGATCTCAGAGACAAATACTGAACACTCCACCCAAAAGCAGCCAAGTATACTTTCTTTTCCAGTGCACCTGGAACATTCTACAGAATAGACCACATATTAGGCCATAAAGCAAGCCTTAACAAAATCCAAATCATCAAAATATTACAAAGCATCTTTTCTGTCCATAAAGCCATAAAAGTAGAAATCAACAACAGAAAAAGCAAGGAAAAACAAAATCAAACACATGGAAACTGAACAACGCCTTGCTCAAAAATTACTGGGTTATAGAAGAAATTAAGGATGGAAGAAAGAAATTTATGGAATCCAATGAGAATGAAAACACATCCTACCAGAACCTTTGGGATACAGCAAGAGCAGTTCTCTGAGGTCAGTTTATAGCAATAAATGCACACATCCAAACAGAAGAAAGAGCCATAATCAAAACACTAACCCTACAACCGGAACAAGTAGAAAGAGAGCAACAAAAGAAGTCCTCAGGCAACAGAAGAAAGGAAATAATATGAATTAGAGTGGAATTAAATGAAATAGAGAATAGGAAAACAATAGAAAGAGTTAATAAGACAAAAAGCTGGTTCTTTGAAAAGATCAACAAAATTGATAAACCACTGACCAAACTGCACATAGCCTGTATAAGAAATGAGATGGGTGATATCACAACAGACCAGACAAATTAAAAGAATCATAACAGAATACTAAGAAAAATTGTACTCTAACAAATTTGAAAACCTAGAGGAAATGGACAAATTTCTAGAAACTCACTACCTACCTAAACTTTTAAAACTTTTAAAAGCATCTATATTTTTGAAAATGAAATTTCAAAACAGACAGGAATATTGATTCATTTCTAATCAAGCATTGCAGATCGCATAGTACCTTAGCAAGATTTCTACTTTGTAGGTATAGAAAGATGAATGGATGGGAATAAAGAGAAAATGAATTTCTGTTTGGAGATGTTTAATGAATATTAGAGGTTCTTTCTTCTATTAGTAGCTATTAAAGTTTCCTAAAATCCCCTCAAAGGCATATCTGCTCTTCATTAATTTGTGTATGTTCCCCAAAGGTCTCCTGTATTCTAGCAATGAAATGTTTTCCAAGATCTTCACCCAAACAGTCACATACCTGGGGGAAGATACCTATCATGAACTATCCAACAAAGAACTATCTAACATCCACTTTCAGAGAAATCTTTTTAGTTTCCATATCTTCTGAATAAAATTCTGTTTTAATGCATATAAAATTATTAGCAGTTGCATAAAATGTTAAATGCTATTCATGCTGCAAGTAGGTTGCCTATGCAAATGTATTCTTCTAGAATACTGAATGCTCAACATCCATACGTGGCAATGCTAAAATGAAAGCCTAAAAAAATTTAAACCAAGCATCATTTTGTATAGATTCACCCCCAAAATAAGTTTATTCCATGCATATTGGATAAGATGAAATATATTTAAAACCTATTGCCATGGAGTCAATTCCAACTCATAGCCACCCTGTAGGACATAACAGAACTGCCCCATAGGGTTTCTAAGGCTGTAATCTTTAGGGAAGCAGACTGCCACATCATTCTCCCACAGAGCAGCTGGAGGGTTCAAATCACCCGTTTTTGGTTAGCAGCCTAGTGCTTAACCACTGCACCACCAGAGATGAGTGCCAAACACAATAGATACTTACTTATATGGCTTTTATTAGGACGAATCATACCATTTCAAGGTTCAGAATTGCACATAATCTTAGAGATTCTTTAGTCTAAACTGTTTTCTTCTAGGGGGGACAGTAAAATAATTTAAACCCTGGTGAGATGAAACCTGTTCAATTTTGTACAGCTAGGGTTGGGGGCATATGTATTAACAATATGTTATATTTATAAAGCACTTTATTGCTTACAAAATAATTCGATGTTATTTATTTGAGCCTTCCAAAACTTTTGTTCAATGCTTGAGGGGTTATGATTTTTTTTAAATAAAACTTGTTATGGCTACAAATTCTAGTTCTCAAGGAGGTCAAATGACATGGAATAAATCACTTTCAACACATATAAAAGTGTCAGGACTTGAATCCAGGTTTTCTAGTGCCAAGTTGTTTAGAGCCCTGGTGTTTTAAAAGAAAAAGCAGGTGGAGTTTGTTGTTAGACAGATATAAGTTCAGATCTAAAAAGGACCATGAAGAGGCTTAAGAAATTTATCAATTGCAGCACAGGAGTTATAGATAATAATTCCCTCCCCAGATTGACATAATCCATATGTTACTGTGACAAAGTAAACAAGAGCAATTATTATTTTTTCTAATTTTTACCCATACAAAAATTTATACATACATTGTTATGTGACTCTAATTGCTCTCCCTATACTGTGACAGCACACTTCTCCTTTCCACCCCTGATTTCCTGTGTCCATTCAGCCAGCTCCTAACCCTCTCTGCCTTCCCATCTCACCTCTGGAACAGAAGCTGCCCGTTTAGTCTCCTGTATCTAGTTGAGCTAAGAGGCACACTCCTCACGAGCATCACTTTATCTCCCACAGTCCAGTACAATCTCTGTCTGAAGAGTTGGCCTCGGAAGTTGTTTTAGTTCTGGGCTGATAGAGAATACAGGGGCCAAGCTTTCCGGGGTTCCTCCAGTCTCAGTCAGACCATTAAGTATGGTCTTCTAACTAGAATTTGAGTTCTGCACTCCACCTTTCTCCTGCTCCATCTGAGACTTTCTCTTGTGTTCCCTGTCAGGGTTGTCATTGGTGGTAGCCAGGCACCATCTAGTTCTTCTGGTCTCAGGCTGATGAAGTCTCTGGTTATGTGGCCCTTTCTGTGTCTTGGGCTAATATTTTCCTTGTGTCTTTGGTGTTTCTTCATTTTCCTTTACTCGAAGTGGTTGGGACCAATTGATGCATCTTAGATGGTCATTTGCAAGCCTTTAAGACCCCAGATGCCACTCACCAAAGTAGGATGCAGAACATTTTCTTAATAAGCTTTGTTAGGCCAATTGACCTAGATGTCCCCTGAAAGCATGGTCCCCAGATCCCTACCCCTGCTACTCTGTCCCTCAAAGTGTTTACTTGTATTCAGGAAAGTTAGCTTTGGTTTAGTCCAGTCGTGCTGACTTTCCCTGTAGCGTGTGCTGTCCTTCCCTTCACCTCAGATAATTCTTATGTACTATCAAGTTACTAAATAACCCTCACCCTCGCACCCACCCTTGTAACCATCAAAGAATGTTTTCTTCTGTGTTTAAACCTTTTCTTGAGTTCTTATAATAGTGGTCTTATACAATATTTGTCCTTCTGTGACTGACTAAATTCACTCAGCATAATGACCTCCAGCTTTCTCCACGTCATAAGATGTTTCACGGCTTCATCGTTGTTCTTTATCGTTGCTTAGTATTCTATTGTGTGGATATACCATAATTTGTTTATCCATTCATCTGTTGATGGGCACCTAGGTTGTTTCCATCTTTTTGCTATTTGGAACAGTGCTGCAATGAACATGAGTGTGCATATATCTATTCATGTGTTGGCTCTTATTTCTGTAGGATATATTCCAAGGAGTGAGATAGTTGGATCGTATGGTACTTCTATTTCTAGCATTTTAAGGAAGTGCCAAATCGATTTTCAGAGTGGTTGTACCATTTTACATTACCACCAACAGTTTATAACTGTTCCAGTCTCTCCACAACCTCTCCAGCATTTATTACTTTGTGTTTTTTGGATTAATGCTAGCCTTGTTGGGGTGAGATGGTATCTCATTGTAGTTTTGATCTGCATTTCTATAATGGCTAATGATTGTGAGCATTTCTTCATGTGTCTGTTAGCCACCTGAATATCTTCTTTGTCGAAGTCCCTGTTCATATCCTTTGCCCATTTTTTAATTGGGTTATTTGTCTTTTTGTTGTTGAGGTTTTCCAGAATTTTGTAGATTTTAGAGATTAGATGCTGATCCTATTTGTCATAGCCAAAATTTTTTTCCCAGTCTGTAGGTTGTCTTTTAACTCTTTTGGTGAAGTCTTTTGATGAGCGTAAGTGTTTGATTTTTAGGAGCTCCCAGTTATCTAGTCTCTCTTCTGGTGCTTGTGCATTGTTACTTATGGTTTGTATTGTGTTTATGCCATGTATTAGGGCACCTAGCGTTGTCCCTAGTTTTCTTCCATGATCTTTATTGTTTTCGATTTTATATTTAAGTCTCTGATCCATTTTGAGTTAGTTTTTGTGCATCGTGTGAGGTATGGGTCTTGTTTCAGTTTTTTGCAGATGGATATCAAGTTATGCCGGCACCATTTGTTAAAGAGACTATCTTTTCCCCAGTTAACGGACTTTGGGCCTTTGTCAAATATCAGCTGCTCATAGGTGGATGAATTTATGTCTGGATTCTCAATTCTGTTCTGTTGGTCTGTGTATCTGTTGTTCTACCAGTACCAGGCTGTTTTGACTACAGTGGTGGTATAATAGTTTCTAAAACCAGGTAGTGTGAGGCCTCCCACTTTCTTCTTCTTCTTGAGTAATGCTTTACTTATTCGAGGCCTCTTCCCTTTCCATATGAAGTTGCTGATTTGTTTCTCCATCTCATTAAAAAAATGCCGGTGGGATTGGGATCGGGACTGTATTGTATCTGTAGATCACTTTCGGTAGAATTGACGTTTTCACTATCTTGAGTCTACCTATCCATGAGCAAGGTACGGTTTTCCACTTATGCAGATCTCTTTTGGTTTCTTGCAGTAGTATCTTGTAGTTTTCATTGTATAGATCTTTTACAATTCTGATTAGATTTATTCTTAAGTATTTTATCTTCTTGGGGGCTATTGTAAATGGTATTGATTTGGTGATTTCTTCTTCAAGGTTCTCTTTGTTGGTGTAAAGGAATCCAATTGATTTTTGTATGTTTATCTTGTATCCTGAAACTTTGCTGAAATCTTCTATTAGTTTTCTTGTGGATTCCTTGGGGTTTTCTGTGTATAAGATCATATCATCTGCAAATAGAGATACTTCAACTTTTTCTCTACCAGTTTGGGTGTCCTTTATTTCTTTTTCTAGCTTAATTGCTCTGGCTAGGACCTCCGGCACAATGTTCAATAAGAGTGGTGATAAAGGGCATTCTTGTCTGGTTCCAATTCTCAAGGAGAGTGCTTTCAAAATCTCTCCATTTAGGATGATGTTGGCTGTTAGCTTTATATAAATGCCCTTAATTATACTGAGGAATTTCCCTTCTATTACTATTTTGTTGAGAGTTTTTATCATGAATGCATGTTGGACTTTGTCAAATGCCTTTTCTGCATCGATTAACAAGATCTTGTGTTTCTTTTGTTTTATTTATTTGATGGATTCTAATGTTAAACCACACCTGCATACCTGACATAAATCCTACTTGATCATGGTGAATTATTTTTTTGATATATTGCTGAATTCTATTGGCTAGAATTTTGTTGAGGATTTTTGCATCAATGTTCATGAGGGATATTGGTCTGTAGTTTTCTTTTTTTGTGGCGTCTTTACCTGGTTTTAGTATCAGGGTTATACTGGCTTCATAGAATGAGTTTAGGAATATTCCCTCCTTTTCTATGCTCTGAAATACCTTTAGTAGTAGTGGTGTTAACTCTTCTCTGAAAGTTTGGTAGAATTCTCCAGTGAAGCCACCTGGGCCAGGGCTTTTTTTTTTGTTGAGAGTTTTTAATTAACTTTTCAATCTCTTCTTTTGTTATGGGTTTATTTAGTTGTTGTACCTCTGTTTTAATTCAATTATGCTTTAATTCAACTGCATGCCATTTTGTACAAAAATTTCAAGTATACACTAATCTCTTATCTTTACTGCCCAAAATACATTTAACACTCTAATTCAAATTATTTGTCTTAAGAAATGTATGGAAATAATCCTGAGAATATTAAAGATAACAGCATGGGAATAAAAAGAAAGTGTTCCTGTGCTTTGCCTGTTTTATCAAATGTTCAATAGGTCATTTATCTCACAAAATATAAAACCACTCTGAAATATGACTTTTAAACCTTAATTATTTTCTAATTATTACTTTTTTATATTTTCTGTGATTTCCATTTTTTTAATTTCTTTAGATATTTAAGGAGGTTTTTAATTGTGTTTTAGTGTTTGTTTACCTTTATATCTGTATGTCAGTATTTTTGTTTTTATTTGCTTTAGTCCCCCTTCTCTTTTTAAAAATATAGTCTTTTACTATCTGGTCTATTTTAAATGATACCTTTGAATCTCACCGATTACTTATGCCACTTAGCGCCAATGACTTATCCTAAGTTCCATTTCTTCTATCCTGTCAGTAATATATCTGGCTGCACATTTCTAATTTGTCAGAACAGAAAGTATTTATATATTATTCCTCTGACTCCCTCCTTGGTTTAGTATTAGCTCCACAATTACATAAATAAAATTCTCACTATTTACCATAATTTCCCTTGTCATCTCTTCATGGTTGAATAAGGGTTCCGTAAACTAAACACTCACTATTATTATTAGTAGTAGTAATAGTAGTAACTGTCCAGCATACAAGCTAATATATTTTTTGTTTTGTTTTGCTTTAGATTTTTATAGGATTACTTGATATAAAAACAAGAAAGAGAAGAATGAGGAAGAAGAAAGAGGAGAAGAAGAATAAGGTGGAGGAGGAGAGGAGAGAGAGGAGAGGAGGAAGAAAATGAGAAGAAAGAGGAGGAAGGGAAAAGGGGAGAGGAAGAGGAAGAAGGAGAGCATGCATTAGAAATGGGAAGTGTACCATGAAGCCCAAATTACTTATTATTTGGACCTTTGCTGAATAAGTTTGCTAATTCCACAGACAGGGCAAATTTATAATATTCTCTGAGATCTTAAATGTTTACAATTTTGTTTATAACTTATTACTTGAAAGACAGCATGCATGGATATAATGCTCTTGGTTCACAACTTCTTAAGGGTCTTAAAAACAATGCTTCACTGTTGCTTTTTGTATTTTCTCTTTTGAAAAGTCTCATATTATTCTTTTTTTGTTATTAGGCTGGGAGCTCTGAAGATTCACGTTTACTTTTTCCGTGTCTTTAAGCTCTAATAGTTTTTACAGGACATATCTCGAAACTGATATCCCTCTGATTATCGTGAGTATTTGGTCGGCTATTTCAATGTGAAGATTCAGGCATCCTTTCTTTCTAGTAAGTTTTCTTGGATTAAAAAAAAAATTATTTTCTCATTCTTTTTTTTTGCCTCTTTCTTTATCTCATTTTTATCTTCAGTTATTTTCCTGATGTTCTTTGGTGTATTTTATTACATTTTTAATTAATTTATTCTACTCTGGGCATCTTGTAATTTAATCTTAATTTCTGATATGATTTTAGTCTTTTTACTTCCTTTTCTTTCCTGAGTTCAATCAATTCTTGTTTTTTTTATCTTGTGTGTGTGTGTTTAATCAATTTCTGTTTTCACTTTTTGTTTTTTTGTTTCAAAGACTTTTTCTTTTCCTTTGCTGTAGTTCAGAGTGTTGTGTTACAGATTTCTTCAGTTTAATGATTGTTTATTTGGTGAGAATTTTTATCAGCTGAAATGTACCCGTTAGCGTTCTGTGTTTCTATAGCAGTTTTGTATCAGTGTGTTCTGTTTTTCTTTCTATTCCTATTCATTTTTTGGATGGGGTTCCTCTTCTTTTTGAAAATGGTTTATGTTTTGAAAATGCCCTTTTCTGTCGGTTGTGTCTTCTTTCTTTTAGGTGTTAGTTTATTTCTTTGTTTTTTTGTCAGTATTATAGTGCTGATAGTGTTTTTGATGGTTCATGTTGTGTACCAACTTGGCCAGGCTATGGTACACAGTTGTTTGGTCTAGCACTAGCCTAGATGCTGTTAGGAAGTAGTTACATGTGATTAAGTCATTTAGCCTTAAGTAAAGTAGATTATCCTCTGTAATGTGGTTGTACCTCATCCAATTAATTGAAGGTCATAAGAGCAAAGAGGGAGTTTCCCCTAGGGTATATTCTGTCTCCAGACTATAAATAACATCTTTCCAGAATTCTTCTACTCTTCACTCTTCTCATTGCCTGCCTATGGATTTGGGGGCACAATCCTGCAAGAATTTCCAACTTGTCCCCTGACCTACAGATTTTGGATTTACTAGCCCTCTCCAATCACATAAAAGAGCCAATTTCTAAAAATATGTATGTATGTATATATATATGTGTGTGTGTATATGTGTTTCTATCTATCTATCATCTATCTTATTGGTTATGTTTCTTTAAAGAATCCTGACCAAGACAGTGTTAGAAGGAAGGAAGGGGGCTGGAATGTCTTCTTTCTCTTGTTTTTCCAGAATCCTTAGTTTTCCTCTCTGGCTATCCTCCTCTTCCCTTTTAATGCCACTTTTTTGAATCCAAAATGTCACAGACTCAAAAACCCTATGGAGCAATTCTACTCTGCACTCATGGGGTCATCATGAATCAGAATCAACTCCACAGCAACTAACAACAACAAGGATGACCTCCTTTTCTCTTTACACTGAAGCTCTGCCAGAAACTGTGCTACTCCTTCTAGTCCCATCCGCTGTAAACCTCATCACTGTAGCCTGTGCCATGGATTGCAATGTTTTATCAATGTTTTGGTATATATTTCCGCATTTGGTTTTTCTGGGAATAATCTTGCCTTTGCTTAATCTAAGTCTTCCATGCCCTCTAAACTGTATCATAGTTTCTTCAGCTTCTTCAGCTTGCAGTGGTGAACAGGCAGCCACAACTCCACTGGAATTTGTTTCCAAGCAATTTGTAGGTCCTGATTAAAAAAAAAAAAACATTGCCCTCGAGTTGATTCTGACTCTTAGCAACCGACCCTGTAGGATGGAGTAGAACTGCTCCATAAGGTTTCCAAGGCTGTAATCTTTACAGAAGCAGACTGCTGCATCTTTCTTACGCAGAGTGGCTGGTGGTTTCCAAACACTGACCTTTCGGTTTGCAGCTGAGCACTTAACCACTGCGCCATCAGGGCTCCTTTTATTCTCCTGACATTCCTGATTTTGCTAAAGGTAGTCATGGATGGTTTTATTCTCCCCTTTTTATTTGTTTGTTTTTACTTTTATTTTCAGGAGACGGCAAATGAGATTAAAAATCAGGCAGCCATCATTGTCCATGAGACTCAAAGCATTAGTGTTTTACAGAAATTATTTTCATAAGTAGATCCATTGATGTATTACTAATAATAACAATCATCATATATGGTGCCTCCTCTACATGAAATGAACTTCCACTTTTTCCTGAGTTCTGCAGAGCAAATTCTTACAACTGTTTCCATAATCGACCACTCAGTTTCCTGTTCACTATAAGGAGCTTATGTACACGCATATTATCTGATTCAGGATGCCTTCTAAGCTTGATTTGATAAGACTTTTATCAGGAATGGATATTGAGTTTTATCAAATGATTTTTCTAGATTTATTAAGATTAGCTAAAGAACTTTCTGCTTTATTCTGTTTATGTGATAAATAACACTGGCTGATTTTTGAATTATAAAATAACTATATGTAATGGATTGACACATATCCTACAAAAAAAGGTATGCTGAAGTCCTAACCGCTAGCACCTGTGATCTTTCTAAGTTGCGTCTAGGTAGATTCAAACTGCCAACCTTTTGGTTAGTAGCTGAGAACTTAACTGTACCATCCAAGGACTCCTTAATCAGACTCACTAGGTCCTGAAGCTGATAAATTCCCAAAACTCCAAGATGTAGAATCCAAGATCTATTACTTTAGGTTATGTTTAAGAATGTGGTGCATGTTTGTGCAAGAGCGAGCACAAGACAATATAAAAGAGTGTGAATGGTAGGAGAACGTGTGCTGCCACATGCCATAAGAAGGCTCTGAATTTGCTTGCATCTAACCCCTGCCCAGCCCTGCCTATGTGACTCTAAAATGACCAAATGCTTTGACATTAGAAACATCTGGCTATAATCCCTCCGAATTTATCCAGCAAACAAGAAAGCCTGCTTCTCTCCATACACAATACAAAGATATAGCTGGAAAGAGTAGGAACCAGTCTTATTTCCTCTTTGTTCCCATAATGCTCTCTCTGATGTTAATCTAAACTTTTTTAGCTATCTATAATGTTAAGCCTTTCACACCAGGCTCCTGCTTCTTGATGCTTCAATACTCATTTATTCATTCAACAACTGCTGAGAGGCTATTATGTGCCAGGTATTGTTTTAGGAGCTGATGATACAGTAGGAAAAAAATCACCACAGGTACCTAAAGTTATGGAACTTATATTTGTGTAGGGTAGACAAAGAAAATGATAAATAATAAAATATATATTATGCTAAATGATGATAAGTGACTTAAAAAAAGTAAAGCAGTGAAGCAGAATATGGAAAAGGATGGTGGAAATTTTAGATAGTCAAGAAAACTTCACTGAAAATATGAATTTTAAATAAAGTTGTAAAGAAAGTAAGGGAAATGTTCATGTGGATATCTAAAAGAAGAGAATTCTAGATATATGGCACACCAAGAGCAAAAGCTCTACGGCTGGAGTTTGTCTGGCATTACAAGGAGTAGTAAGCAGTCCAGTATTGCTGAAGCAAAAGAGAGCCAGAGATGAGAAATAAGAGATAATTTCAGAGAAATTATGGGGAACCAGATCAGGTAGAACCAGATACATTATCAATAATAATTCTTATTTTACATCAAGTGAGACGAAAACCCATTGAAGGATTTTAAGGAGGAGTTCACATGATCTGACTTTTGATTTAATAGCATCACTCTGGTTGCTATGCTGGTATGAATCTGTAAGAGACAAAGGGGAAAAGAGACAGATGGTGTGGAAAGCTATTGTAATACTTCATGTGAAAAAAATGGAGTAGCTTGCACCAGTGTGGTAGTCTTAGGGGTGACTTTTCATTTAAAAAGCTGTTCAGTTAGCAGCAAAGTTTTCAGGAATGAATTAAATTCATTCCGTGAGGAATAAGTATACTGAATGCCAAGTATGCTTAAGGCCTTAAGTCCATGGATATTCCCGGAAAGTTGAAAGTTGCAGCCCAGTGTATGGGTGGTTATATACAAGCTCTATATGGGCTAGTGAGTGCAGTGATATAGGTATAGCACAGGGGCCTAAGGTATAATAATGAATATAAGATGTAGTTACTCCTCCAATTTGTATGGGTGGGAATCATAAAGGTCAGGATAAGAAATATGAATTTTAATTTATAATCAAATGGGTGATATTATAAGATTTGAACGTATTAAACATGTTTTAAAAAGTTTACTATGGTTTCAGAAATTAATTGCTGTTGTGTAAGAATTAGAATTACCATACTTTATTATTTTCAGGTAAAATATTTTCCATAGTTTGTTTCCCTTTTTCCTAGTTTCTACTATTTATTTTATTGTAGTTAATATATAGGTAGCAAAACATTTGCCATTTCAACAGTCTTCACATGTGCAGTTCAATGACGTTGATTATGTTCATCATGCTGTACTATTTATTGATTTTTCAAATCATCTAATTAAATGTAATTTTTCAACTAATATGTTTTAAAAATAATCTTTGCCTGTTCTATATTCTACTATTGCCTTCAATTTTAGTCTTCTAAACAAAACGGTAAATTTGAAACTTCAAAGGAAGAACTTTTTCTCTTTTTCCCAAATGTAATTAAATAGTTTTATTTGCAGCAGGGGATCAAGTTAAATGTTCTTCCACACAGTTGACAAAGCAAGTATGGGGTCTACTTCTCATTCCTTCAAAGAATCTGCTAAATTACCCTTAACATCTCTTTGTTTAACTACATTCCTATGTATTCTATAGAGTTTATTTTCAAGGAACATTTGACAAGGAGTATTCTTTAATGTTTTGCTTGCCTGCTCTTTTAGTAGTGTCAATCTTGAACTCCCACTGCCCTACAAATTGTACTTCTTCAGGCAAAGTGACTTTTCTAACTAATTCTCTTTTACAATGGAATAATTCAGGTAAGCAAAGGCAGTGTATAGAATGATACACTAAGAAGACATTACTTAACTATAAATACGTATATATTTGAGAGGCATATATAGAGAAGAGAATAAAAGCATGTTTGGAGATATTTAGCAGCTAAGATTTGGCATCTGAGGCTCATTTTTAAATTACTATTTATTAAAATTGACTTGCGTTTTTATTTTGTGAGTAAAAACATCTTTCAGAAACTTCACAATTTATATCAGTTATATCTTTTAGTACATTTATTATCATACACGCAATAATTTTTAAAGCAATATATTTAAGAGAATACCATCATACCTTCAAATGGAGCATCTTAAAAGGCTTGCAGTATAAGCAGAGAGTAGCGTATAGCAACCAGTCAGAGAGTTTGACACAAACGTCTTTTACAGTGCATGTTAAATCTGAGGACCAGAATAATAATTAGTTTCAAAATCCGGCCTCAAATTTAGGATTATTAATTGTCTAGTGATTTTCTGACTGAAATCTAGGGAATAGAAATCAATGACTGGCCTTTTTTTTACAGTTATGCTTTAAGTGAAAGTTTACAATTCTAGTTAGTCTCTCATACAAAAATTTATACATACATTGTTATGTGACCCTAGTTGATCTCCCTTTACTGTGACAGCACACTCCTTCTTTCCGTCCCAGACTTTCAGTGTCCCTTCAACCAGCTCCTGACCCTCTCTGCCTTCTCATCTCGCCTCTGGACATGAGCTGCCCATTTAGTCTCATGTATTTACTGGAGCGAAGAGGCACATTCTTCACAAGTATCATTTTATGTCCCATACTGCAGTCTAATCTTGGTCTGAAGAGTTGGCTTTGGGAATGGTTTTAGTTTTGGGCTAATAGAGATTCTGGGGGCCATGTCTTCTGGGGTCCCTCCAGTCTCAATCAAACCATTAAGTCTGTTTTTTTTTCACTAGAATTTGAGTTCTGTACCCCACTTTTCTCCTGCTCCATCAGGGACTCTCTGTTGTGTTCCCTGGCAGGGTGGTCATTGGTGGTAGCCGGGCACCATCTAGTTCTTCTGGTCTCAGGCTGATGCCGTCTCTGGTTTATGCAGCCCTTTCTGTCTCTTGGGCTAATATTTTCCTTGCCTCTATGGTATTCTTCATTCTCCTTTGCTCCAGGTGGGTTGGGAAAAATTGATGCATCTTAGACGGCCACTCGATAGCTTTTAAGACCCAGATGCCACTCACCAAAGTGGGATGCAGAACCTTTTCTTAATAAACTTTGTTATGCCACTTGAACTAGATGTCCCCTGAAACCATGGTCCCCAGACCCCTGCCCCTAATACTCTGTCCTTGGAAGTGTTTGGTTTTATTAAGGAAACTTCTTGGCTTTAGTTTAGTCCAATTGTGCTGACTTCCCCTGTATTGTGTGCTGTCTTTTCCTTCACCTAAGATAATTCTTGCCTACTATCTAGTTAGTGAATACCCCTTTCCCCCTCTCCCCACCCTCATAACCATCAAAGAATGTTTTCTTCTGTGTTTAAACCTTTTCTTGAGTTCTTATAATTGTGGTCTTATACAATATTTGTCCTTTTGTGACTCACTAAATTCACTCAGTATAATGCCTTCCAGATTCCTCCATGTTATATTTCACGGATTCATCATTGTTATTTATCATTGCATAGTATTCTTTTGTGTGAATATACCATAATTTGTTTATCCATTCATCTGTTGATGGGCATCTAGGTTGTTCTCACCTTTTTGCTATTGTGAACAGTGCTGCAATGAACATGGGTATGCATATATCTATTCGTGTGATGGCTCTTATTTCTGTAGGATATATTCTAAGGAGTGGGATTTCTGGACTGTATGGTACTTCTATTTTTAGCTTTTTAAGGAAGTGCCAAATCAGTTTCCAAAGTGGTAGTAACATTTTACATTCCCACCAACAGTGTGTAAGGGTTCAAGTCTCTTCACAACCTCTCCAATATTTATTATTTTGTGTTTTTTGGATTAATGCTAACCTTGTTGGGGTGAGAAGGTATCTCATTGTAGTTCTGATTTGCATTTCTCTAATGGCTAATGATCATGAGCATTTCCTCATGTGAATGACTGGACTTTTACTTCACTTTGTGTTCTTTGATCCATCAAACAAGACTTTCTTAAATGAATCGGGAACCCATAAACTATAAAACCACCAAAACCAAACCCGCTGCCGTTGAGTTGATTCTGAATCAGTGACCCTATAGGACAGAGTAGAATTGCCTCATAGAGTTTCCAAGGAGCATGTAGTGGATTCGAACTGCCAACCTTTTGGTTAGCAGCTGTAGCATTTAACCACTATGCTGCTACCACTAAAAAAGTGATAATAATTATAACCAGGGACCTAGGGAATGTAGTCTTCTTGTATACTAAGGGAAAAAAGCAGTGGTTTGCTGGAATCAACTCGATGGCACATAATAACAAAAACAACAACAGTAGTAAATGGCACTAAAATTCATATCTATGGATTTTTAGACATCTCTAATTATAGTTGTGTGTAATAAATCCAGGAAAAAGAAGAGAAATGCATGTAAAATACAGAAATAAATGGACCGGGGAACATGAGAGAAACAAAAAAAATTGGAGGCAGCAGGGCAGCTAGGAATATTCATCATATGGGGAAATGAGGGCTAAAACTGGCTATTCATGTGGAAGGCGTGTTGACCAAATCCAGGTAATAGGTTGGAGCTTGTTTATCCATGATATGAACTTGGGCCAGAAAGAGCATATGAAATAGGTACAAACACAGGCCTACAGGAAGGACCTCGGCCAAAATACACTATAAGCTCATGACTGCAACATGTCCAATCAAACAACAGGATGGTATTCCAAAGCCACCAGTTAAGACTTAGTTCTGCTTTTGGAAACTGGGCTGTCCAGATAGAGTCTACTCTAAAACTACCAGAGAGTGTCAAGGTGAATAGAGAAGAGAAAACGGAAAAGAAACAATGAAAATGAATCAATATGACAATTTTCAGAAATCTTTAGAAAATCTAATGAAAGGGATATAGGCAAAACAGATTAAAAAACAAGATAAAATCATTGAAAGAAAAAAAAAAAAACATGGCAGAGTATTTTGGAATTGTCAAATAAAAGAAGGAACACTTGTCCTAAAAAAATTATGAAAATTATTTTTGAAAAAGAAAGTATAAAATAAGAGTTGATGTGACAAAGAGCTTATTTAGTTATTTTTCTTTCCCACATCCAAAGCTAGAGGGAGTGGTAGTTGAGTATTTCTCTTTTCTCACGTCAAAAGCTAGAAGACTACTGGAGTCGAGTAATTCTCTTCTCTCTTGTCCAAGATTGGAGGGCGGGGGGCCTGGGGTTAGGTATTTTCCATCCTCCACATCAATTACCAAACCAAAAACTAAAACAGTTGCTGTTGAGTTAATTCCAACTCTTAATGACCCTTTAGAAGAGAGAAGAATTGCTCCATAGAGTTTCCAAAACTGTAATCTTTATGGAAGCAGACTGCCATATCTTTCTCCTGCAAAGCAGCTGGTGGACTTTAACTGCTAACCTTTTGGTTAGCAGCCTTCTTAACCTCTGTGACACCAGGGGTCCCCACATCAGTTAGGCTCTGAAAAAATCTACATTGGTTAGTCTCTGGTAAAGCATTTTCTCTTGAGGGTAGGTCATGGTTAAGGAGAACAGACTGCTATTTCAAAACAGTTACTTTTACCCTCCTCCTGCAAGAAGCCAGAGGGAGTTTTTTTTCCAGCTTCAAAGGGAGAATCTGGTTGAGCTCCTGGAGGTAAAACAGGACAGTGTGAGGGCCTCCGCTACCCTCAAGGCTGAGCCTCCAGGAAATGTTGTATCTCAAGTTTGTTTACTTTCCTTCTCTAGCAATTAGTCAATTGCTCTATCTATTACTGGGTCCAATGTTGGCAGTTTCTGCTCCTCGTAAGTGGTCATTCCCTGTTTAAGCTTGTCTGTCTCTCTGGTTTCCAGGGCAGCCATTTTCCTATGACCTACATACTCTGATGGATCTAAGAAGAGTTGTTGATTTTTAGTTTTACAGCTTTTTCTTGTTGTGAGAACAGGAGTGATAACTTTCAAGTTCTTTACATGCTGGACCAGGGTCCCACAGCTTTTTAATACTCTGTTCTGTTTTCCTTCAACTCTTTTATCTTACTGTGTTTTTAGTTTGGGCAATTGCAATTGGCCTAGCTTCAAGTTCATTTTTTCCTGCTGTGTCCAGTCTGCTGATAATGCTGTTGACAGATTTTTTACTTGTCTAGAATTTCCATTTGACTCCTATTTATAGTTTCTATGTCTCTCCTAAAATTTCCCATCTATCATGCATGTTGTCCACCTTTTCCACTAGACCGTTTATTACATTTATCATAAATATTTTAAAGTCACTGTCTGATTCTTCCAGTATCTAGGCTATCTATGTGCCTCATTCTGCTGATTTCTTTATCTCTTTACAAGGTATTTTCTTTCTTATTTGTGTATGTCTTATAATTTTTTGCTTGAATGATGGCCATTATTGTATAGGACCAGTAGAAACTCAGGTAAATAATATTTATGGCATTCATCCTGAAGACTACTACTGGTGTGGGCTGTTTGAGTCAATTTTATCAAATGCTGAGGTGAATTTGGGATTTGTTGTTGTTATCATTACCTTCTGTGAACAACCCATTGCTGTCCAGTCAATTCCAACTCATAGTGACCCTGTAGGACAGAGTAGAACTGCCCCACAGGGTTTCCAAGGAGCCACTGGTGGGTTTGAAGTGCTAACCTTTTGGTTAGCAGACAAACGCTTAACCACTGTGCCACCATTGCCCCTTCTGTGAACAACAGGCTTCAAATACCTTCACAACTAGATTACTGTTAATTTATGCTTATTTTGGTGTCTGTGTTGTAAAGTTTTTTTCTGTGTTCCTGATCTACTCTTAGCTTTTAGTCTGTGACGTCCACACCACAGGTATGAACTTTCTTTATGTATTTGTCTCTCTCTTAGCAGTACACTACTGTAGTTTGTTTCTCATTATTAAGCTTAGTATTAGACTCCTGGGCAGGACAATCTCAGTCTTTCAGGTCCAGCCTCAGTGTTAGGTAGGGCCTTTGAGCCTGCACCTCAGAGTTGGTGTTCTTTCAGTGTTCCTGAAACTCTCCAACCCCCTATGGAGGTCAAATTCTGGCTTTTATCTTTGGGGAAGGAGAAATGTTTCTGCCCCTCCCCAGTGGTAGCAGATGTCTCTTTTATTTTGTTGCAGAATCCTATATTCAAGACTGTTTCATGTTTTTCCAACACTGGCACTTGGCTTTTACTTCTACCCTTTTCCCAAGAAGTGATGGATCTTTGTATGAGCCCTGAAGGCAGGAGGGTTTCCTACTCCTCCCCTTGATGCAGATGAGATTCTTTTTCTATTTTTTTAACTTTCTTAAAAGTATCTGATAAAGATCCATGGAAAAAAAGCTTGAAGTTGAGTGCAAATTCTCCTTGTGTCTGGTACTCCTAGTTATTCAAATGTGACATGTTAGCTGTCTTAGAGGGACCCTGGGTGGCACAAATGGTTAAGTGTTCAGCTACTAACCAGAAGGTTGGTAGTTCAATCTGCCCAGAGGCACCTCAAAAGAAAGGCCTGGTGATCTACTTTTGAAAGATCAGAGTCATTGAAAACCTTACTCTGACACACATGAGTCAAAATCAACTTGACATCAATTGATTTGCTTTTTTTCAGTTGTCTTAAGATTTCCAAGAAAAACAGAAATATGTACATATATGTATATCGAGAGAGAGAGAGAGAGAGAGAGAGAAAGAGATTTAGAGGTTTATTTGAAGGGATTAGATCATGCAACAGTGAGGACTGGAAGACTAAAATCCATAGGTCAGGCAACAGGCTGGAGATTCCTGCTGGATCACAGTATTGTGGGTGCTGACAAGTCTAACATCCACAGGCCAGAGATTTCTAAAGGCTTGCATCTCAAAATCCTTAGGTCAGTTGAAGGAAAGAGTGCAGATTTGAGAGAAAGAGGGAGCTGCAAAATATTTATTTATAGTCTGGAGGAAGAACATACCCTAAGGAAATTTCCTTTTCAACTGATCAGTTGATTAAATAGATCATTAGATTGCATTACGGAAAGTGACTACACTATATTACATTACATTGTAGAACAGCAACTAGTCTAATGTTTGGCCAAACCACTAGGAACCATAGCCTTGCCAAGATGACACGTAAAATTAATCATCACACCAGCCCATTCTCAGTTCTTGAGGATTTATTTAAAAGTTAGCTTATTTATTATTAAATGTTTTTGTTGTGGTCAGTACTTTCTCATATGGTCTGTAAAAATGAGAGTTTGTATGACTTGTCTTTCCTCGAAGGGTCTTGTCACTCTTTAGAATTTATGGTTGCTTCATGACCTGAGTACTTTGATGGATTCTAGAAAAGTTTTGATATTGCAGGCAATAGACTTTGTTTGTTTGAGAACAAGATTCTCATGTGACTTTCTACATCTTAAGAAAATGTGGTATTCTATTTTCTTTAATTGAATGTATAACAAAGGTGAGTGACTACTTTAGTGGAAACAAGACATTTTTAAACTATGAGATAAAGTAGCAGTGAATAAGAGGAAACCAGACGTCACAATATGTTATCCTACATTGGACATTTTAGAATTAAGAGATACTAAATGCAAATAGACATGATTTTCTTTAAACTCTTCTGTTTCCCTTTCAGAAACACTAGAGATATACGTAGGAAGCAAAGACAAAAAGAACTATTTACTTCCACAGCTTCAGGGAGAATCAGTTTCAATAAGGAATGTGAAAATGTATCATTTGAGTTGATTTAAAGCAGAACCTGAGGGTGCTAAATTCAAGCCTAGTTTGAAGCCTCAGGTGGTAAGGAATTATGGGAAAACCAGGAAGGTTATGAATCCATGATCTGAAAACGTGAGCAGATTTCTTTAAAGTTTATTACCCAGCATCACACTACTGTTGGTGCAATGCTTTAAAGAAGCACAACAGGAAATTAGACAGTATATATTCCTGAAAGAGCTTCTAAATTTGAAAAGAATCAAGTTGTTTTTTTTTTTTAAATTAATTTCCTTTGGAAGATGATCCAAGAGTTGCCTGGATTTAATAAGATTAATAAAATTGAGTCATTGCTTGTAGGTACAGGTGGGAAGAAATCACATCTTTCTGCCTAGTATTTCTGTTCCTATAAGCCTTATCATGGCTTAATTTCTCTATATATGCACCTGTTCAAATTGTATTATATTAGAACCACATTTGCTAAATTAGTGAATTTAGTAACAAATACAGTCTCTATAGAAACAATTGTCTGGATTCCTCATACACTGTACATACATACTAGGACCGGAAACTCTGACCACAAGTTTCAGTATACCAAATTGCCTACCCTAGATAAATAAGGAGCCCTGATAGCTCAGTGGTTAAAGCACACTTGGCTGTTAACTGAAAGTCTGCAGTTTGAACCCATGAGCTGCTCCATGGAAGAAAGATGTGGCAGTCGGCTTCCGTAAAGATTACAGCCTTGGAAAACTTATGGGACAGTTCTACTCTGTCTGATAGGGTGGTTATGAGTTAAAATCAACTAGGTGGCAATGGGTTTAGATAGATATGTAAAATGTTGATGGAATTTTCAAGGTAAAGAGGTTATCCCTCCTAGTTCTCCACTAAGTAAGTCATATAAAATATTAGGATAGAAAAGGGGGCAAGGAGAGTAGTTACTGTACTGTGCTGGTGAAGACGGGCCACCAGACAGACAACGCTGCAATAAGCCTAGTGATGGTAGGAGGGCTTAGAATCATTCTAGTATAGCCAGGTTGGGACTTCCATAAGCCTAGCCAAAGCCAGGGAGCTAAAGTTTGGCAGCTGCCAGGCCCTGACCCAAGTTCTATGAACATGTTCTGCTGTGGGTGGTGCCTGTGACATGGCCACATCTCTTCACTTCCTTATTTACTCCATGTTGAAAAATCCTTTGGTTGTACTGTATACCAATTTTAGTAGGGCTTGGGAACTGCAAAAATTGGATTTGAAAAGATATCCTTTAAAATCTTTTAAAAACACAACTATACCTTATCTAAAGATTTGGCTAGGAAAGGATGATTCTGGAGATAAAAATGAGAAATAATTGACTGATGGAAGCAGTAAAATAATCAGATAATGAGAATTCTAAGTTTGAAATCAGTTGCGTCCTAAATGTAGTGACTCTTATACGTATTTAGAGACCTATAGGACATACATGTGTTCTGGGAAGAGTGAAAAATTTCTTCTTTGTTCCTCTCTTTCTTTCTCCCTCCCTCCCACTCCCCTTTTCTGTCCTTCCTTTCATTATTTTGTGTTATGTGTTTGTATGTGTGTACTAGCTGAAGCAGACTCCAAGAAAATCATAATGAACCCAAATAAGCAGCAGAAATAGTAAATTTAGCATCTAAATCAAAACCTTCCTCTCCATAAAGGCATTTATAAGTACTGAAAAATTAGGCTGTTGGTTAGTTGTTCATTAATAATTTCTTTATTAACAAACAAATAACCATGCATGTTTTCCCCCCATGCATCTGTCAGTTTGTTGTACTTTTGGGGCTTGTGTGTTGCTGGGATACTAGAAGCTATGCCCCCAGTATTCAATATCAGTGGGGTCACCCAGGGTGGACAGGTTTCAGGGCAGCTTCCAGACTAAAACAGACCAGGAAGAAGGACTTGTTAGTCTACTTCTGGAAAAAATTAGCCAGTGAAAAGCTTATGAGTAGCAATGGAACATTGTCTGATATAGTGCTGGAAGATGAACCCCTCAGGTTGGAAGACACTGAAAATATGACTAGGAAAGAGCTGCCTCCTCAAAGTAGAGTCAACCTTAATGACTTGGATGGAGTCAAGCCTTTCAGGACCTTCACTTGCTGATGTGGCACAACTCAAAATGAGAAGAAACAGCTCCAAACATCCATTAGTAATCAGAATGTGGAATGTATGAAGTATGAATTTAGGAAAATTGGAAGTTGTCAAAAACGAAATGGACCGCATAAACATCGATATCCTAGGCATTAGTGAACTGAAATGTACTGGCACTGGCCATTTAGAATCAGACAATCGTATAGTCTACTATGCCGGCAATAACAAATTGAAGAGGAATGGCGTCACATTCTTTGTCAAAAAGAACATTTCAAGATCTATCCTGAAGTACAACACTGTCAGTGACAGGATAATATCCATACGCCTACAAGGAAGACTACTTAATACGACTATTATTCAAATATACGCACCAATCACCAATGACAAAAATGAAGAAATTGAAGATTTTTGCCAACTTCTGCAGTCTGAAATTGATCAAACATGCAATCAAGATGCATTGAATATTACTGGTGATTGAAATGCAAAAGTTAGAAACAAAGGAGAATTGGTAGTTGGAAAATATGGCATTGGTGATAGAAACGATGCTGGAGATTGCATGATAGAATTTCACAAGACCAACAACTTATTTATTACAAATACCTTTTTTCACCAACATAGATTGGTGACTATATGCATGGACCTCTCCAGATGGAACACACAGGAATCAAATCAACTACATCTGCAGAAAGAGACAAAGGAAAAGTTCAGTATCATCAGTCAGAACAAGGCCAGGGGCTGACTGAGGAACAGACCATCAATTGCTCATATGCAAGCTCAAGCTGAAGATGAAGAAAATCAAAACAAGTCCATGATAGCCAATGTACAAACTTGAGTGTATCCCACCTGAATTTAGAGACCATCTCAAGAATAGATTTGATGCATTAAATAATATGACCAAAGATGAGAGGAGTTGTGGGATGACATCAAGGACATCATACATGAAGAAAGCAAGAGGTCATTAAAAAGACAGGAAAGAAAGAAAAGACCAAAATGGATGTCAGAAGAGACTCTGAAACTTGCTTTTGCATGGAGTATAGCTAAAGTGAAAGGAGGAAATGATGAAGCAAAAGAGCTGAACATAATACTTCAAAGGGTGGCTTAAGAAGACACAGTATTACGATGAGATATGCAAACACCTGGAGATAGAAAAGCAAAATGGAAGAACATGCTCAGCATTTCTCAAGCTGAAAGGACTGAAGAAAAATGTCAAGCCTTGAGTTGCAATACTGAAGGATTCTATGGGGAAAATACTAAAGGACAAAGGAAGCGTCAAAAGAAGATGGAAGGAATACACAGAGTCACTGTAACAAAAAGAATTGGTCAACATTCAATCATTTCAGAAGATGACATATGATCAAGAATCAATGGTACTGAAGGAAGAAGCCCAAGCTGAACTGAAGGCACTGGTGAAAAACAAGTCTCCAGGAATTGACGGAATATCAATTGAGATGTTTCAACAAATGGAAGTGGCACTGGAAGTGCTAACTTATCTATGCCAAGAAATTTGGAAGACAGTTACTTGGCCAACCGAATGGAAGAGATCCATATTTGTGTCCATTCCAGAGAAAGGTGATCCAACAGTATGTGGAAATTATCTTACAATATCATTAATATCACACAAGTAAGATTTTGCTGAGGTTATTCAAAAGCTGTTGCAGTAGCACATAGACAGGGAACTGCCAGCAATTCAAGCCAGATTCAGAAGAGGACGTGGAAGTACATCAAGGTACATCATTGCCAATGTCAGATGGATCATGGCTGAAAGCAGAGAATGCCGGAAAGATGTTTACCTGTGTTTCATTGACTATGCAAAGAAATTTGACTGTGTGAATCATAACAAATTATGGATACATTGCGAAGAATGGGAATTCCAGAACACTTAATTGTGCTCATGAGAAATGTACTTAAACCGCGAGACAGTTACTTAACAGAACAAGGGGATACTGCGTGGTTTAAAGTCAGGAAAGGTGTGTGTCAGAGTTGTATCCTTTCACCATACATATTCAATCTGTATGCTGAGCAAATAATCCAAGAAGCTGGACTATATGAAGAAGAATGGGGCATCAGGATTGGAGGAAGACTCACTAACAACTTGCGATATGCAGATTACACATCCTTGCTTGCTGAAAGTGAAGAGGACTTGAAGCTCTTAGTGATAAATATCAAAGACCACAGCCTTCGGTATGGATTACTCCTCAACATAAAGAAAGCAAAAATCTTCACAACTGGACCAGTAAGCAACATCACAATAAACGGAGAAAAGATTGAAGTTGTCAAGGATTTCATTTCACTTGGATCCACAATCAACGTCCATGGAAGCAGCAGTCAAGAAATCAAAGGACACATTGTATTGGGCAAATCGGCTGTAAATACCTCTCTAAAGTTTTAAAAAGTAAAAATAACACTTTAAGGACTAAGGTGCACCTGACCCAAGCTGTGGTGTGTTCTATCGCCTCAAATGTATGTGAAAGCTGGACAATGAATAAGAAAGACCAAAGAAGAATCGATGCTTTTGTATTATGATATTGGCAAAGAATATTGAATATACCATGAACTGCCAGCGGAATGAACAAATCTGTATTGGGAGAAGTACAGCCAGAATGCTCATTAGAAACGTGTATGGCCACGACTTCATCTCAGGTACTTTGGATATGTTATCAGGAGGGCTCAGTCAACAGAGAAGGATATCATCCTTGATAGAGTAGAGGGTCAGCAAAAAAAAAAAAAGATCTTCAACGAAATGAATTGACATAGTGACTGCAACTATGGGTTCAAGCTTCACAACGATTGTGAAGATGGTGCAGGACCAGGCAGTGTTTTGTTCTGTTGTAAATAGGATAGCTACGAGTTGGAACTGTTTCCACGGCACCTAACAACAACAGCAACAATTTGTTTTCAGTTTCTGATAAACTCATTGTGAGGCAATGCATGATAATATTAGAGCTAACCTGAGAAAGCAAGAGGATTTAGAGAAGCTGATTATTATTAACATCTAGATTTCTGGATATAAGAAGCAAACAAAGGAATGGAAATTTTAGAATTTCCTTTACATTGCTGGAAATAATATACATGTTAATGTCCTAAATGCATCAAGCCAGTAACAGATAAATCCACATTAGAACGAAACAAGAGAACCCGGTTTCGTTTTTGTTTCTATTGTTTAGTTTTGTTTTTTTGTTTTTCCCATGACGGCATAAAAGTTGAAAAAATAATGATATTTGCTACTAGGGCCAATTGGATGAGGTAAAACCATGCTGGCACAAGATGGCTAAATGTCTTGAAATCCTCTCTGCTATCTGTGGTTCTACTACTTTAATTCTTGCTAGATACATAGCTGAAGATATAGAATTTATTGCTAAATTGCCCAGATGTCAATGGACAGTGTGTCTTCTGGAAGAAGCAAATAAGACACAGTATGCCAAACATGATGCCCTGGTGGCAGAGTGATTAAGAGCTTGGCTGCTAATCAAAAGGTTGGCAGTTCAAATCCACCCTGGAAACTCTATGGGGCAGTTCAACTCTGTCCTATAGGGTTGCTCTGAATTGGAATCGACTCAATGGCAGTGGGTTTGGTTTTTTGGTTTTATGCTAAACATTCACCAATTATTGGATATGGGCATAGAAAACATTCAGCAAGACTTATTAAAACCACTAGAATATATCATAGCCAATGTTCCAAGGAAAGAACCTCCCTCAACTACAGTGACAAATAGTGCAAACTGATGCAATAAACACTCTGTTTTTGTATCTGCTATTTTCAAGACAGACTGTTTACCAAGAGGTAAAATGAAAAGAATCTCATTTTCGATTCCTGTCTATTCTGCAAAAAGGCCAGTGTTGGTCAAAGTGGTAAATAAAATACATCAAAATAAAAATACATATTCTGGTTTTGTCTATCAGTGTCTTATGAGCTTGTTGGCAGGAGTTTTCATCCCCAAGCAAAGTCACTTCTGGGCAATGGATGAGATGAAGAGAAAATTTAAGTATACATCACATGAAACCAGAGACCACATTGATTTTAGCATGGTTCCAGTGTTTATGGAACATTGCTTTTAGTAGTTCCTTTGCACAGTCTGGCTGAGGAAACATTTCAACGCATTTTAATTGAAGCATGTAATGTTTGTATTCTTCTTTATTAAGCCTTATTCAGCATGAATGAGTATGGATTAAGTGTTAGTGAGATGGTCTGAAGTCCATAGCCATTTGGAGCCAGATGTAAAAGCAGGTGCAGGAGGCCTTTGATCCCCAAGGGAAAAACTGTTACTAGAAACCAAGTGTGATGTTTCTGATTTTAACGTTGTAGACATAGAGGTTGCCACAAAAATAGTAGGAGGAAAAAAGGAACCAACTCTGCAAAACTCCTCTGAAAGGGACTATCAGTCTGGATTTGAAGATGAAGGAACCTTACAAATCAGATGATATTAACAGACATTGTTAGACTTCTAACATTATAAATAGTTTTTCCACCTGTGACATAGCACACTATTTCTTCAATATAACATTAGAGATATTGGATCTCAAACTCTGTCAGAAGCAATTTGGATTAGAATTAGACTCTGTATATTACTGTAATATTGATTTGTGAAAAGGATATTTTATGGATATTAATGCACAGTATTCAAATTATAACATGTGCCTTATTTTGTTTCAGTTCTTTTAAATTTTGTATTTTTAAATTCTTTATTAAAGATATGTTTTAATAAAATTCTTAGAATAGTTTTAGAAAATGAAGATATTGCAAATAACTTTAGATTTTACGCATCATGCATCTGTCAGTTTGTTCTACTGTTGTGGCTTGCATGTTGCTGTGATACTGGAAACTATGCCACCGGTATTTCAAATACAAGCAGGGTCATGCATGGTAGACAGGTTTCAGTGGAGCTTCCAGACTAAGACAGACTAGGAAGAAGGACTTGGCGGGCTACTTCAGGAAAAAAAAAAAAATTGGCAAGTGAAAAATTTATGAACAGCAGAAGAACATTATCTGATACAGTGCTGGAAAAATGAGCCCACCAGGTTGTAGGGCACTCAAACTATGACTGGAGAAGAGCTGCCTCCTCAAAGTAGAGTCAACCTTAATGATGTGAATGGAGTCACGCCTTCAGGACTTTCATTTGCTGATGTGGCACCACTCATAATGAGAAGAAACACCTGCAAACATCCATTAATAATCGGAACATGGAATGTATGAAGTATGAATCTAGGAAAATAAGAAGTCATCAAAAATGCAATGGAACTCATAAAGATCTATATCTTAGACATTAGTGAGCTGAAATGGACTGGTGTAGGCCATTTTGAATCAGATAATGGTGTGGTCAACTATGGTGGGAAAGACAAATTGAAGAGGAATAGCATCACATTCATTGTCAAAAAGAACATTTCAAGATCTATCCTGAAGTACAACATTGTCATGGATAGGATAATTTCCATATGCCTACAAGGAAGACCAGTTAATATGAATATTATTCAAATTTACGCACTAAACACAAATGCCAAAGATGAGGAAATTGAAGATTTTTTACCAACTTCTTCAGTCAGAAATTGCTGAAACTTATCATCAAGATGCTTTGATAATTACTGATGATTGCAATGCAAAATTTGGAAACAAAGAAGAAGGATCAGTAGCTGGAAAATATGGCCAAGGTGATAGAAATGAAGTGGGAGATCACATGACAAAATTTTGCAAGACCAATGACTTATTCATTGCAAGTACCTTTTATCAACAACCAAAATACAACTATATATGTGGATCCTCATTGGATGGAAAACACAGGAATCAAATCAACTACATCTGTGGAAAGACATAATGGAAAAACTTAATATCATCTGTCAGAACAAGGCTGGGGGCAATTGGGGAACAGTACATCAATTACTCATCTGCAAGTTCAAGTTCAAGCTGACGAAAATTAAAACAAGTCCTTAAGATCCAAAATATGACCTTGAGTCCATTCCACCTGAATTTAGAGACCATCTGAAGAATAGATTTGATGCATTGAACATTAATGACCGAAGACAAGTTGTGGAATAACATCAAGGACATCATACATGAAGAAAGCAAGAGGTCATTAAAAAGACAGGAAAGAAAGACCAAAATGGATGTCAGAAGAGACTCTGAAACTTGCTCTTGAACGTAGAATACCTAAAGTAAATGGAAGAAATGAAAGTAAAAGAGCTGAAGAGAAGATTCCAAAGGGTGGCTCGGGAAGACAAAGTGAAGTATTATAATGACATGTGCAAAGACCTGGAGTTAGGAAACCAAAAGGGGAGAGCGTGCTCGTATTTCTCAAGCTGATAGAACTGAAGAAAAAATTCAAGCCTTGAGTTGCAATAGTGTAGGATTCAATGGACAAAATACTGAACAACACAGAAAGCATCAAAAGAAGATGGAAGGAATACACAAAGTTGCTGTACCAAAAAGAATTGGTCAACATTCAATCTTTTCAGGAGGTAGCGTGTAATCAAGAACTGATGATACTGACGGAAGAAGTCCAAGCTGTACTGAAGGCATTGGTGAAAAAAGGCTCCAAAATTGACGGAATGTCAATTGAGATGTTTCAACAAATGGATTCAGCACTGGAAGTGCAAACTCATCTATGCCAAGAAATTTGGCAGATAGCTACTTGGCCAACTGACTAGAAGAAATCCATATGTATGCCTATTCTAAAGAAAGGTGCTCCAATAGAGTACATGAATTATTGAACAATATCATTAATATCACATGCAAGTAAACTTTTGCTGAAGATTATTCAAAAGCAGTTACAACAGTATATCCACAGGGAACTGCCTGAAATTCAAGCCGTATTCAGTACAGGATGTGGAACGAGGGATATCATTACTGATGTGAGATGGATCCTGGCTGAAAGTAGAGAATACCAGAAATATGTTTACTTGTGTTTTATCAAATATGCAAAGGTATTTTGTCTGTGTGGTTCATAAAAATAATATGGATAACAAAAATGGAAATTCTGGAACACTTAATTGTACTCATGAAGAACCGGTACACAGATCAAGAAGCACTTCTTCAAACAGAATGAGGGGATACTGCGTCGTTTAAATCAGAAAAGGTGGCCATCAGTTTTATATCCTTTCACCATACGTATTCAATCTTCATGCTGAGTAAATAATCTGAGAAGCTGGACTATATGAAGAAAAATGAGGTATCAGGTTTGGAGGAAGACTCATTAACAACCTGCGATATGCAGATGACACATCCTTGCTTGCTGAAAGTGAAGAGAACTTGACGAACTTACTGATGAAGATCAGACTACAGCCTTCAGTGTGGATTACACCTCAATATAAAAAAAAAAAAAATTCCTCACAACTGGACTAATAAGCAACATCATGATAAACAGAGAAAAGGTTGAAGTTGTCAAGAATTTCATTTTACTTGTATCCACAATCAACGCCCGTGGAAGCGGCAGTCAAGATTTACATTGAGAAATCTGCTGCAAAAGACCTCTTTAAAGTGTGAAAAGCAAAGATGTCACTGTGAGGACTAAGGTGCTGCTGACCCAAGCCATGATATACCCAATCACCTCATATGTATGTGAAAGCTGAACAAAGAATAAGGAGGACTGAAGAAGAATTGATGCCTTTGAATTGTGGTGTTGGTGAAGGATATTGACTATTCCATGGACTGCCAGAAGAACAAACAGGTCTGTCTTGGAAGTAGAGCCAGAGTGTTCCTTGGAGGCAAGGATGGTGAAATTCTGTCTCAGGTACTTTTGACAGAAGAGACCAGTCCCTGGAGAAGGACATCATGCTTAGCAAATTAGAGGGAAGTTGAAAAAGAGGAAGACCCTTGATGAGATGAATTGATACAGTGGCTGCAACAATGGGCTTAAACATAGCAATGATTGTGAAGATGATACAGGACCGGGCAGTGTTTTGTTCTGTTGTACACAGGGTTGCTATGAGTCAGAACAGACTAGAGGGCACCTAACAACAACAACATAAATTTTACAATAATGTTACTTTACAAATGGGAAGACTATTTTTACAGTTTAAAAAATATCAAGATACAACACCTCTAGTTGAAAAGCATTCACTGAGGCCAGATGTTGCATACCATGTATGGCATGCATGTTTGGATCACATAGGCCTAATCTTTAGAAATAAAAGACACATTCTTGTCTTTGAAACTCAGTCTTTGTCTCATATTCCCTTTTTTTCTAAAAACAAAGAAATTTTAAAATAAGGATGCATGTATCTATCTACTTTACTATGATTAACATGCTTTCTTCAAATGACTCTATAATCCTAGATTTACTTTGTTTCCTCTACATTTAATTACATTGTTGTTGTTAGGTGCCATTGCGTCAGTTCTGACTCATGGTGACGCTATGTACAACAGAAAGAAACACTGCCTGGTCCTGCACCATCCGCATAATCATTGTTAAGCCTGAACCCACTGTCACAGCCACTATGTCTATCCATCTCGCTGACAGTCTTCCTCTTTTTCACCGACCTTTTACTTAACCAAGCATATTGTCTTTCTCTAGGGACTGGTCCCTCCTGATAATATGCCCAAAGTATGTGAGACGAATTGAATTTAATTGCATAACCAGCCTGAAAAAGAAACAGATCTGTGAATACAGTTACCAGAAAGATCTTGTTCCTTTAATTTTATATGCTTTGGGAAAAAGGTAAGCTATTGCTACTCTTATTTTTCTGGGACCAGCGGGACAGCAAGTACATTAACAACAAAGAATTCCATAGGATCCATGCATCTGGTCTCACTGGTTAAATGATGATCCAACTCCATTAAATAAAACATGACTTTGTCATACCCATATCCTTGTTTTTCTCTTAATTTTTTTTTCTGCATGCAAATTTCTTCAAAATCTCAAAGGGCTTGCTTAAAACCTCAAAAGACTTTATTAAATTTTGTATGTAACAACAATGTATAATATGCCATGCCACCAGTTTTAGAGTATTTGGAGCCATTGCTGGCACAATTAATATATTTTGCAAGTGTTTTTGGGGGGCAGATTGGCACATTTACTGTATGGCAGTATTGCATTTATTTTCAGATGAATGAGCAAAATTACTTGTGTTAAATTTATTTTCTGCGTGATACACTGAATGCATTTTACTTACAAGATAGATTTTATGTAGAATCAAAAGGTAAATTTGTTTAAGTAGGTTTATTCATAAAACTAAATAGCATTTTAAAATGTCAAATGTGATTTGAAAAACAGCTTAGCAGTTTTGAGTTCAACATTTGTAATTTTTCTCTAAAAGAGTTAGAGGCCATTAAGTAGGCTTTCAGGGCCAGCTGTTATTATCAGTGAAAAAAAAGCATAAAATACAGCGGTAGTCAACTCACAGTGTTAAAACTGAGGGTAATTCTACATTACTTGAGTACATGTATTTAAACAAATGTCAGTCTTTATAAAACCTTATGTTAACAAGCCTTGCTGGGAGGAGTATTGGGAAGAAAACATAACTTTTGGCAGTTGACCTATTGCTCTGTGAGGTGTAAGACATACAATTGAGGTTCAGTATTATGCGTTGGCTTGACTCTGGTGAAATGGGAGGGGCTTGAATGGCCTAACTGCAAGTTTCCCTCCCCACTCTGCTCTCAGGGATAAGGTCCTCTAGCCCAAAAATACTCCTTATCAAAGGGACCAAGTACAGTTCCTGCTTATCTGTGAGTAAGAGCTTTTAGTTCCCTGCCAGCTTGCAGAATTATTTAAACTAGCCAATCACATCCTCCCAAGGAAACCAGAAGCACCTACTCTTTTGATACTATAAAGCCTGCTTGCCACATCCCCTGGTTTCTCACCCTGCTCTCCGGTGCAACTCCTCCGTGGCCCTGTGTGGTGTACTGTGTCCTTCCCTGTACCATGAGTATGTGTGACTGATAAACTGCTGTCGGTCTCAACTGTTCAGTGTTGGGTGCTTTGTGATAGGCCATCCCATAATCATAAGGCAGGAATCCCTCCCTCACCAACAGGGTAAATAAAAGGTGATTAAAATATTATAGTGCTAGTGATTGGATTAGTATTGTAAGTTACACAAAGATAAAATAAATGACTTTTTTTTTCCTTTTTTGTTGGTGGGAAGATGAAAATGAGGCATCAGTAAATCATGTGCTGTTATTATAAAAAGTCTAGAAAATTATGATCAAAATAAATAATTTAATAGTAAATAATAGTCCTTATGTTTAATAAATCTATCATGATATCCCAGAATAAATATCAGATTATATTAAATCTGATACATATTAAATGCATTCGTTCTTTTTGAAATGCTCATAAAAACATCATAAAGAAAACAAAAACAAAGTTTGATAGTACAGAGCAAAATGTCTCTATATCTGGTTTACTTGAAGCCATAATCAAGATCTTCTAGAGTGATATTTTTATAACAAAAATCTAGTAATTTCAATCAGGAGTCTAAAATTTCTCATAATCTATAATCACCCCAAACATCCAACAGCACAGTTCATGACATTTCTCTTTAATCACATTTAGCTAAATTGCTTTTAGATTAAAAGTTCATTGAGAAAAACAAAATGTATCAATTTTTAAGAAAAATTGTTTATTTTTTGTATTTTAAAATATAACTACTACAAAAATAATGCAAAATATGACATAGTAGCACTTGTTGTAATTGGTCATTTTTTAGGATCTGTGGCCCGAAGTATAATTTGAACATTCCTGGGGCAAAACTCAAACTTATGTGTTCTTAGCTCCCATTGCCATACAGGATTGTAATGTAGACTTTGTCAATCAAATAAACCTATGGTGGATTTCAGTTTGAATAGTAATCAGCCTGATGAAGATTGTGGAGTTTTGCTTAGTTCTGAGAGACAAGAAGGACCAAGGTTTCATAGTATACCTTTGTGCCTGGTCTTGGGAATGCCAGAAATAGGGTTCACAAATGAAGCTCCCTGGCAGGGTATTTTGGGCCTCGTTCTTGGCTGAGCAGCCTCCAGAATATTCTATGATTCACTTGTATTCTAAATATGTATATACATATATATTAGTTAAAATGGACTCTGTTATCTATGATTTTAAAACCTGAACGGTAATACCTCTATATTGATCACCAAGATTCATCAAAAGATATAGTGGCTTCATTTTAAAATTAAGGCTGCATTTTAATAAAGGTATAAAACTTCACATATAACTTTGAAGCCCACTTTATTTACCTTCCCAGTTGTACTCCTCTCCCTTCTATCATGAATTCGAAGCCTTTCCAGAGCCCTTCCAGACCATATCTCTATGTTGTTCTGCACACACACAAGCACACACACACACACACCACTGGTTTCCATGTGTTTGAGTCCACAGAATTGATACAATATGTTATGTGCTACAAAACTTGCATTTTTGCATTTATTGCAATTTTGAAACCTCGTATGATTTTGATTGCAAATCGAGTTATTTCATTTTAGCGGCTACTTTTATTCTATCGTATGAATATACAACATTTTCTGATAATAGAGGTTTGAATTATTTTTCAGGTATGCAAAAAGAAGAATTGCTTCATCAGAGAGTAGGGTAATTTTTAGCTTCCGTTTAAGTTCTTTATAGAAGTGGTTATACCAATTTACATTTCTGCCATCTGCACACGATAGTTACTGTTTCCCCACAACTTCACATAAACTGATATTTTCAGAGCTTATTTTTTGCCAGTATTTAGAAGAGTGAGATGTTATCTCTTTTTTTGTTTTAAATTTTTATTCCTCTGATTACTAAAGAAGTATATAAGCGTATATATGTGTATATGTGTATATATATACATATATATGTATAGAAAGTATATATATATATATATACACACACACACACATATATATATGGCTCATTCATATCCATAGAAGATACCCCTAGGATAGATTCCATCCCCTTGGATCTTCTCTGATTTTAGCAGTTCAGTAGTGGCAGGTTTAAGTAGACAGTTCTGTGCAAACTCACGCAAGCTTGCCTCATGCTTACAGTGAGAGACTTTGGGCACTCTGTGTCAGGAACTTGCTCAGCAGAAGGCCAGAGGAATCTGCTCAGTGGTTCTCTGGCCTTGCCCTGAAGTGCTAGATTAAACCCCTGGGGACAACTTTCATACAGTGCAGTGTAGAAATGAACCAGTGCTTGAAATAAGATCTTCCAGCTTTATGTTTTATTAACAGAAAAATTTGGTAGGCATTTTCTCTGCTTCTCAGAAGTTTTGGCAGTATTGAGCCTTTGTCAATAGCATTTTGCAGGTAGTTAATGAGTCTTACTGTAATCCTGATGCTGCATTCTTCTTCATATAATCCAGCTTCTTGGATTATTTGCTCAGTATATAGATTGAATAAACCTCTCCTTGCCATCGAATAGATTCCGACTCGTAGTGACCCTATAGGACACAGTAAAACTGCCCAGTAGAGTTTCCAAGGAGCGGCTGGTGTATCTGAACTGCTGACCTTTTGGTTAACAGCCAGGCTCTTAACCACTGAGCCACCAGGGCTCCAAAGATTGAATAAGTATGGTGAAAGGATACAACCCTGACACACTTTTTTCTGATTATGAACCACACAGTATCCCCTTGTTCTGTTCAAACGACTACTTCTTTGTCTATCTATAGGTTACAAATAAGCACAACTAAGTGTTCTGAAATTCCCATTCTTCCCAATGTTATTATCCATAATGTGTTATGATTCACACAGTCGAATGCCTTTGCGTAGTCAGTAAAACACAGGTAAACATCTTTCTGGTTTTTCTTCTTCCAGCCAAGATCCATCTGACATCAGCAATGAAATCCCTCATTCCACGTTTCCTTCTGAATCCAGCAAATACATATATATATACACATAAATATATGTTACATATAGTTAATTTGTCAGTCTTTACCTGTAGGAGTTGTATTATGTCGTTCTAAGAATTTCTTTTCACAAGGTCATGAAAATGATTTCTTATATTTTCTACTATAAATTTAAGAATTTTGTTTTCATACTAATCTGGAATTTATGTCTGTCTATTCTACCACTTGTATTTCATCATTTCTAGTATTAATTCTTACTTTTCCCCCCAAAATATTTTCTTTACTATCCAGTTATCTTGTGTTTTCTCTCTGTAACAATTATCATGGCTGGGAAACATAAAATTATCTTTAGAAAATCAAGGAAGAAAAGATACTGAGTAGCTGAAACAACATTTACTTTACTGGTTAGAACTAAAGAAATCTGTAGTTGCCCACATATTAACAAGTTTAATAAGTTTTGTTTCAGGCACAAAAGTATATTTTTTAAAACTCTAGAGTTAGCCCTACCCTATACTGACCTAGTAGCGCCCTAACCTGCTGAGGGTTAGAAGGTCTCTTCATCAGTAATGGGGGGCGGGGGTGTTGCTAATGATGCTACATTTGCCAATAGCGGAGAGCCACAGTAAAGGGAAGATCAGTTCTGTTACCTTTCTAATAATCTTGTTACCCTCCATAGCTGTAGACTCTCCTAGCCTACGTACTTCTCGTCTCCCACTCTCCAGTGCTAAACATATCAGACTTCTGGCAGAAGTTCAGCTCTGTTCTTCCAATTGCTGCATATCCTTTCCTAATTCCTGCCAGTCATATTTCTAGGGATTAGATCCTATTTTCTATTTTTCTTGACTAAGTTAAATAAAATGCCCTTAAACTTTATCTGTCTTGAGTATTGAGTTTCCCAAGATTTTTACTCTAGGCTCCAGGAGTTTCAACCTCCTTCTCAGACATATCACGTTCCTTCACACTCAGTTGAACTGGTGTCTGTATGTGCCCTTACTACCATGGCATTCAGCAATACAGGGTGGTTCAACATTGATGACAAACATTGATGCCAAAAAACAGGAAGCTGAGAGCTTACAGGATTTATATATCTGCCCAGTCAAGCGGAGACTAACCAAGTCATGAATCTGATCAGGACAAAATTGAGGTGGGAAAGAAGTCTCTTTGAGTAGCATAGAAAAATCACACAGATTTCTTTAGTTCTAACCAGTAAAGTGAATATTGTTTCAGCTACTCAGAATCTTTTCTTCCTTGATTTTCTAAAGATAATTTTATGTTTGCCAGCCATGACAATTGTTAGAGAGAAAACACAAGATCACTGGATAGTAAAGAAAATATTTTTGGGGGAAAATAAGAATTAATACTAGAAATGATGAAATACAAGAGGTACAATAGACATATACTATCCAGAACACTGAAGCTATCTCCAGTTTTCATTTACTTCCTTTTATTGCACTATTTTAATCTATACTTCATAATGCTACCAGTTCCCCAAGTAATGCCATCTCTCTCAAGCCTTCATGCCAATGTACAGGGTTACTTAGTATGCATTGTAAATTTCAGGCCTTTAAGACTCAATCCAAGCTTACTGCCTCATTAAAGTCTTTCTTGAATATATTAAAATGCATCAGTTATGCATTCACCATCCTCTTTGATAGCACTTATCACATAGTACTCAATCATAGATTCCCTTGCTCTCACTTAGAAAAGTAAGACTTTGAGCACTGGGTTCTAATGGCAGGTGCTGTTTATATATCTCTATATCACATCCATTAACTGTGTGATAGATGTTTGTAAAATGAATGAATAAATAGAATAAGACAGGTAAAAATCTAATACCTGGGGGGTGAAGATGTTGAAAAACAGGCATTAACAGGGAGGACTGAAGTAGAATCTGAGACTAAGACAGAAGTCATTAAGGCTGTCATAACAATATCTCTGACAATGCTAGATTAATCATATAATAACCTAAATGTAATAAATAACAACATCTCCAAAGCCAATTTTTACATTTTAACTAAAGTGGGTTATCTTAAAATATGATAAAAATGCATGTAGATTTTATCTCTTAAAACTAAGTAGCAATATTCATTACATAGCAGTCTGTTGACACACTAACATAACACTTTTTATGGTATTATAATGACTGGTCTAGTCTTGCTTTGCTTACCAGGACTGGTTTGAAGCTTTATTCAATGTTTGTACCCATAGCTATACATAAAACTATTTATCTGAATTCAGCTAAAAATAGACCCCTTTACATTGTATGAATATTATAATTCTCAAATATTGTGGTCAATCTGCCTTCAATATTGCTGACATATATTTTAAGGTGTTATGCGTTATCTGGGGAAATAACATAATTTACTTTCCATCACTCTTTCTGACAACATATGTTTATAGAGTTGTACTTGTTTCATATGGCTGTTATAACAAATGACAATACATTTAGTGACTTAAATCTATAGTTCTGGTGGTTAGAAGTCTAAAAATGATTTCACTGGGTGGAAATCAAGGTGTTGGCATGGTGCTTCTTCTGCAAGCTCTAGGAGGATTCTGTTTTGCTGCTGTTTCCAGCCTCTAGTGTGTTCCTTGGCTTGTGGTCCTTTCCCTCCAACTCCAAAACCAACAGCATACTATCTTCTTTCTCTGATTCTTATTCCCTCTGCTTCCATAACATGACTTTCTTCTCTATTGTGTTCAAATCCCTCATGCCTACCTCTTATAACGACACCTGTGATTACATTTAGGGCCCACCCAGATACTTCTCCAACCTCAAGATCCTTCACTTAATTACATCTGCAAAGTGCCTTTTCCTCAGACTCTGTGGGTTGGAACTTAGATATATTTGAGCACCATTATTAAGCCTACCACAAGAGCTTATAATATTTGTAGAGCACTGAGGTATAGGCTGGGGAAACAACAACAGCAACAAAAAAAGTATAACATAAGAGTCAATTTCTCCCTTCCCCCCCAAAAATATTACCTAATATATGAAAACACAATATAAGGTACTATCTAAGATAAAATACAAGAATGAAATAACTAAGATCCCACTTGCAAGAGATCACATTTCCGTTTGTAGTGAATGTGACTGACCTACTCACACTGGGCCATTTATTTTTAAGGTCATTACATTTATTTCTCAGGAATATCTGTCTGGCTTAGTGTGGGATAGTGAAACATTTTATTACTCAGATTTAAACAGTACAAATTTCATACCCTAGAGCTATTAAAATCTGTAAACCTAACTAAAATAATAGGCATAAACTCTTAAGTATTTGAATAATTATGATAATAAAATAAATATTTCAATATTCACTATAATTTTGCATTACTCTTAATACCAGTATATTCATTGATAATATAAAATTAATAATTATCAAGTCAGGACAAAACCTTCTAATATGCTGTGATCTTTTAAAGTGATTCATTGTAGCCGCTTAAAGTCTAGTGAGTATCTGTTCTTTTTTTTGTACAGGCCCCTGTACACCCGTATCGCTCAGTGATGAAGTCACCCCTGAGGGTGACCCATCAGCCAAAGATTAGACAGGACCATAAAATAAAACGAGACTAAATGGGCACACCAGCCCAGAGCCAAGGACGAGAAGGCAGGAGGGGACAGGAAAGCTGGTAATGGGGAACCCAAGATCTAGAAGGGGAGAGTGTTGACATGTGAAGTTGGTAACCAATGTCACAAAACAATATATGTATTGATTGTTTACTGAGAAGTTTCTTTGCTCTGTAAACCTTCATCTAAAGTACAATTTAAAAAAAAGTAACAAAAAATAATATGTTTATTCTGGTAAAACATTCACCTAAACTTTAGAAGCTTTTGGACTTCCATCTATAGAAAGAGTAAATCTATTCTGTTAGAAGCTCTGCATTTAATTAAAAATAACTTTACATTAATGTGACAAAGTAAAAAATATCAAGAACTAAGTACTAATCATATTATAGTATAAATAAGTAGATGGATTTTATTTTACTTTATTTTGTTATACATCTTCCTCTTTCTGTGGCTTAAATTTTAACTGTTACCTCATGTTGACTTGTCGTGAGGATGTTAACCATTGTCATAGGACAGTATGTGTACTAACTGTTTAATGAGAAACTATTTGTTTTGCAAACCTTCATGTAAGCTACAAAAAAAAAATTATTTATGTGAGATCAAAATGACAACAGCAGCTCAAAAGTTTTGATGGGAAGCCTAGAGGGTAGTGAGTTGAAGATAATAGTGATGGAATAATTTGGAAAAGGATAGTGAGAACAGCAGCACAATTGGAAGAATGTAATCGATGTCACTGAATTGTACATGTAGAAACTTTGGAAATGGTGTAACTTTGGCTACCTATATTTTCACCAAAAAAAAAAAGTCCTCTAAGGTCAAGAAGGGAGAGTGTTGACATGTCGTGGGGTTGTTAACCAGTGTCATAAAACAATATGTGTACTGATTGCTTAATGAGAAACTATTTGTTCTGTAAACCTTCATCTAAAGTACAATAAAAAAAAAATTTAACTGTTATCTCTAGGACCTTTGAAATTATTGTGAACCGCCCTATCTTTAATTTTTAAGCAATGAACTTTATTAAAATAAATTCTGTTATGCTTTCAAAAATCAAACTAACTCATAGAGCTATATAATGAAATACGATTCATGATTTGACCACATTTTCCTCTTGGATCAGAATAGCTAGCGTATTATCATTATTAGTTTCTTAATTATTTCTGTAGTTAAATATTTTGGCTTGCATGCTACCAACTTACTAATGCTTGGCTAGCTCTTTTAAATTATTATTAGTAGTATAATAACAAAATTAGCATGGAATTGTCAAACTTTTCATTATAAAATTAATAAATTTGGCATCGGACATTTTCCTGACTACTTTAAATGCCCTATAAATAAATAGATAAATAAAGATAAAGATATAAATAAATAAATGGATGGATGGATAGATAGGTAGACAGATAGATAGATAGGTAGGTGGACAGACAGATAGATAGATAAATCTATATCTCAAGAAAATATTTGAAACTGCAAGGATTGGGAAGCCTGGAAATAGGTGAACTGAATGTGAGCCTTCCTTCTCCATCACAACCAACTTCAAACTACTGTGAATTTTAATCCTGGACAATGAATATCAACAAAGCCTAGGCTCTCTCCTAAGACAGAAATAATGGCTTTCTCCCATGTAGATGAGAAACTTACTACAGAAGAGCCATGCACTCAGGAGCAAGAACTGGAGTTTCTGGAAGAGCTGTTATTTAAGGGTCTGTAATCACTCAGATCTCCACCTGTCTGCCAGTTTGCCCTAATGTGGTGGTTTGCATGTTGCTATGATGTTGGAAGCTATACCACTGGTATTTCACATATCAGCAGGGTCACCTATGGTGAATACATTCACTGGAGTTTCCAGACTAATGCACGCCAGGAAGAAAGGCCTGGCAATGTACTTCCAAAAATTATCCAATGAAAACCCTATGTATCACAAAAGAGAGAATTGTTAGATATAGTGCTGGACAATGAGACCCCTAGGTTGGAAGGTAGCAATAGGCTCAAGCGTGCTGGCAATCATGAGGATGGCACAAGGTGGGACAACATTTTTTTATGTTTCACTGGGGTCGTCATGAGTCAGAGCCAACTTGGGCACAACTAACCATAGTCAAGTCAGAGGAAGACTGACTATGTCTCCTTGATATCTAAAAGAACACATTGTTGTTCATTGTGTGGCCCGAGTCTTCTGTGTAATCCTCAGATCGTGAAGGGAGACAAGTGTCAAAGATGCTTATGAAATGAAAAATGTCTACTGATGCATGAAAGATTTTAGGCCCATCTGCTCCTTCCCTACCCTCTTGATGAGCCCAGATGGGACCTTTGTAAAACTGTGGCCCCAGACTTGTTGTCTCTGCATCCTGTCCAACCATTAACATAATCTTAGTTTTCCCCTGTTGTTTCTGTTAGTTGCTGTCAAGTTTTCCCATACGTCCAATAAATCGAACACTGAAGAATTCTAAGGACAAAAGTGAACTTCAACTTTCCCAAATTTATCTCACATTACTTTATAACATTTTAAATAAAGATTAAAATAATGGTTTTGTTTGGTTTTTCTTCTTCCACACAATATAAGCCTTCTCAGGAGCCCAATAGCCTGTTTTTACACCACAGGGCCATAGGAGCAAAAACTATTTTACCTTTTGCCATCTTTGCTAGTCTCAATATTAAGGGTGCCAAAACAAGTGTGAGCTCCCTTAAGCCAAGAGAGATAAATAATATAAATAATGCTACAGCTATTAAGTAAAGTTTGACATGCAAAACTAGTGAAATAGAATTGCTGGATAAAAAGATGACTTATATGCAGGGAAAAAAAAAGTCTCAAAGGTTAAAAACATATATTTAAATTTAAATATCACCAATTTAATAAAAAAGAAACATGAACACTATTGAAACCATAACTAATGAACAGAACAAGAAAATTATTAAACATCTCAAAGAGCAGAAAATAAAGGTAAAGGAAATTTTGAGAAAAGATAAGTGATGTGGCCAATAAATTCAAAGAATCAAGGAGTCTCACTTGTGAAAACTACATTTTTCAAAAGAGAAAAAAAACAAAAACAAAATAAAGGTCAGATGAAGGTGAGAAAAAAACAAATAACAAATACTGGGGAAAAAATATTCCTCAGTAGGGAAGAAGAAAACCGTCTTTGAAGAATTAAAGGGTTTATGTAGTCACAAATTGTACTTTTAAGAATAGACATTATTTAGGCATATTCTGGTTAAAACTCTTCATTTATAAGGAAAAAAAAAGATATATATATATAAGCTTTCAGTCAGAAGAAAGTTTTTGTACAATCGGGAAAATGTATACCATTGTACTTCCCATCTTCAATCCTGACACCTGGATGACTGTACAATAGAATCTACACATTATTTAGAATAAGAACCGCAAAACCTAGAACTCTATATCTATCAAGATATCATTCATCTCTCAGTGTAAATGAAAAAATAAAATAGGATAATTGTAAAAATGGTGTGGGGGCAGTGTCTGACCTCCTCTAACTTCACAAGGAAGAAGAAGAACCAAGATCAATAGCCCAAGGCTGATTCTTATGAGGTGGAGGTCAGACATGCTTCTTCTCTCTGCCATCTTTACCAACTCTGACACCAACCATCCTTCCCACAGCATACTGTACTTCTCTACTGGGTTTGATAATTCATTGCAGTGGCTACACAGAACTCACAGACCATACTCATGATTATGGGGTTTATTAGGGTAGTAACAGGTTACAATTCAGGCTCGGGAATACTCAAGGATATAGTTCTTCCATCGGGACAGCCTGTTCCCAGCTGTGCTCACAGACATACCTCTCCCAGGCCCTCAGTTTTCTCTCTCCATGGGCCAGGAAACCCACCACGTTGTCTCCTGCTGCCGGGTCTCTCCTGCCACCACTTCTCATCATCTTCAGGGTTACAGCTCGCTCTTTCTCTCTGTCTCCTGGCTGTTCTTCCTTGGTGGTGGTGGTATCTTCTCTTTCTCACCTCTGGGATGGCTCACCTCAAGCCCAGCGGGATGGCAAAACTGACCAATGCCTTTGGTGGGCCACAGTTACCATATCTGCACAATCCTACCCAATCACTTGGGTGGAAGTTACAAGACCATGGCTAGAAAGGCCACACAAAACTGATCTATGGCACTGCGATAATCAAAAAGAGAGAGTATACGATCTAAGTAACCCACTGAAGGAAATATTTAACAAAAGACTCTAATAAATAAATTGCAACAAGCACTTTCAAACAGGCGAAGAAAAAGAGGAGAGGAAAGATTCTATTTAGTCCAAAATGGAGAACAGTCAATTACTTCTCCTTAATTCTCCACCACATGGCAGAGACTGGGCTAAAGGTGTTAATAACACTTCACAAAAGAAACAAAAGAACAATGCAATGAGTAACTTAGAATTACTACTTCTTTAGGGATTCTTTCAAGACCAGCTCATTACCACCATCATGGCTTGTCGCCACATAACCTAGGAAAATTTAATTCCCTAATTCCAGACATTTCTTTTATGCCAGAGAGCCTAGCCCAAACAGCCCCTGGCACCAAACCCACTTCTTATCCCCTTGTTTTCTGCCTCATTCTTCACCACTTCCTTAGGTACCTAGCTGTGGGAATATCTTTTTTGTTGTGTTTTGTTTTTTCAAGAGAAAAAAATCCACCACCACTCATGGTGACCTAGCCATATTACCTCAACCAAACAATCACACAATAGCCTAATACCTACTCTTTCTCCAAAATATCACACAAAGTTCAGTCCAGTTTTGGCTTTGGCAAGTTTAGTCAATTCTGCTTTCCATTTCTTTTTGTCAAATGCTTAAAAGACTCTTAGGGTCCATTTTGTTATGCTTGATCACAGAGTTATTGAATGATGTAAGTGGTTGGTAAATAATTACCTACATAGTTTGAGGAAATCCTTAGTTAAGTTCTATGCTCTGTGAGGAGTACTAAAAACACAGGACTCACAGTAAGAGATGCCCTGAGCTGAATACATGCTGGAAGACATAGTACTCTAGACATTGCATGTGCCCAATACTTCCTTTAGGTAAAACTTGAAATAAATCAAGAAATAAAGGGCTTGTACATTCAACATGTCCTCATGTTTTAAATCAGGAAGAAACACAGTGAGAGTGAAAGCTAAGGGGAGGCCTTTTCTTTCTGGAACAGCTGGCTCAGAAGTTGAGAAAAATAACGTGTTAGAACTGGTAAAGCCTCTCAGATGATTAGGGAATTGGATTCTCTACAAAGAAAAAATACATTTAAATTCAGTCTGCTTCCTTCCTTAAGAGTTCATTTTTAAAATTTCTTTATGATGCATAGTAACATTAATCTCCTATAGAGAAAAAAATGCTTGTAGCATAATTTGAATGCTAAACTATTAGTAACAGTAAGAGCACATCTTTCTGACTTCCATATTCTTTTCTTTTTTTTTCTTCCTTGAGTGTCACAAATATAAACCATCTGGTATGCCAGATGCATTCTTTTCTTATTACACATGCAGAAAATGTAGGTGGAAGGCCTCCAAAATCCCAGGCACTATTATCCGTTTTGCTTATCATCATCATCAGTATTATCTTCCCAACATTTTAATAAATGATGCTGTTTCTCTGGTTTGTAGTCAGGAAGATCTGTAGATATTGTTTAGTTCCCCTCGCCCCATCCCCTACAGGATGCCAGCGAAATATTAGTGGGCCAGAAATATGGAATGTGGCTGATCATGGCTGCTGTTTGCAAGCATAAAGTTTATGGAGCATGTCCCATTTTAACTAAGTGTTGACTTAAATTTATTGTAGTATTTATCAATCAGTCTCCTCACTATAAGGCTTACTTTTCTAAACCAAAAACAATTTTAACTTAATTACATGTATTTTGGAGAACCTGCCAGGTTTTATTTATGGTAGAAAGTATTTTTTCTAACCTAGTTCATTGTACCCAAATATTTTGATTAAAAAACAGGAAATGTGTACGTGTATTGTATGTATGTGATTACATGTAGATGAATATGTATGTATACGTGTATGCAACAGGAAATCTTGATAAATGTTATGGACATATCATAGCTAAACAGGAAAACCTAACAAAGCAATTTCAGAAGACACTAGGAACTCACAGTACTTAGTGTATTAGTGCAGCGCTGACGTTAGAAATTAAAATAACCTCAGGCTAAGCAATTCATTTGTGGAGGGACAATTTGTTGCAAGAGCTATTTAACAAAATATCTAGAAAGAAACATTCCAGTAATGAAGGAACTACTTTGTCTCACAGTAGTTAGCTTAGAAAATCTTCTTTTCAATCATAATGCCACATAAATACACAAAAGCACAGTTGTGAGCACTCACAGATTTTCAGATAAAGTTAGAATTTTAGGATAGTAGAGTGACATCGAAAATGAGAAATATGATTATCTATGTCTTTGTTCATTGAGTGTTATAAATGCTAAATGAAATAATATACATAGAGACTGCATAGACTCTACACAAAGTTGTAGATCAGTAAGTGGTGAATTTGAGATGAATCTCTTGAAGCTCTTTTTTCAAATATTTGTAAATATTTATTCTTAAAATTGAAAAATTTAAATAGCCATAACATCCAGAAATACAATTGTTGAAGTGAATTGTACTCAAGGCATACCATCTAACATAGGACTAACTTGTGAAGAGTGGAACTGCTCCACAGGGTTTTCAAAGCTGTGACCTTACAGAAGCAGATTGTCAGGTCTGTCTTGTGAGTCACCCTTGGGTGGGTTTGAACTTTTTTGGCTAGTAGTGGAACGCTTAACCATTTTGTGCCACCAGGGACCCCTACTATAAAGCTACAGTTATCAAAACAGTATGATATCTGTATAAAAATAGTTAGATGGAAAAATGGAATAGATAAAATGTGTAGATCCACACTTCTGGGATCAATTAATTTCCCTCAGGCAATAAATAATCCAGTGGGGAAGGGGAAACTCTTTCAATAAATGATATTAAAAAAAGTAGATAATAATATTTAAATAAATGAATCTCAATCCCTACTTCACATGACATAAAACAATTAATTAAAGATATATCATAGATCAATACATAACAGCTAAAAATATCAATCTTCTACAAAGAAAGCATAGAAAAATATCTTCTCAACCTGTGGGTAAACAAAAATTTATTAGGACATGAAAGTAATAACAATAAAAGATAATAAATGATTAATTAGACTTTAACAAAATTAAAATTTTTTCATCAAAAAAATAACATTAAGAAAATTAAAAAGCAAGACACTAACTGGTTAAGCCCTTCAGAATGCCTGTGCCTAACAAAATATTTGTATTCAGAATATATAAAGAACTCCCAATACTCAATAACAAAAAGACAAGCAATCAATTTAAAAATGGGAAAAATACTAGAAGATACAATTTACAGGGAGGCTTTTTGAATGGCCAATGTGCACATAAAAACAGTGTTCAATATCGTTAATCATCAGGAAAATGAAAATTAAAACCACATAGAAATACTAACATGCATCGACTGAAACAGAGACAATTAAAAATAAAACAAAACAAAAAAAAATGTGACATAACCAAACGTTGGCCAAGGTTTGTAAATATAAATCAAGAGGAACTTTCATAGTCATTCTAAAAAAGAGAAAAGGAAAAACAAATACGCAAAGAACAGATGTAGAAATAAAAACACATAGCAACTTAGTAGATTTAAACCCCATAATATTGGTAATTACCTCAATTTTAAAAAGGATTAAATGGGCAGAGATTGTCAGTCTGGAAAAAAAAAGACTACAATTATATGCTATTTATGAGAGACATACATTAAATTTAAAAAAAAGTTTAAAATTAAAAGTGTGAAAAATACATATATCATGCAAACATTAATAAAAATTGCTTGAGAAAATCAACAAAAAAGGGCCCCAATTTTTAAAGACCTGTAGAGAATTTTTTTAAAGTTTATATTGTCAACCATGTAAACAATTTGAAGTAGTTTTAATATTAAATTTACATAATTAGTTAATATTAAGGACTATAACAGGATAGAAAATACAAAGTGAGATTGATCATATTGTAAATGGAAAATAATACAAAATCTTTATCTTAATATGTAACTACATAAAATCTTCAGTTCAAGTGGTTGTAATTATTCTACCAACTAAATATAGTTCATTACAAACCTGACAGAAGTTAGGCAAAAGATATTAAGTAAGATTTATTTGTAACTGTCAATGTTTTTAATCTTTATTGTTAAAGTCTTTAATCAGCCTTGAACAACCATTTGTTAGGATATTGTTCTTGATTTCAATCTATTGATGCAGATCACTTGAGTTTGTAACTGCATGACCTTCCTATTTGGTACTCAGAGTAAAATGTGTCTTTACCTCTCTCCTGTGAGTTTTCACAGTCAAAAATACACTGACCTCTCTATGAAACTGTGAGACAGAGCTATGATGATGAAAGGTCTTTATTTCACAATTCTATGGAACAAACTCTATTAGAGAAATAAAAATAGGTATATAAACCACTCATTTTATATATATAGACTATGTTTACCTAGAGGGGTTTTTTATTTTCAGGAATTATTAACAGAACTGTCAATTTATTATAAAATATCAAATTATTAAATAAAATACACTCAATTTCAAAACAATTACAAGGCAGAAGGGGAAGAGATCATTCAATCATCTTGGCTGTTTTTTATTTTTTTCTTTATTTTAAAATAGCAATCAATTAAAAAACAAACAAACATAATACAGTGAAGTGTTTACAGGTTGGGCTTTGGAGTCAGAGTGCTATAGGACAACATATACTAGTTACGTCACCCTAGATAAGTCTTTTAAGCTCTCTCTGTCTTCAACACCAATCTGTAAAGTGCGATAGTGTACCTACCTCAGACATTCATTGTGAGGCTTAAACAGATTAACATAGGTCAAGGCTTTAGAATAGTTTCTGGCACAAAGTAAATGCCAAAATAGCTTTCTATTTTCTCCTTTACTAACGAGAATTGCATAAATCTCTTGGTATATTTTTTAATCAGTTTTAAAAAAAATTACTTTGAAAGAGTCTCAGATTGATCTAAGACATCTCAGCCACTTAGATCAAATTACTAATTAAGATTAAATATCTACCTACATTTAATTACTTCACAAGTAAATTTAATAATTTTGTGTAAAAGTAAAATAATTTTAAATTGCCTAAAAGGATGTGTTTAGATAAATAACAAAATAAATGCCAGTGGCCTCATTCAATAAAAATATGCAAAGTTCAAACAGCCTCATAAATGTAATAGCATAAATACACTACACATAATTTTAATGTTAATTGTGAGAAATAATTTTGTGATAGAGATAAATAATTTTATGAAAAGTTTCCCAAGTTCACTCAGATATAACAAAAATATATTTAGCGAAACAAACAAACAAAAAGATATTTCTTACGGGGTATTTCCCTGAAGATTTTAAAAACATGAGGTTAAGAAGGAGTAGTTATATTTCATATTTGAAATATATATAATATATATATGGATAGAAGATATGAATTAATCACGGTAGACGTGGATATTGATGAATAAATTTTAAGATTGTTTTCACCATGGAAGATATTACATAAATCTGCAAGAGAAAATTTTATGGTGATTTTCCCACCTGAATTTTTCATTACACTAGATGTAAAAGAGTTGAACCATGGCAGGGATCAATGAATGCTATTTAAAAGGAAGCAAATTTGAGCTCAAGAAAAAGGACAATTGTTGATTAAAATGGCAACAATTACTTCAGGAGATAGTTTACTAATCTTTGTAACTTTTTGATTGGAGATTGTAAGATCACTCATCAGGAAGTCTTTGGAGAGTTACATATGTTTAGACCAGAGTAGGATTTAGCTAGATACAATTGTTGTTGTAGTTGTGTGTCCGTGAGTATGGTTCTGACCCATAGCAACCCTATGTACGACAGAAGGAAATACTGCCCAGTCATGCGCCATCCTCACAATCATTGCTATGTTTGAGCCGTTGTTGGAGCCACTTTGTCAATTCATCTCATTAAAAGTCTTCCTCTTTGCCCCTGACCCTCTACTTTAACAAGCATGATATTCTTCTCCAGGGATTAGTCCCTTCCGATAACATATCCAAAGTATGTGAGACAAAGTCTTGCCGTCATGGCTTCTAAGGAGCATTCTGGCTATAATTCTTCCAAGACAGATTTGTTCGTTCTTCTGGAAGTCCACAGTATATTCAATATACTTTCCAAACACCATAATTCAAATGTATCGATTCTTCTTTGGTCTTCCTTATTCAGTGTCCAGATTTTGCATGCATATGAAAAGATTGAAAATATCATGGCTTGGGGCAGGTGCACCTTAGTCCTCAAGGTGATATCTTTACTTTTTAACACTTTAAAGAGGTCTTTTGAGCAGATTTGCCCAGTACAATACGTTGTTTGATTTCCTGACTGCTGGTTCCATGGGTATTGATTCTGGATCCAAGTAAAATGAAATCCTTGACAGCTTCAATCTTTTCTCCATTTATCATGATATTGCTTATTGGTTCAGTTGTGAGGATTTTTGTTTTTTTTTATGTTGAGGTGTAATCCATACTGAAGGCTGTAGTCTTTGATCTTTGTCAGTAAGTGCTTCAAGTGCTCTTCACTTTCAACAAGTAAGGTATCATTTGCATATTGAAGGCTGTTAATGAGTCTTCCTCCAATCCTCATGCTGCATTCTTCTTCACGTAGTCTGACTTCTCAGATTATTTGTTCAACACGCAGATTGAATAAGGGTGAAAAGATACAACACTGACAAAAAACTTTTCTTATTTTAAACAATTCATTGTCCCCTGGTTCTGTTTGAAAGACTGCCTCTTGGTCTATAAGCAGGTTCCACATGAGCACAAGTAATTGTTCTGGGATTCCCATTCTTCTTAATGTTATCCTTAAGTTGTTATGATCCACAAAGTTGAATGCTTTTGTATAGTCAATAAAACACCGGTAAACATCTTTCTGGTATTCTCTGCTTTCAGTCAAGAGCCATCTGACACCAGCAATTAATATCCCAGATTCCATGTCCTCTTCTTACCTGGTTTGAATTTCTGGAAGTTCCCTGTCGATGTACTGCTTTAATCTTTTCTGAATTATCTTTCAGCAAAGTTTTACTTGCATGTGATATTATTGATATTGTTCGATAGTTTCTTCATTCTGTTGGATCACCTTTTTTTGGAATGGGCACAAGCATGTATCTCTTCCAGTCAATTGGCCAGTTAAATAGACAAGTGAATGCTTTCAGGATTGCATCCTTTGTTGAAACATCTCACTTGGTACTCCATCAATTACTGGAGACTTGTTTTTTGCCAATGCCTTCAGTGCAGCTTGGAATTCTTCCTTCAGTACCATTAGTTCATGATCATATACTACCACCTGAAATGACTGAACATCAGCAAGTTCTTTTGGGTATAGCGACTCCTCGTGTTCCTTCCACCTTCTTTTGATGCTTCCTGTATCGTTCAATATTTTGCCCATAGAATCCTTCAGTATTGCAACTTGACATTTGAATTTTTTCTTCAGTTCTTTCAGCTTGAGAAATATCATCCCTTTTGGTTTTCTAACTCCAGAACTTTTCACATTTCATTATAATACTTCGTCTTCTTGAGCTGCCCTTTGAAATCTTCTGTTCAGCTCTTTTACAAGATCATTTCTTCCATTCACTTTAGCTACTCTACCTTCACAAGCAAGTTTCAGAGTCTCTTCTGACACTCATTTTGGTCTTTTCTTTCTTTCCTGTCTTTTTAATGACTTTTTGCTTTCTTCTTGTATGGTGTCCTTGATGTCATCCCACAACTCATTTCGTCTTCATTCAATAGTGTTCAGTGAGTCAAATCTATCCTTAATATAGTCTCTAAATTCAGGTGGGATATACTCAAGGTTGTACTTAGACTTTCGTGGACTTGTTTTAATTTTCTTCAGCTTCAACTGGAACTTGAATAATTAAGCATTAAGTAAACCTATATTGTATTAAAAAATTCCAATTTTCAGACACTTAATAGTATTTTCAAGATCAGTAGAATAATTGCACAATTAGTCCATATAGTAGGTCAAAATATCAATAATTACCAACAAAACAAAAAATAATCACACAGCATAACCATGGAGTGGTTATATTTTCACTAGTAAATTTCAAATGCTTTTACATATGAAGCACAAAAAACTATTTCTATTTACTTGTTATTAAAAAGTTTTAGAATTCTCTCTCTTTGACCTACAAAGAATTTACAGAATAGTTAAAGCAAAGGGAAACATAAGGTTATTGGTAAATTTGTCTACTTTGGACACCTTTATACCTGGAAAATAATAAATGAACTATTTTTAATTTATATTTAATATAGCAAAGAGGTTTATTTAATAGAAGATACAAGTGATATTTACATATTTTGTAAGCCAGATGAAATGAGCCATCATATCCTTTCAGTAGACTAATTTACAACATTTTGTTTGAACTACACTTCAATACAGAGCACTCAACTACAAGACTTAAGGACTGTATCACAAAATATAGATAATAGGAAAAAGTAGTATTTCATTTCAAAAGAGAATATTTCTCCAATATTAGTTTTGTTGGTTTAAAATTTGCCTAAGAATATTTAAAGAATATTGACTAGAAAACTATTTTCCATCACAATAACACATCTAAGAAAAAAAATATTTGAAGAGATAATGTATACAAAAGATCATACACTGAATATATATTCTACTATGATTCTATTGAACACATTGCTTCATGCTGTCCTTATTTCTAAACCAAAATACTTCCCAGCATTTAAAAAAGGAAACTTAGAAACTTACATTTGTAGGATTTTAGCCTCTCTACCAAGAAATGCTACACTTGTGTCTTTATTTTGCTGTTATACTTTGAATCATTAGTAAAGTTTATTGCTTGATCAGATGTACTATTCTAGTGAGTGTGTTTTGATATTTGACATTTTGTGGTAAATAAGGAAATGCATAGGAATATTCATCACTGCAATTTTATAATAGCGTAAAAATAAAAACAACTTAAATCCCCATTGACAGTGGAAAAAAATAATGTTTTTCTCATACAGAATATAAGACTGTGAAAGACAATGCGCTAGGGCTACAGGAATCAGCATGGATGACTCTTACAAATGTAATGCTAAGGGGAGACAGCAGTAACAGAAATCTCCATACTCTATGATAACAATGTTATAATGCTTAACAACATAAAAACTATAGACAATCATAATGGTAAGGATATGAGAAATACAGCACTTAGTAGATCTATTATCATTAAGGAGCCCTGGTGGCGCAGTGGTTAAGAGTTTGGCTGCTAACCAAAAAGTTGGTAGTTCAAATCCACCAGCTGCTCCTTGGAAACCCTATGGGGTGGTTCTACTCTGTCCTATAGGGTCTCTATGAGTCAGAATCAACTCGATGGCAAAGGGTTTTGTTTTGTTTTTTATTACCACTAAAGTAAAAGAAAACTGATGAAATTGGAAAGAAGACCACAGCTACTGTTAATCGTAATGGTAATTCAGGGTTGATTTATAAGTATTGATTTTATTAGCTTAGTTTATAAGTACTTACACCCATGAGGACAACTCTAATGTGCTGGTGAATATTCATTTCCAAAGTTTAGGAAAAGATGGGCTACAAAGGCAGATTTGGGAGGACTTAACAAAAAGATGAAAATTAAAACCATGGAAATTAATGAGACAGCCTGGGGAGTATTTGTAGTATTAAGAGAAATTTTTAAAGCACACAAATGGAAGTTTGAGAAGTTTGGCAAAAAGTGTTTAAAAGTATGTCTCTGTCCACCCTGACAGGGAACACAATAGAGAGTCCCTAATGGAGCAGGAGAAAAGTGGGGTGCAGAACTCAAATTTTAGTAAAACAACCAGACTTAATGGTCTGACAGAGACTGGAGGAACCCCAGGAAGCATGGCCTCCAGACTCTCTTGTCAACCCAGAACTAAAACCATTCCATAGGCCAACCCTTCAGACAAAGATTAGACTGGACTATGGGACACAAAATGATACTTATGAAGAGTGTGCTTCTTAGCTCAAGTAGATACATGAGACGAAATGGGCAGCTCCTGTCCAGAGGCGAGACGAGAAGGCAGAGAGGGTCAGGAGCTGATTGAATGGACACGGGAAATCAGGGGTGGAAGGGAGGAGTGTGCTGTCACAGGATAGGGAGAGCAATTAGGGTCACATAACAATGTATGTATAAATTTTTGTATAAGAAACTAACTTGAATTGTAAACTTTCACTTAAAGTACAATAAAATAAAAGAATAAAATAAATAAAAGTATGGGTCTGCAAAAGTGGCCAGAGATGTAAGAGGAAAAACAGGTATGTGCGTTCTTGCTTAAAGTAAATGAATAACATTAAGCATGGTCAGTGTAGTAAACTATAACACATTGCTAAGTAGCTAGGGAAAGAAGGTACTGGGGAGACTGACAAATTGTCAGACGGTGCTGGGGAGTAGTTATCTAGGGAAGGATAGTATTTATATTTTTAACACTGGAGCAACTTGAATATTTTTAACTACTTAGAGAGAAATACAAAAGAGAAGTAGATAAATTTGCTTGCGAGTGGGATAAAGTTGCTTGAGAATGTTAGAGATAAAGAAGTCCCTGTGATAGCAGACAAGCATGTGGAACAAGGCATAACTGAAGAAATTAGATTTTGGTTGCAGGAGAAATATTTACTTGTTTTAGTAAGAAGAAAAGATTTTAAAGACAAAGTTAATATATTTACTTTTTTTGTTGTTGAGTTTTTTTTTTCTGTTTGTTTTGTTTTTGTCTCAGATAAATTTTATTTTCTCTGCAAAGAAGAAAAGTCATCTTCTGCTAGTAAGAGCATTAGATAGCATTTAAGAGAAGGAGGGAAACAGTTACTGTAGAGATTAGAAAATGCACATCAATAGGGTGACTTAACAGGGTTTCCACAAACCAAAAAAATCAAACCCATTGCCATCGAGTTGATTCCAACTCAAAACGACCCTGTAGGAGTAGAACTGCCTCATTGGGTTTACAAGGAGTGGCTGGTGGATTTGAATTGACTGCCTTTTGATTAGTAGCTCCAGCAGGGTTTCCAGCTGGTGTTTAAGTCTGATCTGATGCCATAGTCCACAAAACATCACGAAGAAGGCAAACCCTGCATGAGAAGAGTTAGAGCTGAGAACTAGGGTCAGAAACCTGCTCTTTATTTATCCGGAATATGGTCCTGCAGAACTTTACTGCCAGGCTGTTTTTTTTTTTAATTATCTATCACATATTCACAATACCCAGTCAGTATCATCATCAGAAAGTAGTAAATAAATAAACAAATAAGAGCTGTTTCTATCAGCAAAGAGATGCATAAATGTTGTAAATTCCCTTTTTAATTTTGCTAACTGAATTCTCCCCTTAATAGTTTGCACCATACCCAAATACTTACATTTCATTGTTTACTTACTATTCATTTACATTGTGTGTACATAGAGACATCCTCAGACTAGTAATTACGTATATAATTATACATAAATTGCATATATATGATGTGTGCTATATGATATATATATACATGTCTATGTGTACATGATATATAGCTATACATTTATATCAGATTATACATGTATATCTCAGAACTAAACTTCTTTATCTTCTCATATTTTTAAATACTTAAGTATGTATAGAATTTCCAACTTTTCAAAGTTTGTTACAGACTATATTTGCATAGTCACTGCTTTTCCTATTTTGCTATTAGCAAACTTTGTAATCTTAGCATGCGTTCAATTAAAAAAAATTCATAGGTGTTATAAATTTCTGTACCTGTTCCTCATAACTATAGTCTGTAACAAAGAATTTGCTTAATTATAAACAAATTATCTTTTCTTTTAAACTAATAGAATGTAAGATTTCGATAGGTAATAAAAAGAACATCTTGCTATATAAGCATTTCCAGAAAACAAACATCCACGTCCTCAAAACTCAAGTGAAGATATTAGAATAAAGAATAAGAAACTCACAAAGCTTCTAACCAAATTATTCATGTATAGTTTACAGATTTAAATTTCTCAGTATATAGGATTACATAAAATTAACAGTAATTAGAATCAGTTAGTTGTATTTTGAATTGAAGGTTAATACAAGAAGAGTTATTCCAAGGTCATCATTGACAATGTATAAAAATAGAATTGCGAGGGACTCCGGCAAGATGGCGGTCTAGGCAGAAGCACCACGCCGTCCCTCCGCAACAAAGATCCGAAAAACTAAGCCAAACAGAGAATCAACAATCCTGAAACCCTAGAACATCAAATGAAGAGATAAAG
>NW_004443953.1:11504514-11521048 GCF_000243295.1 Trichechus manatus latirostris | reverse complement strand
AAAAAAAAAAAAAAAAGAATTGCATGTACTGTAATAGAAGATATATCCCAGAAAGTATCACCTCCAGCATTAAACTTTTGAGATATTATATATTGTCAACTAGAGAGCAAAATAAGTATTCTCAAAATTAGGTTTCCCAGAAAAATTTCTTTATCTGTATACTTTGGGGAATTATAGGAATCAAATGAAAAAATCAGTGAATTTGAAGTGAATTTACATATGTGGCACAAGAAAGATGTTTAAAATGTAATCATAAAAATAGTTTCCATGATTTCAAAATTCAATAATTTGACTCCCTAAATAAATCAATGTAACAGACAATTAAAAAATCTAAGTCATTTTAATGTTAAAAATATTCCATACCAATTTTTAAAATAAAACCTATTCCTTAACCCAGATCATGAAATCAGTCAAATTATAGATGACAGGGTCCATCCAAAAGATTTTATTACCATTGTTCATTGATGTGTATTTCATAATTAACTAATATTCATAGATTACTATAGAGTCGCTAGGAGTCTGAATCAACTCAAAGGCAATGTTTTTTCTGTTTTTTTGACATTCTATACAAGGAGCCCTGGAGGCACAATTGTTAAGTGCTCAACTAATAACTGAATGGTCAGTGGTCCCAACTCGCCAGCCGCTCCACAGGAGAAAGATGTGGCAGTCTACTTCTTTAAAGATTACAGCCTCGGAAACTCTATATGGCAGTTCTACTCTGTCCTATAGAGTCGCTGTAAGTCAGAATCAACCTGGCAGCATTTTTTTTTTTTTTTAATGTACCACGTGAAGTAACAGAAATAGTGAAAGCTGTTCTTACTCATACATTGCAACCCCATACTTGTAGGAACATATATACCACAATAGTAAGACACATTTCGTAACAGATTTGTGTATAGAAGCACATGGATTAGATGAGGGATTAAGCCACATTTACAGCAGTTCTACAGTAGGTCTAACAGGACTTTCCAGAAAGCTTGATATTTATTTGTTCATTCAAGAGTTAGTCACAGAAAAAGATGGAAGTAAAAGAATATTGAATAGACAATGCTTAAGGGACAGCAAAGTTAGTTCATAATAAGTCAATTGTAGTTAATTACAAATAGGTAAGTCTGGAACATTAGGATTAGAAAGATATAGCTGCTGAAATGTGAGGAAACTGTCCACAAACCTACAATGAACTAATACTAAATATCAAAGTCTGACTTATTAAAAATGGAAAATCAAGAAAACTAGAAGATGTTTTTGTATATTTTCAAATTTTTAGATAATTATAGACAAACAGGAAATTGCAAAAATACTACAGAGAGCTCTGTTTACTCACCACAAAGCTTCTGCCAGTGGTGGCGCCCTACGTAAATATACGACAATAACAAAACCATGAAATTGACATTAGTACAATACTATTAACTAGATTTCAGATTTCACCAATTTTTACATGCACTCATGTGTTGTGTAATTCTCGGCAATTTTATCACATGTAGATTTTTTCCTACCGCTACCCCATCAAAAACCAGAACTATTTCATCACCCTGAAGAAACTCCCTCAAGATACCCTTTTATAGTTCCATGTACCCCACCATTTCTAAACCCTGGCAACAGCTATCTATTTTCCATATATGTTATTTCAAAAATCTTATAAATCTTATATACGTGGAACCATATAATATGTAACCTTTTGAGATTGACATTTACACTTATCATAATGTCATAGAGATCCATGGAGGTATTTACATGTATCAGTAGTTCTTTCCTTTTTATTGTTGATGGGTGTACGAGAGTATATTTAATTATTTACCAGCTGAAAGATGACGTGGCTGTTCCCAGTATATGATTATTGCACATAAAGCTTTCAGGAACATTCATATACGTTTTTTTTTTTGCCTGCTTGAACATAAGTTATAATTCCCCTGAGATGAATCCTAGGACTGTGAAAGTGAGATCATTATAACGTTTTCTGAGTTTTATAAGATACTGCCAAACTAATTTCCAGAGTGTTGTACCATTTTAAATTCTTACCGTCAATGTGTGAAAGATCCAGTCACTCTTTTGGTACCCATTGTGTCTTAGGCTGGGTTCTTGAGAGAAGCAAAACCAGTGAAGCGTATAAATATATTTATATATAGAGAGATTTATATCAAGGAAACAGCTCATGCGATTGTAGAGGCTAGAATGTCCCAAGTCCATGGATCCGGGTAGTGGCCTCTCCCAATTCACACAGCCACAGAAGCTGGTGAACCCAAGATCAGCAGGCAGGAAAACAGGTCTCTTGCTCACAGCTGTGAAGGTCGATGAATTCTAAGATCAGCAGGCAAGACCACAAGGTTTCTCCTGATTCATATAGCTGCGGGGGCTGGTGAACCCAAGATCAGCAGGTTAAGCAGCAGGACTCTTGCTGGCAGGTTGTGAAGACCAACGAATCCGAACATCGACAGGTAAGCTGCTAGCTCAAGTCCCAAGAACCGGAGGTGAGACAACAAGAAGCAGCTGATGGATCTGGAACAAGCCAAACACCTTGGCAAGACAAGCAGGAAGGAAGTAGCCGGTGGAGGGCAGAGAGAAGAAGGCTGATGGGGTGGTGAGCTGCCACAGGCCCTGCCCCTGCCAGTACCACTTAGCAGATTTCATCATGGTGGTGATCACATATCAAATTTCAACAGGGAAGTGATCACATATTAAATTTCAACAGGGAAGTGATCACACCATTATACAACTGGCCTAACCAAGTTGACATACAATCTTAACCATCACATTCTGTCATCTGCATGTTGTAGGTTAATGAGTTTTCCTCCAATCCTGACGCTCGTTCTTCGTCATACAGTCCAGCTTCTCAGATTACCTGCTCATCATACAGATTGAATAAGTATGGTGAAAGGATACAACACTGATGCACACCTTTCCTGACTTTAAACCACACATTATCTCCTTGTTCTGTTCGAATGATTTTCTTAGTCTATGTACAGGTTCCTCGTGAGCACAATTAAGTGTTCTAGAATTCCCATTCTTTGCAATGTTATCCACAATTTGTTATGACCCTCACAGTAGAATGCCTTTGTACAGTCAATAAAATACAGGTAATCATCTTTCTGATATTCTCTACTTTCAGTCAAGATCCATCTAACGTCAACATTGACACCTCTGGTTCCATGCCGTCTTCTGAATCTGGCTTGAATTTCTGGCAGTTTCATCTAGATACACTGCTGCAATTGTTTTTGAATAGTCTTCAGCAAAATTTTACTTGTGTATGATATTTTTCAAAAATGTCTTCATTCTGTTGGATCACCTTTCTTTGCAATGGGCACAAATGTGGATCTCTTTCAGTCAGCTGAACATGTAGCCGTGTTCTGTATTTCTTGGCATATAGGAGTGAGTGCTTCCAGTGTTGTATCCTTTCCAGTAGGTATATAGTGATATGTCATTGTGGTTTTATCTTTTGTTTCCTTACTAGACAATGATGTTGAATATATTTTAATGTCCTTATTCACCATCACTATACTCCCTTTAATGGATTGACACAGTGGCTACAACAATGGGCTCAAGCATAACAATGATTGTTAGGATGGCTCAGGACCAGGCAATGTTTCTTTCTGTTGTATATAAGGTTGCTACGAATCAGGACCAACTAGATGGTACCTAACAGCGACAACATACCTTCTTTGGTGAGATGTCTGTTTATGTTTTTTCATATTTTCTAATTGATTTGCTTGTTTTTCCACTGTTGAGTTTTAAGTATCATTAAATATTCAAGATACTACTCCTCTGTCAAGTATGTGGATTATGGCTTGTTTTTTTGTTTGTTTTTCACCCTATCAGCAGAGTCTTTCATGGAGTATATATTTTTAATTTTGATAAAGAGCAATTTATCAATATTTTATTTTATTTGTGTTACCATATTTAAGAATAGTTTCTTCTATAAGTTTTATGCTTTTGTATTTATACTTAAATATTTTCCATTTGAGTTCATTTTTTGTATAAGACGTAAGGTATAAGTCAGTTTTTTCTTCCCCCTTTTTTTCCCCCTCTCTTGATAGTCAACTGCTCCAGCAACCATACTTCATTTAATTGTCTTTAAAAATTTATCAGGATTCAGTTGTATATACTTGTGTGGGTCTATTTCTTGTTTTTCTATTCCTTTAATCTGTATGTATTTTTCTGTAATATCACACTGCTTTGATTACTGTAAGATTAGGTACAGTGTTTTTCCCACTCTATTGTTCTGTAAAAATTCTAGGACCATTTACTTTCTATATAAATTTAGAGTAAGTTTGTCATTATCTACAAAACATCTGGCTGGGATTTTAATAGGAACTACATTAAGCCTAAAGATCAATTTGGGGAGAAATGGTATCTTCCTACCATATTGAATCTTCCAAAACATGGACATGGTATGTCTTTCCATTTATTTATTTCATTAGCATTTTTGTAATTTTGCATACAAATTTTGCTAGATTTATACTTCAATATTTCATTTTCTTTGGAAAAATTTTAAATGGTATTGTCTTTCAAAACTTATTTTCCATAGTTTTATTGATAGTATATAGAAATAAAATTGATTTTATATGATGTGACCTTGTTGAACTCAATAGTTCTAGATTTTTGTCAGTTTCTCATGATTTTCTATGTATACAATTAAGTATTGACCGTTTTAAATCAGACAATCACATGGTCTACTATGCCTGGAATGACAACTTGAAGAGGAGTGGCATTGCATTCATTGTCAAAAAGAACATTTCAAAAATCTATCCTGAAGTACAACACTGTCAGTGATAGGATAATGCCCATACACTTACAAGACCAGTTATTATGACTATTACTCAACATTATGCACCAACCACTAAGGCCAAAGATGAAGAAATTGAAGATTTTTACCAACTTCTGCCGTCTGAAATCCATCAAACATGCAATCAAGATGCACTGATAATTACTGGTGAGTGGAATGTGAAAGCTGGAAACAAATATGTGTAGTTGGAAAATAGGGCCTTGATGACAGAAACGATGCCAGAGATCTCGTGATAGAATTTTGCAAGACCAACCACTTACTCATTGCAAATACTTTTTTTCAATAACAAAAACAGTGACTATTCACATGAACCTCCCCCGATGGAATACATAGGAATCAAATCCACTACATCTGTGGAAAGAGATCACTGAAGGATTCTATAGGCAAAATATTGAACAAGGCAGGAAGCATCAAAAGAAGATGAAAGGAATACACACAGTCACTGTACCAAAAAGAATTGGTTGGCCTTCACTCCTTTCTGTAGGTAGCATATGATCAAGAACAAATGGTACTGAAGACTGAAGGGAGAAGTTCAAGCTGAACTGAAGACATTGTTGAAAAACAAGCCTCCAGGAATTGATGGAAGACCAATTGAGATGTTTCAACAAGCGGAAGTAATGCTGGAAGTGCTCACTCGTCTATGTCAAGAAAGTTGGAAGACAGCTGCCTGTCGAACCTACTGGAAGAGATTCATATTTGTGCCCATTGCAAAGAAAGGTAATACAACAGAATGCAGAAATTATCAAACAATATCATTAATATCACATGCAAGTAAAATTCTGCTGAAGATCATTCAAAAGCGGTTGCAGCAGTGCATTGACTGGGAACTGCCAGAAATTCAAGCCAGATTTAGAAGAGGACATGGAACCAGGGTTATCATTGCTGATGACAGATGGATCCTGGCTGAAAGCAGGATACATCAGAAAGACGTTTACCTGTGTTTTATTGACTATGCAAAGGCATTCGACTGTGTGAATCATAACAATTTATGGATAGCATTGTGAAAAATCAGAGTTCCAGAACACATAATTGTGTCCATGAGAAACCTGTACACAGATCAAGAGGCCATTGTCCAAATAGAACAAAGGGATACTGTGTGGTTTAAAGTCAGGAAAGGTGTGCATCAGGGTTGTATCCTTTCACTGTACTTATTCAGTCTGTATGCTGAGTAAATAATCTGAGAAGCTGGACTATATGAAGAAAAACACCACTTCAGGATTGGAGGAACACTCGTTAATGACCTGTGTTATGCAGATTACACAGCCTTGCTTGCTGAAGTGAAGAGGACTTGAAGCACTTACTGATGAAGATCAAAGACCACAGCCTTCAGTATGGATTACACCTTAACATAAAGCAAACAAAAATCCTCATAACTGGACCAGTAAGCAACATCATGATAAATGGAGAAAAGATTGAATTTGTCAAGGATTTCACTTTACTTGAATTCACAATCAACACCCATGGAAGCAGCAGTCAAGGAGTCAAATGACACATTGCATTGGGCAAATTTGTTGCAAAAAACCTCTTTACAGTGTTAAAAAGCAATGATGTCACTTTAAGGACTAAGGTGCCCCTGACCTAAGCCATGGTGTTTTTATTCACCTCATATGCATGCAAAAGCTGAACAATGACTAAGGAAGACCAAAGAATAATTTTATGCCTTTTAATTGTGGTGTTGGCAAAGAATATTGAATATACCATGGACTTCCAAAAGAACAAACAAATCTGTCCTGGAAGAAGTACAGCCAGAATCCTCCTTAGCTGTAAGGATGGAGAGACTTCATCTCACGTACTTTGGACATGTTATCAGGAGGGACCAGTCCCTTAAGAAGGACATAATGTTTGCTAAAGTAGAAGGCTGGTTAAAGAGACGAACACTTTCAATGAGATGGATTCACACAGTTGCTGCAACAATGAGCTCGAGCCAAACAAGGATCATGAGGATGGTACAGAACTGGGCAGTGTTTCCTTCTGGTTTACATAGGGTCACTATGAGTTGGAACCAACTCAAGTGCACCTAAGAACAACAACAACAACATACCTGTGAGAGCAGGAACTCCATGGTACTGCCTCATTTTTCAGGTCTCACAAGTTTTCTGACTTTGACAGAGTGCAGCCTTACAACTTCTGTGTTGCTCTTTAGTGGAAATTATTTGAATCAGTGTTATCACTAGGTAGATGGAGGAGTGTGGACTGCATTGGGTGACACTGTCCGAGGGAGTGGCACCAAAATGACTGTCTATAAAATTTTTGTGCAGTGTTTCAGCAGATATTTATTACTTTTAATAAAAATACCCCCATAGTCATTTATAATAACAAAATATTTTCATCAGCCCAATTTACATGTATCAATAAACCTACAAAATTAAAACTCTATGCGAATTTACTTTTTGAATCTTCTTATGCGCTCTGGTCAGAACTGTCATTATTACCCACTTATAATGATGCTTCCAATCACATGCTGTTATTTTGGTTGCTGCCAGTGTTTTTATAGTCCCTGATTTTATCAAATTTTCTGGTGTTTTAGCTACAATGTTGTGGTAACTAGTGTTTGTGAACCTACATCAATAACTTTTCTGAGAATTAGGTAGTAACTAAAGGAAAAGAGGGAGAAAAATTTAAAAAAGGCTTCTTCTACTAATAATGTAATTAATAATGTTGTAATTCAATATAGAAAGATTTTTACATAATTATTTTGTTGTTGATATTCATATAATCTAAGAAATATTACATTTATGCAATTTATAACTATATTGTATATTATTCTATGATGAAAATTGATAATAAACGTAACTAAAGATTCTGCAAATAATCCAAGAAGCTGGACTATATGAAGAAGAACAGGGCATCAGAATTGGAGGAAGACTCATTAACAAATTATGCTATGCAGATGACCCAACCTTGCTTGCTGAAAGTGAAGAAGACCTGAAGTGCTTACTGATGAAGATCAAAGACCACAGCCTTCAGTAGGGATTACACCTCAGCATAAAGAAAACAAAAAATCTTACAGCTGGACCAATAAGCAACATCATGATAAATGGAGAAAAGATTGAAGTTGTAAAGGATTTCATTTTACTTGGATCTACAATTAGCACCCATGGAAGCAGCAGTCAAGAAATCAAAAGACGCATTGCATTGGGCAAATCTGTTTCAAAAGACCTCTTTAAAGTGTTTAAAGGCAAAGATGTCACCTTGAAGACTAAGGTGAGCCTGACCAAAGCGATGGTGTTTTCAATCACCTCCTACGCATGTGAAAGCTGGACAATGAATAAGGAAGACGGAAAAAGAATTGATGCCTTTGAACTGTGGTATTGGCAAAGAATACTGAATATATAGTGGACTGCCAGAAGAATGAATAAATCTGTCTTGGAAGAAGTACAACCAAAATGCTCCTTAGAAGCAAGAATGGCCGGACTACGTCTTACATACTTTGGACATGTTATCAGGAGGGATCAGTCCCTGGAAAATGACATCATGCTTGGTAAAGTATAGGGTCAGCGAAAAAGAGGAATACCCTCAATGAGTTGGATAGACACAGTGGCTACAACAGTGGGCTCAGGTATAACAACGATTGTGAAAATAGTGCAGGACTGGGCATTGTTTCTTTCTCTAGTACATAAGGTTGCTATGAGTTGGAACCAACTTGATGGCACCTAACAACAACAACAAGGATTCCGTATGGTCTGGTATGGGAGGAGGTCCATGGGGGAGAGGGTGACTTCATGGTTTGAATTTTCCTTCTCTGACAGGTTTCTGCCTTACACAGCTTCTCACTTTTGCAGGTTTTACTGTATATATTTTAAAAAGAAAATACGGTTGCTGTCAAGTTGATTCCGACTCATGGCAACACCATGTGCTTCAGAGTAGAATTGTGCTCCATAGGGTTTTCATGTCTGTGAGGTTGTGGAAGCAGATTGCCAGGTCTTTCTTCTGAGGCACCTCTGAGTAGGTTTGAACTGCCACCCTTTCAGTTAGCAGCTAAGCACTTAGCCATTTGTGCCCCCCAGGGATATATATATATATATATTTTTTTTTTTTCCTGAATTTACTTTGCATATATTTTTGAGGATTTTTGTGCCTATATTCATGACAGATGTTGGTCTGTAGTTTGTATGTGTGTCTGTTTTTAACTTTATCCAGTTTGGATATCAGAGTAATACTGGCCTCATGCAATTATATAGTAAACACACTCTCTTCTATTTTCTGTATAGATTGTGTAGAATTAATAATAAATCATTTTTAATGTTTGATGGAATTTCTCAGTGAAACTATGTGGACCTGGAGATTTCTTTTTGGGAAGTTTTTAAGTACAAATTCAATTTCATTAATAGTTATAGAACTCTTTATGTTATCTATTTTTGCCTTGGGTGAGATTTAGTAGTTTTTATTTCTTGAGGAATTGGTGTATTTTATCTAAGTTATCAAATACATATGCTTGAGTTGTTAGGAATAGTACCATATTGTACTTCAATGTCTACATGGTCTATAGTGAACTATACTGTTTTCATTCTTGATCTTGCTAACTTGTGTCTTCACTCTTTTTCTATGTCAGTGTTGCTAGAGTTTTGACAATTTTATTGATCTTTTCAAAGATTTAGCTTTTTGTTTCATTTATTTTTTCTCTAATTTTTCTAATTTTAATTTTATCTATTTCTTCTTGTATCTTAATTATTTCTTTCCTTTGGTTTGGTTTGTGCATATTTTGTTCTTACTCTTCTGTTTTCTTGAAGTGGGAGCTTAGATTAAAGACTGGAGACATTTCTTCTTTTCTAGTGTATGTATTTAGTGCTGTAATGTTTTTATATCAGCACTACTTTAACAGTGGCCCACGAATTTTGTTATGTTGTATTTTTATTTTCATTAGCTCAATGTATTTAAAAAAAATTCTCAACACTTCCCCTTTGACACATGAATTACTTAGAAGCGTTTTTTAGTTGTATGGCTAGAGACAACAAGCTTTACTTGGGGCTTTTTTGTCCGCCCTTACCATCTGCAGATTTTGTGCTTCACCAGAGCCCAGTTCAGGGTACGATGCATAAAGAATATCCAGGGAATACACTGTCATGTACTTGAATATCCAGGGAATACACTGTCATGTACTTCGTCAAAACCCAAGGTCCCTAACCTCTTATATTTCCTTTCATCTTTCAGAGTCTCCTTACGTTTATTTGATGTGTCAGTTCAATCATTTTATCACTGGGCTCAGCAAGAGGACTAGGGGAAATTGTTTTATTCCATCTTGTCTGGGACCAAAAATCTAGTATATTAATTTTAAGGGATAACGAGATGTAAAAGAAACAACAAATTTTATTGAGTACCTTAAAAAAAAAAAAAAAAAGAAACCTGGAAGTCAAGAAGATTGATATATTAAAAAAAAAAAGATTTCATGAATAGAAGTAGAAGAAATGGTCGGTAGTATTAAAGGTCATGGATAGGTGTTCATTGGATAATGCAGTTTCAGAACAGTGATAAGAGCATTTCTATCAGCATGATTTGAATGATTAAAAAAATATTTGATGTTTTTGAGATTCTTGAACATTATTACAATGAATTTTCAGAAAGGCTACAATTTGAATGGCATTTTAGGTTTTATTAGAAAATAATCTTTTGGGTTGTATTAGGAATTTGCTGGAGATACGTTAAACATCAAGGGAGTATTTATTATTAATAAATATCACTCTTATTGAATACAAGAACTGAAATAGGAGTATAGAAATTGACTGAGATTAGGACCTGGTGTGCTGTAGAGGACTCAGCTGATCCTTAGTCTTCCATCTATATTTTTTTTTCTCTAAGTGAGACTCATTGTTTCTTTTAAACATGCGTTTGCTTTCTCTATTTCCAAGGTCATCTGAAAATAAATGTCTATTGGCAACCATCCTAAAATTATATTTCCATAGTTCATGAGAAGAGTGAGCCTGAGTCCTAAAATTCTAAACATTCAGTTCAGGTTGGGTCTGAGGCTAAACAAATTGTGACTATAAGACAGGGTTACATTACACAAAGATAGTTGCTCAGAGCACCAAAGGTATAAGAAAATTAGTGAATCCAAGAGATATTTATTTCTCCAAAGGTTTATGAGGGCAACTGTAGCACATTTGCTCATGAAAGCTAACAGGCACAAATCAACAGTTAAAGGATACGCATATTAAATAACACAATACATGAAGATATACATATTGTTGTTAGGTGCCATCCAGTTGGTTCCAACTGATAGCGACCCCATATACTACAGAATGAAACAATGCATGGTCCTACACCATCCTCACAATTACTGCTATGTTTGAGCCATTGTTGCAGTCACTGCATCAGTTCATCTCATTGAGGGTCTTCCTATTTTTCCCTCAACCTCTACTTTATCAAGTATGATTTCTTTCTCCAGGAACTGGTTCCTCTTGATAACATGTCGAAAGAACATGAGACGAAGTCTTACCATCTTTGCTTCTGGCTATATTCTTCCGAGACAGATTTGTTCATTTTTCTGGCAGTCCACCGACACCATAATCAAAGACATCAATTCTTCTTTGGTCTTCCTTATTCATTATACAGCTTTCCCATGCATGTGAGATGATTGAAAATACCATGGATTGGGTCAGGCGCACCTTAGTCCTGAAGATGACATCTTTGCTTTTTAATACTGTAAAGAGGTCTTTTGCAGTAGATTTGACCAATGCAATGCATCATATAATTTCTTTCTTTCTTTCTTGTACTTTAGATGAATTTTTACAGAGCAAACTGGTTTCTCATTAAACGGTTAATACACATTTTGTTTTGTGACATTGGTTGCCAACCCCATGACATGTCAACACTCTCCCCTTCTCGAACTTGGGTTTCCCATTACCAGCTTTCCAGTCCCCTCCTGCCTTCTCGTCCTTGCCCCTGAGCTGGTGTGTCCATTTAGTCCATTTTGTTTAGTGGGCCTGTCTAACTTTTGGCTGAAGGGTGAATCTCAAGAGTGACTTCCTTACTGAGCTAAAAGGGTATCCAGGGGCCATACTCTTGGGGTTTCTCCAAGTCTCTGTCAGACCACTAAGTCTAGTCTTTTTTTTTTTTTTTTGTGAGTTAGAATTTTCTTCTACATTTTTCTCCAGCTCTGTTCAGGACCCTCTGTTGTGATCCCTGTCAGAACAGTTGGTGGTGGTAGCCAGGGACCATCTAATTGTGCTGGATTTAGTCTGGTGGAGGCTGTGATAGTTGTGATCCATTAGTCCTTTGGACTAATCTTTCCCTTGTGTCTTTGGTTTTTTTATTCTCCCTTGCTCCAGATGGGGTTAGACCAGTTGATAGCCACTCACAAGATTTTAACGTCCCAGACGCTACTCACTAAAGTAAAATGTAGAACATTTTCTTTATAAACTCTGTTATGCTAGTTGAGCTAAATGGTCCCCAAGACCATTATCCCCACAGCCCTCAGCCCAGTAATTTGATCCTCAGGGAGTCTGGATGTGTTTATAGAGCTTCCAAGACCTTGCCTTGGACAAGTTGTTCTGGCTTACCCAGTATTGTGTACTATCTAACCCTTCACCAAAGTTACCACTTATCTATTGTCTATTTAGTGTTTTTCCATTCCCATCCCCTCCTCTCTCATACAACCATCAAAGATTGTTTCTTTTTGTGTAAACCTTTCCATGAGTTTTTATAGTATTGGTCTCATACAATGTTTGTCCTTTTGTGATTGACTTATTTCACTAGCATAACTCCTCTAGATTCATCCATGTTGTGAGATGCTTCGCAGATTCATCATTGTTCCTTATCATTGCATAGTATTCCATTGTGTGTATGTACCATAGTTTGTTTATCCATTCATCTGTTAATGGGAATCTAGGTTATTTCCATCTTTTTGCTATTGTGAACAGTGCTGCAATGAACATGGGTGTGCGTAAGGCTATTCGTGTGACCATTCTTATTTCTCTAGGATATATTCCTAAGAGTGAGATTGCTGGATCATATGGTATTTCTATTTCTCACTTTCTAAGGAAGCACCATATCGTTTTCCAAAATGGTTGTATCATTTTGCATTCCTACCAGCAGTGCATAAGAGTTCAAATCTCCCTGATAGCTCTCCGACATTTGTTAATTCTTTTTTTTTTTTTTTAATTTGTGCTAATAATGCCAGGGTGAGATGGTATTTCATTGTGGTTTTGATTTCCATTTCTCTAATGGCTAGAGATTGCGAGCATGTCCCCATGTCTGTTAGCCACTTGAATGTCTTCTTGTTGAAATGTCTGTTCATATTCTTTGTCCATTTTTTAATTGGATTATTTGCCTTTTTGTTGTAGAGGTGTTGGATTTTCCTATAGATTTTAGAGATTAGAACTTTGTTGGATTTGTCATAACCAAAATTTTTTTCCCTTTCTGTAGGTTATCTTTTCACTCTTTTGTTGAAGTCTATTGATGACCGTAAGTGTTTAATTTTTAGAAGATCACAGCTATCTAGCTTGTCTTATTGTGTTTGTGTATTTTTAGTTATGGTTTGTATCCTGTTAATGCCATGATTAGGGCCTTTAGCATTGACCCTATTTTTTCTTCTAGATCTTTATAGGTTTTGGTTTTATATTTAGGTCTTTGATCTATTTTGAATTAGTTTTAGTGTATAGTGTGAGATATGGGTCCTATTTCATTTTTTTGTGATGGACATCCTGTTCTGCCAGCACCACTTTTTAAAAAGACTGTCTTTTCCCCATTTGATGGACTTTGGGGCTTGGTTGAAAATCAGGTGACCATAGGTGGCTAGACTTACATCTGGTTTCTCAGTTCCTTTGCTGTGTCCCAAAGGTTTTGGTATGATGCGTTTTCACTCTCATTTGATTCTAGGAATTTCTCAATTCTATCTTGGATTTCTTCTATTATTCAGTGGATTTTAAGCAGGGTGTTATTCAGTTTTCATGTGTTTGAATGTTCCACATACATTGGAAAGAATGCATACATTGCTGCTGTTGTGTGGAGTGTTCTGTATATGTCTGTGAGGTCAAGTTGACTGACTGTGCCCTTTATGTCTTCTGTATCTTTGCTGAGTTTCTTTCTAGATGTTCTGTCCTTTACCAATAGCGGTGTGTTGAATTCTCCTACTATTATTATGGAACTGTCAGTTTTTCTTTTCAGTGCTGTTAGAGTTTGTTGTATGAATTTTGTAGATTTTGTGTTTACTGAGGCTTTGTGTTTTTCTTCTTTATTTTGATGAGTAGGTTTGTTAACTTTCTTTGTGGATACCTTTACCCCTATCTTCCTAAGTTTCAACCAGTCTTTTCTTACTTGATATAGCCTTGACTTCCTCTCCATTTGAAAGTTCTATACCAACAACACTGTTTATTCCCTTTTTTATTGTTCTGACACTGTTGTCATTTACAGATTAATCCCTCTGGTTCCTTGTTGTAAATCTTTTAGTTTTGTTTTATCCTTAAGAGTTCATTGCCTAGATTGGTATCTGGCTGAGGTGGTCTTGTGTCCTATATTCAGGTAGTTGTCTTATGTTGTTTGTTCTCCAATCAAAGGACTCACTTTACTAGTTTTTGGTTTGGTTTGGTTTTTACGTATTCCCTTAATTTTTGTTTATCTGGAAATGTTCTAATTTTTCCATCATATTTGAGTGAGAGTTTTGCAGGATATATTATTCTTAGTTGGCAATTTTTTTCTTTCAACTTTTATATATGTCATCCTATTGCCTTCTTGCCTGCTTGGTTTTTGCCGAGTAATCAGAACTTAGTCTTATTGTTTCCCTTCTGTATGTGACTTTTCATTTTTTCTCGAGCTGCTTTCAGAATTCTTTCTTTGTCTTTGATTTTAGTAAGTGTGATTATGATATGTCTTGGTGATTTTGTTTGTGGGTCTATCCTATATGGGCTTTGTTGAGTTTCTTGGACAGCCAACTTTTCATCTTTCATGATATTAGGGATGTTTTCTGTCAGCAATTCTTCAATGATCCTCTCTGTGTTTTCTGTTTTCCCTCCCGTTCTAGAACTCAAATGACTCGAAAATTTTTCCTTTTGATTGTATCCCATATCTTTCTCAGGGTTTCAAACCTGTCCTCAAACCTTCTATGACTCTGTCCATTTTAGAGATCTTGTTGTTTATCTTTTGGATTTCTAACTGCTGTTTTTGTATGATTTCTGGTTGTTTGTTTATTTTGACATTTTGTTCCTGTATGTTTTCCTGAATTCTTCCATTGTTTTGCCTATATTTTCCATGATTTTGTCTATTTTATCCTTATTTTTGTCTGCATTTTCCTTCATCTCTTGGAGAGCCCTGAACATTAGAGTTTTGAATTCCCTATCAGGTAGCTACAATGCCTTTTCTTCTATTGGAAGGTCATCTGGTGTTTAATTTTGGACACTTACTGGAGCCATCCTGTTCTTTTTTTTTTTTTTAAATATGCTTTGATATCGTCTGCTGTCTTCTGGACATTCACTATTTTCTCCATTTATTGATTGTAGATTTGTTTGTTTCATCCTGCTTTTTTCTTTTATTTGGTTATGTCTAGGCAGGTGGGCTGGGTGTTCTTTGTTGTTTGCTCATCTGTGTGGGCATGATAGATCTCACCATCTTGTCAGTGGGGCAGGGCCAGTTGCTCAGGTAAGGTGCAGCAGGGCAGTTCCAGCAGTGGAGGAGGGGTGCTGATGGGTCATTTGTGACACATACTGGAGCCAACAGGCCAGGTCAGTCAGTCAGTGCACAGTGGGGACTGGTGGTCTGCACATGTGCTGCTAGGGGGTGTGGTGCTCTGTGCTCTGTGAAGATAGTCAGGAGAGAAAGGGGAGGGTGTGACATGTGGAGCTAAATGGATGTGGAAAGAAGAGAAAAGAAGAGAGAGAAACAGAAGCCAAAAAAAGAGCAAAAGAAAAAAAAAGGTGCTGAGTGAGCCTGATGTTGAAGTGGCACAGTCCCGGGGAAGCTGAGTCCCAGTGGCTTTCTAACCAGGCCATGAGGCACAGCCCCTCAAGAAGCTGCAGAGCTGGCACACGCAGCTAGGTGAGCATGAGAAATGCAAGAAAAGAAGAGAGAGAGAGATAAGAAACTGGAAAAAGAAAGAGAAAGGCACACATGGCCAGGTGGTTGGGGGAAAGGAAAGGAAGGAAATTAGAGAGGGACAAGAAACCAAGAAAAGAAAGAAGAAATAATGCCCTGAGAGAGCCCACCAGCATGGTGTCCTGGACCAGGGAAGTGGTTCTTCAGCCTAGTGGCGCTGTACAACCAGTTAAGAAGAACAGAGATGGAACATGCTGCCAGGTGTTCAGGAGAAAGGAAAGGAAGGAGGTGAGAGATAGAAGAAACCAAAAGAAGCCAAAAAAGCAACAGCAGCAACAAAAGATGGTACTGAAGGAACTGGCTGGTGGGAGCAGGGCAAATTCAATCAGCAAGGAGCTGGCGTCTCCCAGGCCAAGGAATAACTCAAAAAGATGGTGCACGTTTGATTATTTTTCCAATTTTTGATTACAATCTGAGCTTAATAGTGCCTTAAAATTAATAAAGTCCTTTTAAAAGTTTTCTCAGGAAGCTAAGAAAGCATTGTAATATTAACATTTTCTTTTTAATAAAAAGAAAAGTATTGCAAGCTCAATATGTACATTTTTATTTATAGTCTGGGGGCTAGCCCTAGACAAATTACTGATTTTATGCCTCTCAGTATGTAATTCACATTGTGCTAAATATAACTTTATTTCACATGTTATTAAAATAGGAATATATAAAGGGAAAGAGTTCATAAATTAAATATTATATAGTTATACTAGAGGTATGTTTGGCCCTGGAGATTTATTT
>NW_004443953.1:11468856-11504414 GCF_000243295.1 Trichechus manatus latirostris | reverse complement strand
ATTTATTAATGATGATGATAATATTCAAATAATATTTTGTAATACATTTAGGTAGAGTGTTAAATGCCTAACATATGTTATTGCATAGAATTTCCACGTAGGTCCATGACTAAAAAAATGAAAAATAACCATACTATTTTTTTGTTTTGTTTTGCTTTGTTTTTAACAGCTTTATTACAAAGAAAGACAGCTCTACTTGCAGACATCATAAAGTTAGTTGCCATCAAGTCCATCCTGACTCATGATGACCCATGTGTGTCAGAGTAGAACTGTGCTATATAGGATTTTCGGTGGTTGATTTTTTGGAAGTAGATTGTCAGGGTTTTCTTGCAAAGTGCCTTTGAGTGGACTTGAACCTCCAACCTTTTGGTTAGAAGCCAAGCACATTAACCATTTCAACTACCCATGGACTTCTTCAAATACCACAAAGGGTAGAAAAAATTTTGCTCATTTTATAAGTAAGCTTTCCTGTTTTCTCCCCTGAAGTTATGGACTTTTTATACAGTGAAACCTGTAGAGACCGAACTCCACAGGACTGCCTTGTTTTTCCGGGTTTCACCAGTTTTCCACCTTTGACAGGGTAGAAAATTTTTTTATAGCTAGTTGTAGTGGAAAATATTTGAGTTTTCCTTCTCTGACAGCTTTCTGTCTTTCACAGGTTCTGGTTTTCACAGGTTCTGGTTTTCACAGGTTTTACTGTAACAAGCTTTTTATATATGTATATATGTATATTTTCTAAATTACTGCAAACAAAAGTTAACTAATTCCCATATTTGCACAGTTAATAATTTCAGATATTAGTAATTGAATCTACATTTGTTGCCAAACCAATTTTCTCTCTATTTCTATATTCAGTAAAGTATTAGACTTCCATGTTTGCAATATAATTAGAATATTTTCTAAATATCTCAGAATGATATAATAATTTAGTCTTCTGTATCAGTTATTTATTGTCACAATAATGCTCTGTAACAAAACACCTTGAAACTGAGCAACTTGAAACAATAATTTATTGTTCTTCACAAGGCTGGGGAGAAGGCATTCTTCTTGTCTCAGCTGGTATCACATAAAAGGCTACTGGTCAGCTAGATAGCTCTGCTTCTCGGGTTGTATTGTTCTTGGGTGCTCCAGCTGTCTTCCATGTGATGTTTGTTCTATAGCAGGGCAGCTCTGGCACTGAGGTCTAGTTTCAGAACAGTCACACTGACATTTTCTGCCATATAGTATAGTTAAAATAAGTAATCTAGTTCAGATTCCAGGGGTGAAATAGACTCCTCCTTTCGATGGAAAAAGTAGAAAAGTTATATTGTAAAGGGCATGAATGCAGGGATGTGTGGAGAATTGGGGCAATCAGTTGAATACATCTGACAAAATTATACCATGTCTTAAGCTATTTATCCAAACTTAATTTTAACCTTTTATAAATTACATAAATGACATTCACTTTTATAATTAAATAGTCACACTTTTTATCAAAGGCACAGATTCAAGAAAGCAGTAAAGCCTTTCAGATTTTGTTTTTATAAATTTATATCTTTTATAACTCTGCATTTTGTTGGGGAAATTGCAATATTTCTGTTTCTAAAATTGTGGCCAACACTCATGGAAGCAGCAGTCAAGAAATCAAAAGATGCAATGCATTGGGCAAATCTGCTGCAAAAGACCACTTTCAAGTATTAAAAAGCAAAAATGTCACCTCAAAGACTAAGATGGACCTGACCCCAAGCCATGGTGTTTTCAATCATCTCATATTCATGGGAAAGCTGGACGATGAATAAGGAAGACTAAAGAAGAAATGATGCCTTTGAGTTACGGTGTTAGCAGAGAATACTGAATACACCATGGACTGCCAAAAGAACGAGCAAATCTGTCTTGGAAGAACTATAGCCAGAATGCTCCTTAGAAGCAAAGATGGTGAGACTACATCTCACATACTTTGGACATGTTATCAGGAGGGATCAGTTCCTGGAGAAGGACATCATGCTTGGTACAGTAGAGGGACAGCAAAAAAGATGAAGACCCTCAGTGGAACGAAACAGTAGCTGCAACAATGAGCTCAAGCATAACAATGATTGTGAGGATGTCGCAGGACCGAACAGTGTTTCGTTCTGTTGTATATAGGGTTGCTATGAGTCTGAACTAACTCGATGGCACCTAACAACAACAAAATTGTGGAGGATTAACAATTAATAATAAAATAATATATCTCTCTCCAATATGTATGTGGAAGTCATTTGTTTTTTTCACCTAAAAATTAATTTTAACAAATGTATACTATGTTCTACCATTATTAATTCCATTCATCTTAAGCTGTACCAGAGAAAATAAGACAAAAAGAGAACAGGCATCAGGGACCCCTCAGATTTGTGTTTGAACTTCAGTTTGTGTATACTAGTTGTGATATTAGGGAAGGCATTTACCTCTTTGAGATTTACATTAGGACAACTGAAGTAATTCTCTGCCTTTTTCTTTAAATTTTTCCAGTTTCGAAAATTGAAATATAAGTTCTCCAAATACACACTCTTTGAATATATACTTTTTGCAGAATTTGAGCTGCAATTGCTATTCGGGAATTTTTTTTTTTTAAACTTTGTTATCCATCCTTTACTGCAGTGCTAGAAAAGATTTTACAACTCACTCTTGATTCTGCTAAGAAATATGGAGCTTCAAAGGCTAAGAATGACCTGAAAGTAATTCTCATCCCCAATTGTATCAGCAGCTTCCATTTTTATTGATTAACTATGCGTTGTCCAGTATGTGTTGGCTGCTTAAGAATTTATATAAATGACCTAATTCAGATTTTTCAAACTTAAATAATGTTTTATACATTGTGAATTACATTTGTCAACTAAGAAAAGTGATATAAATAGCACTGAAATATAAACGAAGTCTGAGGGAGTCCAGAGCTGTTACGTAAACTCCATGATATCATCAATCCACCAGTTTCCTTCTCTTATATCCATCACCTTACTGCAAGGTTCTATTGTCAAGCTCATATCTGATTATGCGTGTTCCTTTGAAGCTTCAGCCATCATCTCCATATTTCAAACATAAAGCAAGAGGAGAGAAGGGCTTTAAAAGAGTTGTAAAAACAAACGAACTGCAACAACAGACATTTTTCTTTGAAGAGCCCTCTTGGAAGATCAACTCAATATTTCTCCTTAAATCTCATTGGTTTTACCAATCTACAAGTAAGGGTGGGAAATTGAGGAAATAGCTACCTTAAAAAAAGTCAAATTTCTGATTCTAAGGAAGTTGGGGAAATGAATATCATATAGTCACTTTGTGCCCCAAATGCTGATTAACCAGTCTGTGTTCAGTAAGACCTCAGCAGCTGATAATTTATAAAAATAGAATCACACAGATACCACGGGGCATGATTCTAGCTAGAACACTTATATAGGGATGTAGAAATTACACACAGCACCACTCCAGGAGGGTGCCATTAACTTAGACTAGTATGTAAATAATATTTATAGAAGTGGGTAATACACAAAATGCACGATCATATGTGACATCTCCAAATCTATCTAATTAATTCCACGGAAGATTAAAGTCAAAATTGCTTTCACTTTCCCTCTGAAGAAGTTCTGTTATAGGTGAAACAAAGATCAGATGTTGGTGTTTGCACAAAGCAGAGATTATGAATAGTACATTAAAAAGAAATTTGGAAGTTTAAGTAGTTTTATAGAAAATATATCTGAACTGTGGCTAAGCACTGAGAATTATGAAGTTTCTTGGGAAAAAAGTAAATAACTAATCTTCAAATATTTGCCTCTAGGAAATATCTGACATACTCTTATACATAAGAAGCTTATTTATAAATAAGAAGCAGTTTGACAAGCCCACACTCTGAGTCACACACATTTCATATCATTTATAAACTGGTTTTAACTCACATCTATCATAATTTTCAGTTGTTGAGCATATCAACTTTTGTATTGACTTTTTAGTTGAAGATTTTCAATTGCTGCAATTTTTGCAGTTAAAAACACAGTATCGATGTCTTGTATTATAGAATGACTATCTCCAGCTTAGCATTCTTCATTTCTGCTTGTGATCTGCAAACACATAGTGAGCATACACACTGAGAAGTGAAACTAGGAATTGAATTTTCTTTTAATTACCTATCTTTTTTTATTTGTTCTTCTAAGAGAGTTACAGTCTGGTGGCTCCCTATAGGTCTTTTCTCTAATCATTAAGGATTTCAAGAAGCAGTTGGTGTATATTAAAAGTTCAATAAGACATAACTATTTCTCTTCATTTTCTGAGGCAAAATAATTCACTCTTGTTCAGATGTTATATGAGACACCATTTCATTGAAGAGGCATAGAAAATTAATAAGTTTGAAGGTAACTGGGCTGTCTTTTCAAATATTAAAAGCAATGAACTAGACATACATTGTTTATTGTCTGCTCCAAAGTAACATAACTGTATTCTATATTGGTCTGTGAAAAAAATAAAACCACAGTATAGTGACCCTCAGGTCAACAAACATTTAGACTACCAAAATATTGCCAGTTGTAGCCTGCCTGAAGCCAGAAGTGAAAGATAGAATCCAGGGCGAACTGACACCTGAGATTTCCAAAGAACTGTAATGAAAATAACAAATCTAAAGTCTAAAGGTTTTTTTTTTTTTTAGTAAAAAGAAAGTTTTATTCAGCATATATTCAAGGGAGCAAAAGTGGGAAACAGACAACCATACTGCCACAGCCGTGTCTACCTGAGTCCAAGAAAATATCACAGAACAGACAAAAGTGGGAAAATGGACAAGCATGCTGCTAGAGCCATGTCTATCCAAGACCAAAGAATATTACATAATAGGCAAGAATGGGAAAATGGACAAGCTTGCTGCCACAGCCATATTTGCCTGAGTCCAAAGACCATTACAGAGTCATCAGTATTTATTAACATTATAAATGGGCAAAACCACTGAAAGCTTCACCTTTTCACAGACTGGCTAGAAACTGTGATCTTTGAATTGTCTTTCTTAACAATCATTGATACAGATTTCAGTAACGAGGGTCAGGAGGGTCTTCATCGATCCAACAAATTTGTGTTCACTAACTGCTAATAGAAAAAGATAAGAGTGAAAAGTCTTTTGTGTTCTGTTTGATTGGCTTGTTTCCCTGAAAGATACCCTAAAAGATATTTTTATTCCCTAAAAGATAATTTCCAAGATTGTCCCATCTGTTATCTTTATCTCAGGGTCCAGTTGATGTGTCCTTGTGAGCCGAGCTCCAACTGGAGTTCAAGGAGAGGGAATAAATGGTTCCAATATTATTTTCTAAATCATTCCTTCCTTTTGATCAGAGATTGGTGGTAACACATCAATGATCAATACCTGGATTTAGTCGAGCTCTTAGATGGTGACCATGGCAGGTTCTTTAAACTCATGGTGCTGGTTTTTCACTGGATACCATCTGGTTCTTCATCAGGTTATTAAGTAATGGTGATGTTTTCATCAATCACATTGCTGAAGTGAGCAGACTCAATGTACATCAACATTTTAGCCCAAAGTCTTCTTTGCCTTTTAAGTGTGTAAGACAATAGAAGATAAATTTTATTATGCCTAATACTATCAGGATGTAGACTAAGAATATTACTACTCCTTGCAATAGTGATCTAGCCTATGTACTTTTTCCTAATGGTAACCAAACAAACAAATCTGATGTTTGTAAGAGTGTTACAATGTGTAAACAAGTACCTTGCTCTCTAATTCTACAGTACAGGCTATACTATCTTGGACTAATAAAAAAATCTAAGGCTATTCTCTTATTTCATGTCAGTTTGGTTTATGAGATCAGAGATCACTGTTGTGTTTCCATCTCACTAGCAACCTCTTCTGTTATTTGTCTCATAGTGATTTGACAAATTTATTAAAGATTTCTGCAATTCAACTCTACCATAAATAGGAATTGAAGCTACCAACCAAACCCTGATTGTTGGACCAGTGAGTTTTCTTCTGACTTTCCTTTTACAATGTGTAACAATTTAACATTAAGTTTCCAATATTTACTAGCATTATTACTATGAAAATCTAAAGGTAATCCTAAAGTTCTGAAAGTGCATTGCCCACAGCATTCATCAGGAATCTAAACAAGTGATTTCCCACATAAATTCACTATCAGTTGGAAAGGGATCATCTAAATTAGTATAGTTGGATCTACCACACAGAAACATATATCCATAAGGAGCACACGAAGTTTGTCTAGAGGAAACAGAAAATATAGAAAAATTTACAGGTGACAACAAAGTTTCCATTAGAGAATACATGATTAGAAAGATAATACAGGATGGACCTTTCCTGTAGGAGCTCTTTAGTTAGTCTGTTTAAAACATACTAAGTGTTCTTGCCAAGGGCAAGCTGCCTCTCCTTGGTTTATCTGTTAACAGTCATGGGTTACTTTGTCAGAAGCAGTGGAACCTCAGATAAAGTAGAGTCGGAGCCATGAGGTTGTTCTCCTCTGAGAACCTGGTTTCTTTTGATTCATAATTTTCTGCATCCTAAGAAGGTGACAGTTTGATTACAAACATTAGACAGGTATTTCATATGACATTGTCTTAAAGACTAATTAAACGAATTACTTATCTACCTTAAACATAACTCTCAGTCTAATCTTTGAAGTCAGTTTCCTAAAACAGACTGAATTCTTCAAAAAAACACAATGTCCAGAGCAAAATGATCTTACTAGTCTATCTGGATTATTGTTTGACTCAAAGTGGCTTCAGGAACCAGTTTTTTTCTCAAAGCTCAAGGTTCAGAAGGACATCCGAAGGCAGTAGCCTGTGTGGGTTACCCTAACCTCCACAAAAGCCAGAAATCTGCATTCCAGGAGAATTGCATACAACTCACTCATCATTGTTTCCTTTGGATCTTGATCTTGCTATAGAATCTTTTATCAAAAATGCTCAATAAATGGTAATTGGGCACCATCTGGTTTTTAAGATCCCAGGCAGCATACAGCAAACTAGGAAATAAAACAGAAACACTAACAATAACATAAGGTCAATTGTCTGAAATAATCAGTGAAACCATGACCCTAAGGTCTTCAAACCAAGGAAATAAATCTCATGAGGTGTTTGTCTATACATAAGCAGCATTAGTAACTGTTTTTCATATGCCTCAGCACCAACTACATTCTGTAAAACCTCAGCTTGTGTATCAATATAAATACAGTAACATTTATCTATTAAGTCACAAACTGTTCCTTGAAAGACTAAGAAATCTAATGCTGTTCTATTTTGTAAAATCATAGCTCAAATTTCAGGCAGTTATCCAGTTATGATAGTTACAGCTTTGTTAAGTTTACCAACAGGAACTTCTAATTCAAGAGTTACAGTATCTAAACCCATTAGTTAGAAAATTTAGGGGAAAGGAAAATAGTTTCTTATATCCAGAAATTAAGACCTTAAAACATCAGAAATATTCCCACATAAAAACAAAAACAAAAAAAAAACATAGTTTCCTTTAGTTCACTCAGTCTTATGTAGTTAATTTTTGTTCCACATGATTCTGGATCAGCCACAGTGTATGAACTCATCAGCTTCTGCACAAGAGTTCTGGAAATCTTTACTGAGTCTAGTCACAGTTCTTTTCTTAAGTCTAATATAGTACATTTTTTGTTGAGCTTTTTGGTCAAATGTTTTCAGCAAATCAGCAAAGTAAGTAAAAACTTAGAGTAAAGTAAAAACTTATCTGCAGGTAACAAAACTTAATATGCCCATGATTAACTTATAAAAATAATACTCTGATAGTGAAAGACCTGATAGAAATTAATTACAAGCCCAATGTAAAGATCCAATAAAAAACCAGGTAAAGACACCACAAAAAAAGAAAATTACAGACCAATATCTCTCATGAACATTGATGCAAAAATCCTCAACAAAATTCTAGCCAATAGAATTCAGCAACATATCAAAAAAATAATTCACCACGATCAAGAGGGATTTATATGATTTATACCACTTATGCATGGATGGTTCAACATTAGCAAAACAATCAATGTAATCCATCACATTAATAAAACATAAGACAAGAACCACATGATCTTAACAATTGATGCAGAAAAGGCATTTGACAAAGTCCAACACGCATTCATGATAAAAACTCTCAACAAAATAGGAATAGAAGGAAATTCCTTCACATAATTAAGGGAATTTATACAAAGTCAACAGCTAACATCATCCTAAATGGAGAGAGTTTGAAAGCATTCACCCTGACAATGGGAACAAGATAAGGATGCCCTTTATCACCACTCTTATTCGACATTGTGCTGGAGATACAAGCCAGAGTAATTAGGCTAGAAAAAGAAATAAAGGGCATCCAGATTGGTAGGGAAGAAGTAAAAGTAACACTATTTGCAGATGATATGCTCTTATACACAGAAAACCCCAAGGAATCCACAAGAAACCTACTGGAACTAATAGAAGATTTCAGCAAAGTATGAAGATACAAGATAAACATACAAAAATCAGTTGGATTCCTCTACATGAACAAAGAGAACATTGAAGAGGAAATCACCAAATCACCAAATAACATTTACAATAGCCCCAAAGAAGTATTTGATCTTAGGAATAAGTATTTGATCTTCAGGTAGCGTGAGGCCTGATCTAATCAGAGACGTAAAAGATCTATAAAATGAAAACTAAAAGACACTATTGCAAGAAAACAAAAGAGACCTGTATAAATGGAAAAACATATCTTGCTCATGGATAAGAATTCTACCCATAGAGAACTACAGATACAATGCAATCCAGATCTAAATTCCAACAGCATTTTTTTAATGAGATGGAGAAACAAATCACCAACTTCATATGGAAAGGCAAGAGGCCCAGGATAAGTAAAGCATTACTCAAGAAGAAGAACAAAGTGGGAGGCCTCACACTACCTGATTTTAGAACCTATTACACCACCACGGTAGTCAAAACAGCCTGGTACTGGTACAACAACAGATACATAGACCAATGGAACAGAATTGAGAATCCAGACATAAATCCATCCACCTATGAGCAGCTAATATTTGACAAAGACCCAAAGTCCATTAATTGGGGAAAGACATTTTCTTTAACAAACGGTGCTGGCATAAGTGGATATCCATCTGCAAAAAAATGAAACAAGACCCATAGATCACAACATGCACAAAAACTAACTTAAAATGGATCAAAGACCTAAATATAAAATAGAAAATGATAAAGATCATGTAAGAAAAAATAGGGACAATGCTAGGAGCCCTAATAGATAACATAAACAGAATATGAACCATAAGTAACAATGCACAAGCACAGAAGAGAGACTAGATAACTGGGATCTCCTAAAAATCAAATGCTTACGCCCATCAAAAGACTTCACCAGAAGAGTAAAAAGACAACCTACAGACTGGGAAAAAATTTTTGGCTATGAAAAATCTGATCAGCGTCTAATCTCTAAAATCTACAAGATACTGCAAAACCTCAACAATAAAAAGACAAATAACTCAATTAAAAAATGGGCAAAGGATATGAACAGACACTTCGCCAAAGAAGACATTCAGGTGGTTAACAGACACATGAAGAAATGCTCACGATCATTAGCCATTAGAGAGATGCAGTTCAAAACTACAGTGAGATATCATCTCACCCCCAACAAGGCTAGCATTAATCCCAAAAGCACAGAATATTAAATGCTGGAGAGATTGTGGAGAGACTGGAACACTTATACACTGTTGGTGGGAACGTAAAATGGTGCAACCACTTTGGAAATCCATTTGGCACTTCCTTAAAAAGCTAGAAATAGAACTACTATCTGATCCAGCAATCCTGCTCCTTGGAATATATCCTAGAGAAACAAGAGCCGTCACATGAATAGATATACACACACCCGTGTTCTTTGCAGCACTGTTCATGATAGCAAAAAGATGGAGCCAACCTAGGTGCCAATCAACGCACAAATGCATAAACAAATTATGGTATATTCACACAATGGAATACTACGCAATGATAAAAAACAACGATGAATCTGTGCAACATCTTATAACATGGAGGGGTCTGTAAGGCACTATGCTGAGTGAATTTTGTCAGTCACAGAAGGACAAATATTGTATAAGACCACTATTATAAGAACTCAAGAAAAGGTTTAAATGCAGAAGAAAACATTCTTTGATGGTTGTGAGGCTGAGGAGGGAAGGAGGGGGTGTTCACTAACCAGAATGTAGACAAGAATTCTCTTAGGTGAAGGGAAGGACAGCACACACTACAGGGGAAGTCAGCAGAACCGGACTAAACCAAAGCTAAGAAGTTTCCTGAATACAAACACTTTGAGGGACAAAGTAGCAGGTCCGGGAGTCTGGAGACCATGCCTTCAGGGGACATCTAGGTCAACTGGCATAACAAAGTTTATTAAAATGTTCTGCATCCTACTTTGGTGAGTGGCATCTGAGGTCTTAAAAGCTAGCAAGTGGCCACCTAAGATTCATCAATTGGTTCCAACCACCTGGAGTAAAGGAGAATGAAGAACAACAAAGACAAAAGGAAAGTATTAGCCTAAGAGACAGAAAGGGCCACATAAACCAGAGACTGCATCTCCTGAGACCAGAAGAAACTGGATGGTGCTGGGCTACCACCAATGACCTCCCTGACAGGGAACACAGCAGAGAGTCCCTGATGGAGCAGGAGAAAAGTGGGGTGCAGAATTCAAATTCTAATAAAAAGACCAGACTTAATGGTCTGACTGAGACTAGAGGAACCCCAGAAAGCAAGGCCTCCGGACTCTCTGTCAACTCAGAATTAAAACAATTCCCGAGGCCAACTCTTCAGACAAAGATTGATCTGGACTGTGGGACATAAAATGATATTCATGAAGAGAGTGCTTCTTAGCTCAAGTAGATATATGAGACTAAATGGGCAGCTCCTGTCCAGAGGTGAGATAAGAAGACAGGGTTAGGAGCTGATTGAACGGACATGGGAAATCAGGCTGGAAAGGAAAAGTGTGTTGTCACAATACAGGGAGAGCAATTAGGGTCACATAACAATGTACGTATAAATTTCTATATGAAAGACTAACTTGAATTGTAAACTTTCACTTAAACTACAGCAATAAGAAAAAGAAAATGGAAAAAAAATGATCAAATAAAATCAGTTAAAAAAAAGTTAGTTAAAAAATATTTCTAAATATAACCATTAACCGTATTTTTAAAGAGCTTCAGATATAATACATAGTAATTTTGAGACTAAATACCACATAGTCAGGATATACTAAGAATATACCAAGATTATCAAATCTCTAAATACCTGAATAGTACTAAAAAAAACTTCATAGGTAAATGATGTGAATTCCTCAATCAAACTATTGGCTTTGATAATGCTAGATTCAAAAAAAATAAATAAATTTGTGACCAAGTTAACATAAAGAAATAATAATAAAATTATGACGTAAATTATGTATTTGCTGTCTAATACCAGGTGAAAACATAAGAGGAAATGCTAACATACAAAGATTTTTGTGGTTTTCCATGAAGTTTCAGAATTGTTAGGAGTTTATTGTAGGTCACCAATTTAACCAAAGATCTTAAAGTAAAAACCTTAGCTTTTTTTTTTCTAAAAGCCATGCAGCTTGCTTTTTGACTCAGGAATCTTATTCTAATGAGGGACCAAACCTTTGTCTTAGACACAGATTACATAAATAAATAAAAGTTTCAACTCAGAAATCAAAGAAAATTTTGTTATTTTGATAGCAAGAAACCTAATTCTTTGTTTTATATGCTATGTAACATTAAAGCTCCTAAAATTTTTCTAAGTTAAACTTGTAAACTTTAGTCAGATGGATAAAACTTTTGACGATATCAAATAAATTTCTTTTTAATAAATCTCTTAAATGTTGTCTTGTGGCATATCTCTTACAGTGCATCCCTTTAAATGGCAAAAATAAACACATTCATTTGTAGACTTAAATATATATCTGTCTATCTTTTCTCTTGTGGCATAAAAAGCAAAAGTATATAAGGTTAAATTATGACAAATATCTATTAACTCAAATTAACATCAATAAGTTACCTAACATGTCTTGGTAATTATTTTAAGCCTGTATATCATAAAACATAACTGTTGTTGAAAGAAAGTCTGTTTAAACATTCTAAGTTTTCATTTAACTTTTACTATTTTTTATATTTTTCCCAATCTAATTTTAGCCCTTAAAGATTTTATCAACTGGCTTTGGAATTCACAAAGTATCTTCTCAATTGACCAATTCATTGATATGGATAGAGCCTTAAGTCTCTGGCTACCAGCTGGAAACATTTTTCCAGGCCATTTCAGGTGTGTCTCATAGTGATTTCAATTTTTTGACTTCTTAGAGTGCCCCTATAATAGAGAGAACTTGTTTACAGGTCTATGATGGGGATCCACCCAATTTCTGATAACGATAGCAAAGCAGCAACTTTTCTTATCTTTTTCTTAAAAGGGTCTCTACCTAGTTGGAAAAGGTCTTTCAAAAGCTTCCCTGGAGCTATATGACCTTGGAGACTGGGAACTGATCTTGCCAAGTCCTCACTCTCTTGACTCATGGAAGATATGTACATATGTTTAAGTTGACCTATGCATTTTGAAGGGCAAAAGAGAATTAATTTCTTTCTGTTCTGGAACTTATACTTTTACTTTAAGACGAAAATATCCTTTTTCCTTAAATAAAACACATTTCATGTAATATCTAGCTTAAGTTTCTTAGAAAAATTTCACCTTTAAGACTGACATAGTATACTTTTTAAATAGACCAATTTATATCAAAGTTTCTCCAAGTAGCTATTAAAAATCTAACAAGACAGACACAAGATGCGGTTTTATTAATAACTGAGCAGAGGCCCTTTTTGATTTTTCTCCTTCTTTTCCTTTAATTAGTACTTCATTTCCAAAAAGCTATTTATAAAAGTTCACAAATACTACTTACCACAATATTGTAGCTAAAACACTAGAAAATTGGACAAAATCAGAGACTATAAAAACACTTGCAGCAAGGAAAACAACAGTGTGTGTTTGTAGTGCATGCAGACATAACCACGTGATTTAAAATGTCATTATAATTGGATAATAATGACAACTCTGACTGGAGCACATTAGAAGGTTCAAAAAGTAAATTAGCATAGAGTTTTATCTTTGTAGATGTATTGATACATGTAAGCTGGGCTTACAAAAATGTTTTTGTTGTTATAACTAACTACAGGGGTATTTTTATAAAAAATAATAAATTTCTGCTGAAACACTGCACAAAAATTTTAGAGACAGTCATTTTGATGTCACCCGCTCTGACAGTGTCACCTGGTGCAATCTGCACCCCCAACACTGCCCTAACAATGCCATTGATCTATCAAAAAAAAAAAATACAGCAAAATATCTTTTTTTTCCAGATCTTTGGAGGCAAGACGAGTTTTAAGTTTATGACACTGATTATTTGAGTGTGAGTAATTTTACTAATACTTTCAAACTATTTTACTGATTTTCAGAATACATTTAATGTTTTATTTTTAAATAAATTTTTTAAAAAATCACCAAATCTGCAACTCTTAGTTGTTGTGGTACTTAGTTTGTGTGTGTGTGTGTGTGTGTGTGTGTGTGTATATGTGTGTGTGCGAGTTTCTAAATTCTTCCAAAGTTCTTTACTAACTGTAGTTTTTTATAGGTACTGGAGATAATTTTTGTGGTTTACAAAGTTATCCATAGTAGTTATTATTATTTTTTATAATCATGAAAGAAGTAATCTAGTAACCTAAGGATAAATCATCATTAGAAATTTTTTTTTCATTTCAAATGGCTCTTACAAGCCCAAGTTTTGAAATAAAACAAAACAAACAAAAACTATTGAGTAGTTTAGTGAAGAAATTTCACTTTTCATATAAGAATTTTTTCTGTTAATGATTGACTAGTGATAATTTTTTAAAAAGAATATTAACAGAACACAATTAAAGAGAATGTTGTCTCATTGTGAAAAATATAACTAATATCACTAAACAATTCACATAGCAATTGTCAAATGCAAACCTAATTTGCTGTGTAAACTTTCACCAAAAACACAATCAAATATTATTTAAAAAAGTAAAACAAAACTAACACAAATAATATCAATAGCTCTGTTGGATGTATTACCATGTTGTTAATGAAGTCATGTATTTCTAAAAAAATATGCAATTAAAAGATCAAGCAATTTAAAAGCATTCTACTAAAACAGTTTCCCAAATCAAGTTTCCTAACTTCTACACATAATTCATCCTGAGAAAATAACTGTTAATATTTATTAACGATAATATTCCTAATCTAATCCTTCTCTACCACTCTGCCTTTGAAAGTTGGCTTGTCTGGCTGTGTTAACGAGCTTCCTTGTTTTCTTTACTTCCATTTGAATTTGGTTGAGAGAAAACACTAACAGGAAACTAGATACTGCAGGATAGTGAGTTTAAGGTATTTATTCTCAAGGTCCAGTTTCTGCCAAGTAAAGACTGATTGGTTGGTAGTATCATAGTGAAAACCAGCACTCCTGTCAGTGGTCCTCTCCATATAATTACTTGACTTCCCCTTGCTCTTGATGCCTAGGGTGGTAATACCTTTAAGTAGCTCCTCCTGTCCTTGAGGTATTCATCAATCTTTGTGGCATTCTCTTAATCTTGCCTATACCTTTTCAAATGATCTGTTCCTTCAATTTTCCTGTATTACCCGTTTTAGTGAAACATCGGTTTCCTGCTGAGACCCTGACTGATACAATTTGATTCAGTTTAATAGGAACCGATTCTCCATTTCTAGAAAAGAGAAATTTTTCAATCTAATTTGGGTTGTGGGTTCACCTTTGTCTAGTCACTGTGCACAGGAATATAGAGTTATCTCCTACAACCTTGACAACCTAAGCCCACTGTTTTTTTTTTTTGTTTGTTTGTTTGAGGGCAGATTCTTAGTATACGTGTGGGAAGGGAGGCAATAGTGGATACCTCAATTAAAATATTTGTGATAAATTCTTAGTAGTGAAACTTGGACAAAATAGTTAGTTGAATAAAATCCTTTTAAAATTTATTGCTAAAGTGTCATATCAAGTATTTGCACCAGTTTACATTTCTATAAGCAGTATATAAAAGTTCACATTTCCCCTCTAGATCCAGCTCTGTCCAATAGAAACATTTGCAGTGATGTAAAAGTTCTACGTTTGCAGGGTCCAATATGGCATCCACTAGTCATATGTGGCTGTTGAGCACTTGAAATGTTGCTTGTGTGAAAGAGACTATTAATATTTCAGTTTATTTCATTTTAATTAATTTAAATATAAATTTAAATAGTTATATTGGCTATTGGAGACCATATTGACACTACAGCTTTATTGTTGTTGTTGTTATATAATTATATAAATATATAATTTAAAACATTATTTAAATACATAGTAAATAATGTATTTTAATGCTTTAAAAAGTGTGATAATATCCTTGGTTACAATACAGACATACTTCATTTTATTGCAGTTAGCAGATATTGTGTTTTTTACTAATTGAAGGTTTGTGGCAACCCTATGTGTAGCAAGTCTATCAGTGCCACTGTTTCAACAGTGTGTGCTCTTTGTATGTCCGTGTCACATTTTGGTAAAACTTGCAATATTTCAAACTTTTTCATTATTATTATATCTGTTATGGTGATCGGTGATCAGTGATCTTTGATGTTACTATTGTTTGTTTTGGGGCACCACAGACCATGCCCATATAAGACAGCAAAGTTAATCAATAAGTGTGGTGTGAGTTCTGACTGCTCCACCAACTGGCCATTCCCCCCTCTGTCTCCCTCTCCTCAAAAAAAAAAAAAAAAAAGTTTCATGAGAAACTATTTGTTCTGTAAGCCTTCACCTGAAGTACAATAAAAAAAAAAAAAATAAAAAAAAAAAAAAAAAAATACCACTTCCAGTGAGTCAATTCCAAATCAGCAACCCCGTAGAGTTTCCAAGGCTATAAATCTCTAAGGAAGCACACTGCCACATCTTTCTCCTGCAGAGCCACTGGTGGTTTTGAACCACCGACCTTTCAGTTAACAGCCCCCCCTATTTCCTGAGACACGACAATATTGAAATTAGATCAATTAATAACCCTACAATGGCTTCTAAGTGTTCAAGTAAAAGGAAGAGTCGCATGTTTCTCACTTTAAATCAAAAGATGGAAATGATTAAGCTTAGTGAGGAAAGAATATCAAAAACCTAGACAGGCCAAAAGCTAGGCCTCTTGTGCCAAACAGCCAAGTTCTGAATGCAAAAGAAAAATTCTTGACGGAAATTAAAAGTCCTACTCCGGTGAATACATGAATGATAAGAAAGCGAAACAGCCTTACGGTTGATATGGAGAAAGCTTTAGTGGTCTGGATCCAAGAATCAAACCAGCCACAACATGCCCTTAAGCCACACCTAATCCAGAGCAAGACCCTAACTCTCTTTAATTCTATGAAGGCTGAGCGAGGTGAGGAAGCTGTAGAAGAAAAGTTTGAAGCTAGCAGAGGTTGGTTCATATGGTTTAAGGAAAGAAGCTTTCTCCATAACATAAAAGTGAACGGTGAAGCAGGAAGTGCTGATGTAAAAGCTGCAGCAAGTTATCCAGAAGATCTGGCTAAGATAATTGATGAAGGTGGGTACACTAAACAACAGATTTTCAATGTAGACAAAACAGCCTTATATTCAAAGAAGATGCCCTCTAGGACTTTCATAGCTGGAGAGAAGTCAATGTCTGGCTTCAAAGCTTCAAAGGACAAGTTGACTCTCTTGTTAGAGGATAAGGCAGCTAGTGACTTTAAGTTGAAGCCAATACTCATTTACCGTTTTGAAAATCCTAGGGCCCTTAAGAATTATGCTATATCTATTCTGCCCATGCTCTATAAATGGAACAACAAAGCCTGGATGACAGCTTATCTGCTTACAAAATGGTTTACTGAATATTTTAAACCTACTATTGAGATCTATTGCTCAGAAAAAAAGATTCTTTTCAAAATATTACTGCTCAGTGACAATGTACCTGCTCAACCAAGATATCTGATGGAGAAGTACAATGAGATTAATGTTTTTATGCCAGCTAACACAACACCCATTCTGCAGCCCATGGATAAATGAGAAATTTCTACTTCCAGGACTTATTATTTAAGAAATACATTTTATAAGGCTATAGCTGCCATAGATAGTGATTCTTCAGATGGATCTGGGCAAAGTAAATTGAAAACCTTCTGGACAGAATTCACCAGTCTAGATGTCATTAAGAACACTTGTGATTCACGGGAGGATGTCAAAATATCAGCATTAACAGGAGTTTGGAAGACGTTGAATCTAACCCTCATGGATGACTTATAGAAATTCAAGACTTCAATGAAGGAAGTAATTGCAGACGTGGTGGAAATACCAAGAGAACTAGAATTAAAAGTGAGCTTGAAGATGTGACTGAATCCCTGCAATCTCATTATAAAAGCGTAGCAGATGAGGAGCTGCTTTTTATAGATGAGCAAAGACAGTGGTTTCTTGAGATGAAATCTATTACAGATGAAGATGTTGTGAACATTGTTGAAATGACAGCAATGGATTTACACTATTACATAAACTTAGGTGATAAAAGCAGCTGCAGTTGAGAGGATTAACTCCAATTTTAAAGAAGTTCTACTGTGGGTAAAATGCTATCAAACAGCATCACATACCACAGAGAAATCTTTCATGAAAGGAAGAGTCAATCAATGCAGCAGAATTCATTGTTGTCTTATTTAAGAAATTGCCAAAGCCACACCAATCTTTAGCAACCACCACCCTGAACAGTCAGGAACCATCAACACTGAGGCAAGACCCTCCTTCAGCAAAAAGACTTGCAGAAGGCTCAGATAATGGTTAGACTTTTTTTTAACCAATAAATTATTTTTTAATTAAGGTAAGTACACTGCTTTTTAGACATAATGCTATTATACACTTAATAGACTACAATATAGTGTAAATATAACTTTTTTATGCACTGGGAAACCAAAATATTTATGTGACTGGCTTTAGCATAATATTCGCTTCATTGCAGTGATTTTGAAGCAAACCCCCAATATCCCTGAGGTACGCCAGTATCAAATTTATTGTTAAACTATACAACCTAGTATATTCATTAGAGTATATATGAATTATATGGTTTGATATATAGATACTTGTTGCTATTATATTATGTCTAGATCTGTGCTCTTGGATTAGTTATTTCTCTGTAAAATGACATCAATGAAATAGAGTAACTCTGAACTTTCTTCAAATTTCAAATGCTGGGATGTCATTTTTCTCTCTCTTTCTCTCCTTTTCTAATATACTGTGCTTCTCATATACCAGTACTCATCTGTCAGTTTGTCATACTGTGGTGGCTTGCGTGTTGCTGTGATGCTGGAAGCTATGCCACCAGTATTTTAAATACCAGAAGGGTCTCCCATGGTGGACAGGTTTCAGCACATCTTCCAGACTAAGAAAGAGTAAGAAGAAGGACCCACTAGTCTACTTCTGAAAAGAATCAGTCAGTGAAAACCTTATGAATAGCAGCAGAACATTGTCTGATATAGTGCTGGAAGATGAGCCCCTCAGGTTGGAAGGGACTCAAAATACGACTGGGGAAGGGCTGCCTCCTCAAAGTAGAGTCAACCTTAATGACGTGGATGGAGTCAAGCATTCAAGATCTTCATTTGCTGATGTGGCACAACTCAAAATGGGAAGACATAGCTGCAAACATCTATTAATAATAGGAAGGTGGAATGTACAAAGTATGAATCTAGGAAAATTAGAAGTTGTTAAAAACAAAATGGAATGCATGAACATCAATATCCTAGGCATTAGTGAGCTGAAATGGACTGGTATTGGCCATTTTGAATCAGACAATCATATGATCTACTACGTTGGAAATGACAAATTAAAGAGGACTGGTGTCAAGTTCATCGTCAAAAAGACCATTTCAAGATCTATCCTGAAGTACAATCCCGTCAGTTATAGGATAATATCTATATGCCTGCAAGGAAGACCATTTAATATGACTATTATTCAAATTTATACACCAACCACTGAGTACAAAGATGAAGAAACTGAAGATTTTTACCAACTTCTGCAGTCTGACATTGATCAAACATATGATCAAGATGCATTGATACTGGTGATTGGAATGTGAAAGTAGGAAACAAAAAAGAAGGATCAACGGTTGGAAAATATAGCCTTGGTGATAGAAACTACTCCAGAGATCACATGATAGAATTTTGCAAGATCAACAACTTATTCATTGGAAACATCATATCAAGACCATAAAAGAATAGATTTGATGCACTGAACACTAATGACCAAAGACCAGATGAGTTGTGGAATGGCATGAAGGATATCATACATGAGGAAAGAAAAAGGTATTAAAACGACAGGAAAAAAAAAGACAAAAATACAAGTCAGAAAAAAATTAGAAAAAGTATATATGTCAGAAGAAACTCTGAAACTTGCTTTTGAATGTAGAAAAGCTAAAGCAAATTGAAGAAATGATGAAGTAAAAGAGCTGAACAGAAGATTTCAAAGGGCAGCTTGAGAAGACCAAGTAAATTGTTATAATAAAATCTGAAAAGACCTGGAGTTATAAAACCAAAAGGGAAGAAGATGCTCCACATTTCTCAAGCTGAAAGAACTGAAGAAAAATTCCAAGCCTCAAGTTGCAGTATTGAAGAATTCTATAGGAAGCATCAAAAGAAGATGGAAGGAATACACAGAGCCACTATACCAAAAATGGACATTCAACCATTTCAGGAGGTAGCATATTATCAAAAACCAATGGTACTGAAGGAAGACGTCCAAGCTGCATTGAAGACATTGACAAAAAACAAGGCTCCAGAATTGATGGAATACCAATGAGATGTTTCAACAAGGGATGCAGCACTGGAGGGGCTCACTCATCTATGTCAAAAAATTTGGAAGACAGCTACCTAGCCAACTGACTGGAAGAGATACATATTTGTGCCAATTCCAAAGAAAGAAGATCCAAGGGAATGCAGAAATTACCAAACAATATCATTAATACTCATACAGGCAAGATTTTGCTGAAGATCATTCAAAAGCAGTTGCAGCAGTACCTTGACAGGGAACTGCCAGAAAATAAAGCCAGATTCAGAAGAGGATGTGGAACCAGGGCTATCATTGCTGATGTCAGACGGTTCTTGGCTGAAAACAGAGAATACCAGAGAGATGTTTACTTGTGTTTTATTGACTATGCAAAGACATTCAACTGTGTGGATAATAACAAATTATTGATAACTTTTCAAAGAATGGGAATTCCGGAACACTTAATTGTGCTCATGAGGAACCTATGCTTAGACCAAGAGCCAGTTGTTCGAACAGAACAAGGGTATTCTGCATGGTTTAAAGTCAAGAAAGGTGTGCATTATGGTTGTATAGTTTCAGCATACTTATTCAGTCTGTATGCTGAGCAAATAATCTGAGAAACTGGACTATATGAAGAACATCAGGATTGGAAGAAGACTCATTAACAACCTGTAATATGCAGATGACACAGTTTTGCTTGCTGAAAGTGAAGAGGACTTGAAGCACTTACTGATGAAGATCAAAGACTATATAGCCTTCAGTATCGATTACACCTCAACATACAGAGAAAAAAATTCTCGCAAATGGACCAATAAGCAACGCTGTGATAAGTGGAGAAAATACTGATGTTGTCAAGGATTTCACTTTACTTGGATTCACAATCAATACCCATGGAAGCAGCAGTCAAGAAACCCAGAGATGCATGGCCTTTGGCAAATCTACTGCAAAAGACCTCTTCAAATGTTGAAAAGCAAAGATGTCACTTCAAGAACTAAGGTGTGCCTGACCCAAACCACAGTATTTTCTATCGCCTCATATACATGTGAAAGGTGCACAATGAATAAGGAAGACCAAAGAAGAATTGACACTTTTGAATTATGGTGTTGGAGAAGAATATTGAATATTCTATGGACCGGCAAAAGAATGAACAAACCTATCTTGAAAGAAGTACAGCCAGAATGTTCCTTATAAGTAAGGATGGTGAGACTTGCTCTCACATAATTTGTACATGTTATCAGGAGAGGCCAGTCACTAGAGAAGGACATCAAACTTAGTAAATTAGAGGGTCATTGAAAAAGAGGAAGACCTTCAACAAGATGGATTAACACAGTGGCTGCTAGAATGAACTCAAGCAGAACAACTATTTTGAGGAGGGCACAGGACTGGGTAGTGTTGTACATACTAGTTGAAACTAACAACATATGGTCAAAAGGATAAACCTCTCAGAAAACGTTGTTTTATTATTTTGCAGATTTTACTTTTTCTGTGATTTTTAATTCCCTTATGAGTCGGAAACAGCTTGAAGGCAGTGGGATCAGATTTTTTTCATTTGTTGTTGTTTTTTAAATATTCCTTCAGAGCATTGAGGAAAGAAAGCCCACTCTTCCAGTTATAGCAGAACACAGATATAATATTCTTGAATATTTTTAGTTGTTTTAGGTAACTAGCTTATTCATAAGTAAAGTTAATAATGCCCATAATACTTTAGTGGGCAACTGCTTTAAGCATTTGTCATAATAAGGAGTGCATTTCTTTCCAGTGATAATGAAACTTCATTGATACTTAAAATAATTAATGACAGAAAAATTTAGAACACCAAAAGGGAGAAATATGTCAAATTGATAGTTGTACATTTTTCTTTATTCTACCTGCAAGAGAATTTTCAGTAATTTTTTTCTCATGAGTTTTTCTTCATTTTATTTTAATGATGAAGCAATTATGTACTGTAACACCTGTTCAGTCAAGGATATAGACAAGAAGGGTTTTCCCTTGGTCAAGTGGCTGAGGTATGCTCCATTTACTACTATTAACTTAGTAAATAAGTGCACAATAAAAAATTATTTTTTGAACAAAATGGAAATGCTGGCTCATTGTCCATTTTTAGCTTTCGTGTCTTTAAGAAAGTCACTCAAGGAATCTGAATCATGCAGATTATGCAACACACCCACATCCAAAGAATATTAATTGCATAGCTCAGGTGTTGAGCCCACGTAGTCAGGGTGCTTGACAAAATATTTGAAAAAATAAAGTAAGAGGGAGAACGGTAGTGGACTGGGATCATATCTAGTCTTAAGCTTTAGTCCTATTTCTCTCTCAGGCTGTGTGATATCAAAAAGGTCTCTCTAACTCTTTAATTGTTATTACTATATTTATAAACTGAAGAAGGTTTACTAAACAATTCCAAAATCCTTTTGAACAGCAGGTTTTCTATGAATCTCTAATGGTAGGATTCCAAGGATATTAGGCAAATGGAAGAGAAAAACAGACTTTTATGGGGAGAAAATGTTGGTGTAATATCTTTTAAAAATATCTCATTATAATAAGAGCAACCAATTATTAAGGGGTTATAGTGTACCAGCTATTGTTTTAAATGCTTTACATGAATTAATCCACTTTATATGCGCCAAATCAAAACCAAACCCATTGCTGTCGAGTTGAATCCAACTCATAGTGACCCTATAGAACGGAGTAGAACTGCCCTATAGTGTTTCCAAGGAGCAGCTAGTAGATTCGAACTGCCAAGCTTTTGGTTAGCAGCCGAACTCTTAACCATTGTGGCACCAGGGCACACATTTTTAAAAAGTGATGTTAGTTTCCCACACATTATACTAAAAAAGAAAAACCTGAAGAAGTAAGATGTTTAATACAGTACTTAAGGAAATACAATGACTAAGAAAGCTAGGATTTTAACCCAGGCATTCTGAGTTAATCAAGAGCTATGTCTTATGCTCAAAAGCCCCATACATAGCAAATGCTCAGTACAAGTTTGAGGTTATTATTGTTTTTATTTTTATTGTTGTTATGTCAAAGTAATACTTATTGGTTTTGCAAGACATCTGAAAGGGGTTCAGAGATCAACTTATTTCTTCTAGATATATGTAGACTCTGAAATTTAACTGCTTTAATCTTAGATTTGCTCAGGATTTTTAGCAGAGTCTGTTCTGATAGATAGACCTATATATTGTACAAGAGTATTTCTCAAAAAGGAATCCACAGACAGTCTGCATTAGCATAAATGTGAGTGTGTTAAAATGTGGATTATATGAGAAGTGGGGTCCAGAAATGAATATTTTAATTGTCATTCCAGATGATGGTTATATAAAATTTGAGTAACACTACTGTAGGTGAAATGCAGAATTCCTTAGTTTCCATTTTAATTTTCGACATCCAATGATAATTTCAAATACCAAGATCCCAAGATATGAAGAAAAAATTCAGTCACCAACCCAGGCAGGCAATCAGATAGCCCTTCTTCTCACCATCCAACCATCCATTATTAAAAATCTACATGACTATTTACTATATGACAGCTGTTACAACAGAAACTGAGAATTGAGGTGCAGCCTCTGTGGAGCTTATTCTGATACGATAAAAACAAGAAAACAAACCAAATATTTTGAAAATATTTTTGTGAGAAAATATAGTTGAAGAGATGACAGTCCTTCATTGTTAAACATTCATTCCTTTCATGTTTCTTGCCTGCTTGTGTCGAGTTCTGAATGGAGCGTAAAATGATTTTTTACCAACTAGATTAAATCAAGTGTATTTCTTGACTCTCGTGGTTGCTGAAATCAAAACAATGGACAAGATTCCAATCCTGAATTTGACACATCTTAGCCATGAAGACTTGGACAAGTCAGTTTCGTTTGTACTATAGATTTCGTTGCACATTGTTAATTTCACAGAATTATTGTGATGTTATGGGATAGAAGAAACATTTATAAATAGGTTTTGGAAAAATGTAACATGCTGAATATATTTTATTACTAGTAGCAGTAATATAAATCTATGGAACACATTTCTAAAATTCTGAAGGTCTTGTACAAAACACTAACTGACCAATTGTACTTTTGCTGAGATTCCTAAGACTCAGCAAACACAGTGCAGTAAGAGGAGTCTGCCTTGTGGCTGTGTCTTCTAACATATTTTAAACATTCCTACTCTTACTGTGTTACTCTTGCTACTGAGGTCTGCAGTTGTATAATTAATTTCAATATAATAAATAATAAAAAAGCTGGAAATAGTTTATGTTTTTTGATGATACATGCCTTTCGTGGACTTGAAATAGTTGTTGTGATAACAGTTTTCTATTACCTTGTTAAATTTAAGGTCAATGTTAATCAAAGCTGAGATGAGTTTTATAACAACGAAGGTGGCTAATGTCAGGGGTAGTACTTGTAGCATCCACTTTGAGTGTGGCAATTTCAGTTATAATAGCAAAACTTCTGTTTTGATGTAAGCGGTAAAAACAAAGGAGAATGGAGAGCCAAAATGGTATTATATGAGCAAAATGGAAATAAAAAGAACTGTAAACAAGTATTCAAAATAAACATTCAGAGTCTATTTTAACATTCACAACTCACCGTATCCATGGCAATAAGCTCTTCTAGGTTATCCAGCAACGTGAAATTCAGCGTTAAACAGAGAATTTATCAAGTGGAGCTCTCATGATCCCAATTCTATTTCTCACTGTTTTTTCTCAGCTTATCAGTCAGGTGCAATAGTTCCTCTAGGTACTCTTGTAAGTCCAACAGATCACCATCAGCACTGTCATTTATTGACTGCCAGATAAATACTTTGCAGAGCATGGTGTAAACTTCTTCTCTGGGAAATCTGGCTCCACACATAAATATATCTTTCTTTTCTAAAGTGGCACTCCAGTAGGTGCTGCTAAGCAACAGCTCTCTCTGAAAGATCTAGTGTTCTTTTAAAATTTTTTCATGGGTCATGAAACGAAGATGTGGGACAAGTTTATCTTTTTTTGATTCACAGATTCTTTTATGGACACCTGAAGTTTAAACTCAAGAAACTGAAGTATCAGCTAGCTTTATGAAGTAGACAAAAAGTTCTACATTGCATGCCTTTGAGTCGCAGAGTATGAGCAAGGTAACAGGGAGACATTGCAAATCTCTTCAACTGTTCAGAGTTTCTGTGTGAACTTGCTAGACTTATTTTCCATATCTTGACCTAACTTATGCTTTATATGATTGTCACCTATTTTCCTCAAGGTATTGCACAGAGAGCAATTTGTTTTGGTTACTTGGCAATGGCCATTTCCTTTTGTGCTAATTAACAAAGTACAATCAGACTCTGCTTTCAAAACTTATACTGGTTCTGGTGTTGCTAAAGTTGACTTAGGAGAATCGGTTTTATCTATTTTTGATTGTTACAATGATTATTATGAAATCAATACAGACTTAGCTATGCAGCTGCACTCCCTCTCTTTACTGGAGTCCTTAACCAAGAGAAAAGTTTTCTGGTGCTTCCTCCGTTTTGTATGTGTGCTCACTATAGTGGTTAAGACGAAGTTTAAGGCACCATAAAAATTAGACCCCAAAAAACAATGCCTTAAGAATGCTAGAAGTTTATTTCTCTCATATAATCATGTATTAGCCAATTGTGTGGAATAAATTACCTCAACACTTAATGGTTTTAAACAGCAAACATTAATTATTTCTCAGTTTCTCTGGGACAGGAATTAAAAAAAAAAATTCATAGCAGCTGTATTGCTTAGATTTCATTGTTTAGCAACCTCAAAACAACAAACATCTATTTTTCTTATGATTCTATGGTTTAACAATTTAGGTGAAGCTCATCTGGTGCTGCTTGGGCTCAGTCATGTGTTTTTGGTTACTTGCTGGTCATTAGGGGACTGCTTCTCTAGGTGGTTGTGGAATGTCTTAAATGGGACAGGTTGTGTCTTCTCTATATAATTTAACATTTTCCATTGGCCCAGACTTGATTACATGGTGGAATATGGTTCCAAGAGAGAAGGTAGAATCATACAAAGCCTTATAATAAATCGCTATCTTAGAATTGTCACACTGTCCCTGCTGCCGCATTCTACTTGCAAAAACAAGACAGAAGACTATCCCAGATTCATGATACGGAGATATAGAATCACGTGTATAAATCACATTGCAAAGTTGCATGAACACAGGGAGGACTGGGGTATTATGCCCATCTTAAGATTCTGTCATATAAGGCACCAAAGTGAATGTATTTTTTAAAACATATTCAGAACTTTTCGGACTGTATGCTCTTATTCATCTACCATTCCACAAAATGTTAAATAAATATTTGTTACATACGAAACACAATTCTAACCTTAGAAAAGCAGTTGTAAACAAGATACCAAAAAAGCTTCTGTCAGAGCCATGAGCAATAAAGACAATAAAGATAATTTTGTCTAAATAAAAATTTAAATATTTGTGATATTCAGCTTTTGATGCTTCTCAAAGATCTCTAACTCCTGATACTCATTCCCTTGTGCAGTCCTGTCTCTGTTTGTTTGGGCTGGACCTAGTGACTTGCTTCTATGGAGTATAATATGGCAAAAATGATGGGATGTCACCTTTGAGATTAGGTTACTAAAAGACTTAGACTTCTGTTTTACTCACAATGTCTTGCTTTCTTCCGTCCTCACTATGATTGAGGCCAGCTACCACAAAGTGAGCTGCCTTATGGACAGAGCCACATATCATTAGACTGAAGGAGGCCTCTGGCCAACAGCCAGTGAAAAACAGGCCATCAGTCTAACAGCCAGGAAAAACTGAATCTTGCCCACAATGTTGCAGATGAATTTAGAAGTGAATCCACTCTTGGTTGAACTGTAAGATAAAACTGTAGACCCACCACTCACCTTGATTTCATCTTTATAAAAGACCCTGAGTCAGAGGACCCAACTATGCTGGTGCTCAGATTCCTGTCCTAGAGAAAGTGAGACATAATTAATGTTTGTTGTTTTAAGCCACTAACTTATTACACAGAATTGGATAACTAATATGGCATTTATAAATAAATTTAAAGTGCAAGACAATTCAAACAAAATTAATAGCTGACGAGAATTAAATGTTTCCAACATATATAACAGAAGAAAGGTTAATATATGTAATAATATTTTAAGATTGATGTTGTTAAGTGCTATTGAGGTTGGTTGCCAACACTGTGTATCCCCAAACACAACTGAACTAAATGCTGTCCAGCCCTGTGCCATCCACATGATCATTTGGGGATTTGACCAGTGTGATCCATAGGGTTTTCATTGATTGTTTTTCAGAAGTAGCTCACCAGACTTTCTTTCTAGTCCTTCTTAGTCTGGAAGTTCCAGTGAAACCTGTTCAGCATTATAACAACATGTAAGCCTCCACTGACAGAAGGTTGCTCTACATGAGGTGTATTGGCCAAGAATCAAACCTTAGTCTCCCACATGGAAGGTGAGGATTCTACCACTGAACCATCAATGCCCCTTATTGATTGATGAGTAATTCTTAAAGGTTAATTAACAAAAGATGAACAAATTGTCAAAGAAAAATATGAGAATATATTCAAACTAAGAATAACATGTAAAAATATAAAACCTGAAAATAGTATTGGAGAATTGGACTTCCATGCCATTGATTGCTCTTGTAAATGTAAATAATGACATGATTTTGGGGGGCAGTTTTGTCCTATCTATCAAAAGATAAAATCTGATTAGTCCTTGATTCTGAATGCTGATACTAAGAGTTTAACTACACAATAGTGTGCAACATTATATATATAAATATGTGTTCAGTACAGAATTATTTATTTAACAAAAATATAGAAAACAAACTAATTTTCCATCAGTGGAGAAATGATTACATAAGTTAAGGAATACTTATATAATGGAATACCAAGTCACTATTGAAAAATAAGGTCCCTGGGTGGTGAAAATAATTCCCACTTGACTACTAACCTAAAGGTTGAGGGTTTGAACCCACCCAGTAGCATCATGGAAGAAAGGCCTAGTGATCTGCTCTTGTGTATATTACAGCCAAGAAAACCCTATGGAGCAGTTCTACTTTGTAACACATGGGGTTGTCATGCGTAGGAATTAACTCAATGGAACGAGTTTGTTTCGTTATTGAATAATGAGTTATAATATAGATAGATTATTATGTGAAAACAAACAGAGAAGTATTTTTCAAGGTAGTATATGTTATGTCATAAGAGGTAAAAAAAAAAAAAAACTGCCACAGGAATTCAGAGAATAAAGCTTCATTTCTGGATATAATATACTTTTTCTTAGCCACCTAGATAGAACTGCATCCATAAAAATTTCCCTTTGCCCACTCACTGAAACTCATCATTACCTCCCTGAAGCAGGAGGACAAAATTTTTAAAAAGAAAAATGTTTCATAAAGCATATTACTTCTTAATATGAAATTTTAAATATATTTTAAAAACATTCTCAGAATGTATGAACAATTTTATTTTTGAACAAAATTACTATATAATCACTCTCTGATGAGATAATTTTCCTGTTATTTTATAAGTGACATTGAGAACCCCTCCAAAAAACAGGCAATGGATCTTTGATTTTGACAAAAGTAATTCTCTTCATTTACAATGGTAAAGAATCACCATTTTCTGCAAAGAATTAGAAAAAAATTCCCACAAAGCTAGTGCACTTTGTACTTTAATTTACTTCTTAACTGAGTAACATAGAAAATGGAAAATTAATGCTTTATCTGTGAATGTTAACAAAATTGGTTACTAAATAGTTACAGTAATCTAATATTGATTTTATCCATATAGGAAGAGTAAAACAGAACATTTATGTAATTAAATATATAATTTATCTTCATCTTCAACTGAAATGAATGATTGGAATTAGACTCACAGCAGGTAACGTAAAAATAATTTCTGTCTATGAAACGTATTTTGTCAGTTTTCTTCCTCCAGCAACAGATTTACCACCTTAATTACACTTTGCTAACACATATTTTAAAATTAATTTTAATTCTCCAAATACTTGCTAACTGATACAGTGAAATTGAAGGTTAAAAGCTCTTGTGATGGGGACTTAAATTGTAGTAATTTTTACTTTCCTCAATTGTACTAAAAGTGGATGAATCAGGTGTAGGAAAATAGAGTCAACTTAGTCATGTAAATTTTTTTATAATGATGCACCTTTTAAAGGTAGTATAGAAATATAATGCTAACATTCCTCCAATCATACTTCAAGAGAATTATTAGAAAAAATGACTGGCAGATTTGGGAAAGAATGAGAAGGCCAGTGTGGCTAAAACCAGGTGATTGAGCGTGGGAACCAAGGGAGATGAAGTCGGTGAGGTAAAAGGGGAGCTAGATTATAAATAGCTTTAGGGAGCTTGGACTTTTACTTTGAGTGAGATGGGAAGACACTGGAAAGTTTGGCACAGAGGAAAGGCAGAATTTGACTTGCATTATTAACGGGATCTTTCTGGATGTTGTGCTGTGAACAAATTGTGTAAAGCAAGAGCAGAAGCAGGGAAATCAGTAAAGTGATTATTAACTTTCTTCCATGGCACCTTTGGGTGGATTCGAACAGCCAACCTTTTGGCTAGTAGCTTAATGCTTAAATGTTTGCACTACCCAAGGACTCCTTCAGCATCAATCCAGGCAAAAACAGAAGTGGTAGATTAGACCTGGATGTTAATAGTTAAAGTGGGAGAAGTGGTTGCGTTCTGTACATATATTCAAAGTAGAACTATCTGGATTGCTGACAGATTCAGCATGGCATTGTCTTTTGTTCTTGGACTCACACTTGCTCCATGTCCTTGAAAGAAGAAAGTATTAAGGTCCCCAGTTGGTAAGGACATAAATAGGCAGACTGTGACAGAAGCTGTGAAGTTAGTCACCGAAATGAGTAATAGGATACAATCAAATCAGCGAAAAATTAAACAGCAGGGTCTCAGATGAGTGATATGTGTCATTGAGACTATTGAAACAATGAAACTACACAAATATAATATGCCACAAGATAACTGTCCAGGAAAGTCTAACAAAAGAGGATCTGGACACTCAAGGAGTAGCATATAGGAGAGGCCTAGGGAGGTATGTGATCAGTATTATGGAGACCAGATGACTGCAGGTATATGATACAAGATGTTAGTTTTGAAAAATCAACTAAAAGCAGTAAAATTCACAATCATTGTCTAAAAAGAGTAGAATACTTAACAGTATGCCAAACTCAAGGATTAGGCAATGAGGTAACGGGAAAACTACTGAGATAAGACCATGTTAGCAACATGTTAAAGAGACAAAAGAAAGGGCTCCATGAATTTGTAAGAGAATACAAAAAACAGGAAATGGGCAGAAGTTCTGGGAAAATAAAATTTTCAGTCTAGAGTTCTTTGGATTTTTGAAACTGGCTGAATTCCAAAAATGAAGGCAGAACAGACCTTGCAGATGAGGACAAGTATCTGTTATATGCTATGTGAGAAATGTAGGGACAGACATTCAGGCAGGAAGAAGTTTTTCCATGCACATATAGATGAGAGCAGGTATTAAACATCTGAAAAATAAGTAGAGGAAATATAGAAAAGAGTAGTAGCCCTCTAATACCAAAAATAAATAAATACAAAAAATAAAAACACTTAAAGTGGTATATAAACCAAAAAACCTAACCTGTTGCCCATGAGTCGATTCCAACTCCAGGAACTGTGATGCTATAAGAGTAGAACTGCCTAGTAGGTTTTCCAAGGCTGCACATCTGCACGGAAACAGACTGCTACATGTTTCTCCTGTGCAGCAGCTGATAGGTTTGAACCACTGACCTTTCAGTGAACCGTCCAGGGTATAACCACTGCACCACCAGGTTTTCTTCCAGAAAAACACTAAAAAAAACACAAAACAAAATAAACCTGCCATCTAGTCAATTTTGACTCACAGCGACCCTATAGAACAGAGTAGAACTCCTCCATAGCGTTCCCAAGAAGCAGCTGGTGGATTCGAACTGCCAGCCTTTTGGTTAGCAGCCAAGCTCTTAATCGCTGTGCTACCAGAGCTCCAGAAAAATAAATAAATAAATAAACACTACTCATTAAATATTCAGTGATCTACTTTTCCACTCATTTGTGGTTGTTATGCAACAAATATCCTTTCAACAAACAAAATCATAAATTGATAAATATATGAAAAAATTAAAGAGGAAATACTCTGGTTAAGGTAGGTATAAAAAACAAACAAATGAGAGTTACACCTCTGTTTACCCTTTCTCTAGTGGTGGCCCTTGAGGCTACTGGATTGTTGTTGTTGTTAGGTGCCCTTGAGTCGGTTCTGACACATAGCGACCCTATGTAGAACAGAACAAAACACAGCCTGGTCCTGTGCCATCCTCACAGTCATTATACTTGAGCCCATTGTTGCAGCCTCTGTATTGATCCAACTCATTGAGAGTCATCCTCTCTTTCTCTGGACGCAATACTTTACCAAGCATGATGTCCTGCTCCAGGGACTGGTTCCTCCTGATAACATGCCCAAAGTATGTGAAACGTAGTCTCACCATCCTTGCTTCTAAAGAGCATTCTGGCTGTACTACTTCCAAGACAGATTTGTTCCTTCTTCTGGCAGTCCATGATATAGTCAATATTCTTTACCGACACCATAATTCAAAGGCGTCAATTCTTCTTAGGGCTTCATTATTCATTGTCCAGCTTCCACATGGTTTTGAGGCAATTGAAAACACCATGGGCTGGGTCAGGTTCACGTTAGTTCTTAAAATGACATCTTTACTTTTGAACACTTTAAAGAGATCTTTTGCAGCAGACTTGCTCAGTGCAGTGCATCGTTTGATTTCTTTACTGCTACTTCCATGTGCATTGATTGTAGATCCAAGTAAAATGAAATCCTTTACAACTTCAGTATTTGAATGGACCCAATACCGGACGGACCCTCAGAATTTTCAGAATGTGCATTAATGACACAGCATGTCATTATGCTGTTTACTTTATAAGGAGCTGATATTGTTTGAATAATATTTCATTCCTAAGTATTTAACAGTTTTATAAAGAAATAAAAGAGAAAGCGACATGAAGTTAACTTTTGATTTATTTCTGGTATGGACTATGGAGCCACATGTAAGTCCTAAGTCAGCATATGATCAGTATTATCTTTTTTCCTTGTTTGTGTGATTGAGCATAAGATGCAGTTGTCTGACATTTAGGAATCTCTTTTATTAACACGAAACATATTTAAACTCCAGAGCCTTCTGAGTACGATGGTATTGGAGGGACAAAGCCATTGAAGCCAACGGATAAGTGGAGTTCCATGTCTCCTATCTTTAACTCTATCTTGAATAGATCTGTGTTAAATGAAATGGTAACTGGTATCTCATACACTGCTTAAATCATTTTCTTACTTTTTTCTCCCTTTCATATTCTTTTTTTCCTCTTCATGTGTATGGTTAAACTTCTCTAAATAAAGTGACCTTATGACTCAAGCTCGCTATATGTGAGCTCTTCAATTTAGTTAATTATACTTCTAAATTAAAAAATAAATGAAAAATAAAAGCCTTTTTTAATCATATTTGGATGTCTAGCCCTTTAATATGATGGCCTGAAATTAAGCAATAAAATTCTAGAAGTCTTTAAACATGCATGTGTTATATGGTGTATGTGTGTGTACACTTACTTTAAAGCCACAGGTGAACTAGAAGTTTTGATAAAATAATTTAAAAAAGTAAACTAGGCAAAACTTAGATTAAATGACTAAAAATTCATAAATGTGCAAATGAGGACAATGCTAGTATCTGAATTCATAGGGAAAAATAGGAACAGCCTATTTCTAATTATCACCTCTCTAGTATAATCTTCACTTCTTAATCACTTCCTATATTTAAAACAGAGCTTTTGATAAAATAAGAAATGCTTTCGTACCCTTAGTTTTTGTCTCTTTTTATGAAATCTGTCCTTTTCAATGCCTACCCTACCGCCTTTTCTTTAATTTCTCTAAACGTTTCCTTTGTCATCGTTCTCTTTTATTGTCCCTTTACTATTTTTTTTAATTCCCTAGCTTACCTTTATAAAATTCTGTTGTTCAAGACAAGCCTCAGAGTCAGAATGTCACATTTAATCTACTTTTTTACATCTAGCTCCATTTTTTGTCTTTTTAATTTTTGATTTGTGCAATAATACACTAGTAGTATTTTTAGTTTGAGCCTCAACACCTTCAAGTTTGTGAGCAGTCAGAATTGTTCACTGTGCTGACTTGTTAACAAACTAGCACCCTTAAAACAATACATTTTTGCATTTTCAATTATGATAAGCAAAAGTTTGAATATTCTGCATTTTACCTTATGTGAAGCCTTTTCTTAGAAGCTTGATTTTTGTACTAGCATTTATGAGCACTCCAATATATCCCTAAGAAATATAATCAAATTTACATTTAGTATTTCAGCTTTAGAAACACGTATAAACATGATGATCTTACTAACAAAAATTTAACATTGCAGAGCGTATAAGTTAAATTAGCACGATGGTGTCAGGTTTCCCTTTAAGATAACTTCACTCCTTGGAGGCAACTAATTTAATTTCTGATCTGTTCACCGGCATTAAGGCTTTCTCCGAACCACAAACAATCACAGCCGCAGAAAAAAACCTTTGAGTAGATGAGGCCTTCCATATGCACCAGACAGTTCATGTGAGCTCAAGGCTAGATGTTTCACTTCATGGTACCCTTATTCAGACTCAAGCTGTCATCTCTAGTCTTTCATACTCATTCCCCACTGCTTCCTCTCATCTGACCCTATCTCACACTGCTCCCTCATCTAACAAACTTTTCATTGTGCCCCTTATGCCACGGTAAATACACTTTCAATTCCTTCAAATATTTCAATGAATTGTCCCTTCATCTCTGCTTTACTGAACAAGGAATCAGGAATTGTAGGAAACGTTACCTTTTTTTTCCACACACCATATACAGGTGAGACTTACTGGCTTTGTATTCAAATGCTATATTTCCCCTTCTCTGAAACATCCTTCTGCTTAGAGACAGATTTCATCCACTTTCTAACACTTCTTGTGGCAACAGACAGTAAATCTCCCAATCATATGCCATAATTCACTGAAGTTTTTGAAACTGGCTTACGTGCTTCCAAACCAGGTCTCTCATCTTCCTTGGTGAAAAAAGCACTCTTAGCTATGATACACTTAGTGCTTCAAATTCTCTCTCTCTCTCTTTCTTTCTCTCAGTAGTTCTCAATTCTAATTACCTTTACCTGAATTTCGCTCTATCCTCTCATTCTCGCATCCATGCTCAGGATGTTTTATCACTAATATTCATTCATTTTCTGTGGTTTCAAATTTAAAAATCTCACTCATTTTTACAGAAACTTCAGTCCTTCCAGACCAGCAGTAGCTGTTTTCTTTTTTTCTTGTTGACAACTCACTGTTGTAGACATGTCAGTTCTCCTTCATATAAAACCCATTGCCATTGAGTCAATTCTGACTCATAGCAACCCTGTAGGACAGAGTAGAACTGCCCAATAGGGTTTTCAAGGAGTGGCTGGTGGATTCAGACTGCCAACCTTTTGGCACCATGGCCTCATGAGCTATAGATACAATAAAATGTAAATAAAACCCCATCAGATATTTTGGCAAAAAATTGACAGTACGCTTATATAAGGTTTTCACTGTCCAATTTTTTCAAAAGTAGAGTGCCAGGTCCTTCTCCCCAATCTGTCTTAGTCTGGAAGCTCTGCTGAAACCTGTCCACCATGGGTGACTCTGCCGATAGTTGAAATACCAGTAGCAAAGCTTCCAGTATCACAGCAACACGCAAGACACTACAGTACAACAAACTGACAGACACCTGGTGACAGGAATGAAAGAAATGACCAAAATGGACGTCAGAAGAGACTCTGAAACTTGCTTTTGAACAGAGTAGCTAAAGCGAAAGGAAGAAATGAATTCAAAAAGCTGAACAGAAGATTTCAAAGGGCAGCTCGAGAAGACAAAGTAAAATATTATAAGGAAATATTCAAAAACCTGGAGATAGAAAACCAAAGGGGAAGAATATGCTTGGCATTTCTCAAGGTGAAAGAACTGAAAAAATATTCAAGCCTCGGATTATGATATTGAAGGGTTCTCCATGGAGAATATTAAACGACACAGGAACTGTCAAAAGAAGATGGAAGGAATACACAGTGTACCAAAAAGAATTGGTTGACTTTCAACAATTTCAGGAGGTAGCATATGATCAAGAACCAGTGGTACCGAAGGAAGCAGTCCAAGCTGAACTGAAGGCATGGACTAAAAATAAAGCTTCAGAAATGCACAGAATACCAGTTGAGATGTTTCAAAAACCAGTGCAGATCTGGAAGCCCTCACTTGTCTATGTCGAGAAATTTGGAAGACAGATACTTGTCCAACTGACTGGAAGAGATCCATATTTGTACTCATCCCAAAGAAAGGTGATCTAACAGAATGCAGAAATTATCGAACAACATCCTTAATATCACAAACAAGTAAAAATTTTTTTTTTAAATTGTACTTCAGCTGAAGGCTTACGGAACAAATAGTTTCTCATGAAACAGTAGTACACATGTTGTTTTATGACATTGGTTGACAACCCCACAACATATTAACCCTCTAACTTCTCAACCCTTTTTTTGGTGAAAATACACATAGCCCAAGATACACCATTTCAAAAATTTCTACATGCACAGTTCAGTGACATTGACTACGCGCTTCCAATTGTGCTGTTATTCTCACTTAAGATGAAGACTTACAGA
>NW_004443953.1:11447038-11468248 GCF_000243295.1 Trichechus manatus latirostris | reverse complement strand
ATTTCCCCCCCACCCCTCCCATCCCTGGTAACCAACAAAGATTGTTACATTTTGTGCGTGAACTTTTTCATGGGTTTTTACAATAGAGGTCTCATATAATATTTGTCCTTTTGTGATTGACTTATTTTACTCAGCATAATTTTGCTGAAGATAATTCGAAAGCAGTCGAAACAGTACATAGAAAGGGAACTGCCAGAAATTCAAGCCAGACTCAGAAGAGGATGTGGAACAAGGGACATTGCTGATAACAGAAGGATCTTGGTTGAAAGCAGAGAATACCAGGAAGATGTTTACTTGTGTTTTATTGACTACTCAAAGACATTCGATCTTGTGGATCATAAAAAATTATGAATAACTTTGTGAAGAATGGGAATTCCAGAACTCTTAATTGTGCTCATGAGGAACCTGTGCTTAGACCAAGAGGCAGTTGTTCCAACATAACAAGGGGATGCTGTGTGGTTTAAAGTAAAAAAGTGTGTGTCAGGGTTGTATCCTTTCACCAAACTTATTCAATCTGTATGCTAAGCAAATAATCCAAGAAGCTGGACTATATGAAGAAGAATGGGCTTCAGAATTGGAGGAAGACTCATTAGCAACCTTCCATATGCAGATAACACTAGCTTGCTTGCTGAAAGTGAAGAGGACTTGAAGCACTTACTGATGAAGATCAAAGACTACAGCCTTCACTATGGATTACACCTCAACATAAACAAAACAAAAATCTTCACAACTGGACCATTAAGCAACTTCATGATAAATGGAGAAAATATTGAAGTTGTCAAGTATTTCATTTTACTTGGATCCACAATCAATGCCCATGGAAGCAACAGTCAAGAAATTAAATGATGCATTGCACTGGCAAATCTGCTGCAAATGATATCTATAAAGTGTAATAAACAAAGATGTACTTTAAGGACTAATGTGGGCCTAACCTAAGCCACGGTGTTTTCAATAGCCTCATATACATGTGAAAACTGGACAATGAATGAATAAGGAAGACTGAAGAAGAATTGATGCCTTTGCATTATGATGTTGGAGAATAATACTGAATAGACCATGGACTGCGAGAAGGAACAAATCTGTCTTGGAAGAAGTACAGCCAGGATGCTTCTTAGAAGCAAGAATGGGGAGACTTCTTCTCAGATACTTTGGACATGCTAAATTAGAAGGGACCAGTACCTGGAGAGGGATATCATGCTTAATAAAGTAAAGGGTCAGTGAAAAAGAAGACTCTCAAAGACCTGGATTGACACAGTGGCTGCAACAATCGGATCAAGCATAACAATGATTGTGAGAATGGAGTAGGATCGAGCAGTGTTTCATTCTGTTGTACACAGGGTCGCTATGAGTCAGAACCGTCTCCACAGCACCTAACAACACGTGTATATAATTCATTTAGAAACACAAAGGTATACATATTTAAATCAAATACTTTAGTGTGGTATTGGCTCAAAGATATACAAAGAGACCAGTGGAGCCAAATTGAGAAACTGAAAAGACATCCATGAATATATAGATATTTTATTTATTTCAAACAAAATGATACTAGGGATCAATGGGCAAAAGACACACATTTCAATAAATATAATGAGACAAATGAGCAGTGACCTAGAAACATAAAATAGATTCCTCTTGCACACCATGCCCCAAAATAATAAATATATGAAACAAAATAATAGAGCATAGAGATACAAGAAAATATCTATATATTCTAGGCATGAGAAAGATTTTTCAAACAATACACAAAAACAACCATCTTAAAGGGAAAACTGGCAAATATGCCCACATTATCATTAAGAAATTCTGTTTATCAGGTTGTTTTATAAATTTTATTGTTAAAATAACATTTTTAAATTTTACTTTATTGATTGATTATAGTCTTAGGTAGAATTAGTAGTTATGTGTGGGAGGGTTAGCATGAAAGGAGCTTTCTCAGTTATTCTGGAAAACCTATCTTTTAAAATAATTATTCTGCACTATTCTTTATTATACTTTTTTTCTTTCTTACTTCTTCAATTACATACACTTGACCATTTGATCTGGATTCATAGATCTCATACTTTCTGTTTTTGTTTTGTTCTTCTACTGTTTTTTACTTTGTATGTCAGTTTAGATAAATTCTATTGATCTGTCTTCAAGTTTACAGATGATTTTCTTTCCTCTTTACAGTCTTCTGATATGTTTATCAAAACATCTTTATTTTTGTTATCTTGATTTGGGGTCCTTTTAAATATTTCTCTTTGTTCCTGAAATTCTCCATTTGTTCATGCATTTTGTAAACCATTTCCACTATTTTTAAAAATATATACATTTATTATACTTAAAAAAAAAAAACCCTATCTGATAATTCTACCACAATTATCTTCTTTCACTCTGATTATTTTGACTATCTTAACCTCTTGACAATGGGTCCCATTTTCTTTCCTCTTTCATGTCCTATAATTTTTTTCTTTTTTTATTGTTTTGTCAATTGGGTAAAGGAATCAGGGTGATGGAATCAATTATTAATACCCATAAAAGGCATGCCTTTTCTCTGTCAGGCTCTTTTGTGTGCTTCTTTTTTGGGGAAGGAGTGTTTTGAATCAACCAAATGTGTATTTTGAGGTGGGACTAAAGTAACAAAAGGGTTTTTGTTACTTTAGTACATTAATTCTTTGAAGTCAGAATAAAAAACTTCCCTTTAACAGGGCTCAAGATCTAATAGATAGATAATATGCTTAAATAGATGGCTTCTTGAATTCTTCATCTGCAATTACCTGACCTTGACCCTATCTCTGCCAATCAAAAAAGACACCTACTGCCATTGAGTCAATTCTGACTCATAGCCACCCTATATGACAGAGTAGAACTGCCCCATAGAGTTTCCAAGGAGCACCTGGTGGATTTGAAACTGTCGACCTTTTGGTTAGCAGATGTAGCTCTTAACCACTATGCCACTAGTGTTTACCATAATTATCAATAATGCCAACCTCTCCATAGACTGAATTTCATGCATCATACTCTCTTGCCACACCCTATATTTTCTAGTTCATTCCTTCCACTACACTGATTCATAGTATTCTTTAATTCTACTAATAATCCCAATTCATTGATCTTACCACATTGATTGCTGTACTAAAACTACATCCATGACTAATCCAGGTGTCTGCCTTCTTTACCTCTGTACCACGTAACTGACCATGACTAAAAGAAAACATTTCAAAGTCAAGACCAAGGAGATCTAATGGATCATAATGATGCTAGGCAATCACTTCTCCATTTAGTCTCCTAACCTTCTAGCCAATGATATTATACTTTTTCTTTGCTCCACAACTCTGTGCTATATCCTCCTCCATTCTCACTGTCAGGTGATTTCTTCACTTACTGTTTTACTCAGAAACTTAAAGCCACCAGAAGACAACTTCCCCAATCCCCGCCACCAAATTTACCAACGTACCAGTCACTGCACTCACATTCTATGCTCTCTTCTATTTTTCTGTAGTGGAATATTTATACTCCTTCCAAAGCCAATTCTTTTTTCTTTTTTTTTTAAACTAGATTAAAATCCCTCTCTCCTACCCAAGAATATTGATGCAGATTTCTATCTCCTATCTCTTTAATTCTTTACCCTCTACATTCTCATTAACATAAAAGCATTGTTTGCTATTGCTTTTATCCAAAAGGGAGAAAACAAACATATTTATCATGTTGCCTACAGTACCATCCAGTTCTTTGTTTCTATAGGCAACGAAACTCCTCAAAGAGTCATTTACATTCACTGTCTCTAATTCTTCTCTAGCCTCCTCTTTAAACTAATGTCAGTCTGAAATTTCACCCCCTACTCTCTCACCTCTCTTGTGCATGTCAAAGTCACCAATGACCTTCCCAAATTTAATGGTCATTCTGATTTGTCATCTTATAAGTCAATAACATTTGACAAAACTCATCACTCCCTCTTCTCTTGACTTTCAGAACATCTCATTATTATTTTCATGCCCATCTCACCTGTGCTCTTCTCAGTCTCTGTTTTCCTTGTCCTGTTAATGCTGCTTGCCCCTTGCCCCAGACTTTAGTCCTTGATTTTTTTTCTTTCCTTTCTTTTCCTTTCCTTTCTCTTCCTTCCTTCTTTCCTTCATTTCCTTCTGTCTCTCTCTCTCTCCCTCCCTCCTTCCCTCTCTTCCTCCCTTCTTCTTTCTTTCTTTCTTTTTAACACTCACTACTTTGGTTCTAGATGCAAAGTTATTGTGTCTTTTAATAAATCATCACAGTCATTAGCAAAATGTGAAGTTTTATGGGTCACTAAAATTAAAATGTTCTGCTGTTTTAGAATATAAAATAATGTATTTTTAAAACTAAAATGCTGGTCTTTGAATTCTTTGTGGTATATTTTAATGTTGGCAAGAGTAATTGCATACAGGCTTTTAAACTGAAAAGAGCATTACTTTGTCATTTTTTATATAATCTTAATTTTTATCTTAACTAAATTTTCCTGTGACTAACTAGTAAATCTATTTTTATATAGATTTACTTCTATAAGATTTAATCAAAAATTTTATATCATATAAAAAGTATTCTTAGACAAGGCCAAGGAGAAATTATAGAAATATATTAAGCTATTCATTCTACTCTATAGTTAGACATTAACTCAGTGGGCTAGGGCAACAATTTGGCACCTGAGTAGTACAATGGCACCCAGGTAGATAAATCAGAAGCAGTATTTCATCCTGCATTGATACAACCACTTGAGGTCAAAATATCAACATAAATAATGATCATATATTTTTCAAAGGACTTACTGTGCCATAACAAAAAAAGAAATGAGAAGAATCTGATTTTTTTTAATATGTTGCCTGATACAACTGATACTGTATGTTAAAGGAGTAGAAGCAATTTAATTTTGATTTTAGAATATGTTGTATTAAAAGTTTCAAGATCTTAGGTATAAATAATTTTTAGTCTCAGAATTATACAATAGAAAATTTGTTAGAAAACAGATTAAAGTCTAAAATTTCATTGCATAAATCCCTCCTTTCCTAAGATTTAATTGTCTAACATATTTATGAAATTAAAAAATTGTTGACCATGATATATTCAAACTTCCTTTTCATTTTTGCTATTTTTATAAGAAGAGAGATTAACATTTTAACTCCCAAGAAAATTTTGCACCATATCTCTGCAGTTTTGCTTTTTGTTATCAAGACATAGAAATAATTAGAAATGGGCTAAATAACTTAAAATCATTTGAATATAATTAAACACAGAGGATGACAGCAAGTTCAATTTTTTTTAATTTAGTATTTAATGTCACACTTGGATTTGATGCAGTATACTTAATTTAAGCAACCAAAATACATTCAGAAGAGTTTGATGTGTTAGATATCTTGCCTTTGTAGGGTTTTTTAAATTTTTTTAAAAATATTTTAATGTGCTTTAGGTGAAAGTTTGTAGTTGAAGTTAGTTTCTTATTCAAAATGTATACACATATTGTTTTGTGACATTGGATACAATCCCCACAATGTGACAACTCTCTCCCCCTTTCCACCCCAGTTTTCCTGTGTCCATTCGTCCAGTTTTCCTGTCCCTTCCTGCCTTCCCGTCATGATTTTGAGCAGGAGTTGCCCATTTGGTCTTGTATATTTGATTGTACTAAGAAACACATTCCTAACATTTGTTACTGTTTATTTTATAAGCCTGTCTAATCTTTGTCTAAAGAATGGATTTCGGGAGTGGTTTCATTTCGAAGTTAGCAGAGTGTCCAAGGGCCACTGTCTTGGGGGTTCCTCCAGTCTCTGTCAGACCAGTAAGTCTGGTCTTTTTTGGGAATTTGAATTTTGCTCTACAATTCCCCCCACCACCTCTGTCCAGAGCCCTCTATTGTGATCCCTGTCAGAGCAGTTGGTGCTGGTAGCTGAGCACCATTTAGATCTTCTGGGCTCAGGCTGGTGAAGGCTGTGGTTCAAGTGGTCTATTAGTCCTTTGGACTAATATTTCCCTTGTGTCTTTGCATTTCTTCATTCTCCTTTGCTCTGGATGGGATGGGACCAGTAGATGTATCTTAGATGGCCCCTCCCAAGCCTTTAAGGCCTCAGACACAACTCACCAAAGTAGGATGTAGAACATTTTCTCCATGAACTGTTATGCCGATTGACCTTGCTGTCCCCTGTGACTATGTTCCCCAGCCCTTAGCCCCAGCAACTTGGTTCCTCAAGGTATTTGAATGTGCCCAGTAAACTTCTATGACTTTGCCTTGGTTAAGTTGTGCTGACTTCCTCTATATTGGGTACTGTCTTTCCCTTCGCCAATGTTAACACTAGTTAGTGATTTCCTCTCCCCACTTCTCCCTTTCCTCGTAACCATCAAAGATTGTTTTTTTCTGTGTGTAAACCTTTTCTTGAGTTTTTATAATGGTGGTATCATACAATATTAGTCCTTTCGTGATTGATTTATTTCATTCATAATGCCCTCCAGATTCATCCATGTTGTGAGATGTTTCACAGATTCATAATTGTTCTTTATCGTTGTGTAGTATTCCATTGTATGTATGTTCCATAATTTGTTTATTCATTCATCTGTTGATGGGCACTTAGATTGTTTCCATCTTTTTTCTATTGTGAATAATGCTGCAGTGAACATGGGTGTGCATATGTCTATTCGTGTGACGGCTCTTATTTCTTTAGGATATATTCCTGGAAGTGGGATTGCTGGATTGTATGGTATTGCTATTTCTAGCTTTTTATGATGCCATATTGTTTTCCATAGTGGTTGTACCATTTTGCATTCCCACCAGCAGTGCATAAGAGTTCCAATCTCCCTGCAACCTCTCCAACATTTGTTATTTCTATATTTTTTGATTTGTGCCAATATTGTCGGCGTGAGATGGTATCTCATTGTAGTTTTGATTTGCATTTCTCTAATGGCAAATGATCATGAGCATTTCTTCATGTGTCGGTTAGTCTTTTAAAGTTTTTAATTGTTATTAATACAGACATTCTCTGGAGGAAGCTGAACACTAAAGAGTCAGCTTAGACCCTTCTCATTCTGTGATGAAATATTCATGTCTGCTCTTCCATCCTCTTTTCCTCCAAATTCTCACAAATAATGAGTACGAATAATACCCTTCTTTTATGAGTCTTGTACCCAGTTGTTGTTGTTTTGTGCCACTGAGTTGATTTCAACTCAAAGGGACTCTATAGGACAGAGTAGAACTGCTCCCATAGGGTTTCCTAGGCTGTAATTTTTACTGGGATCGGATCTCCAGGTCTTTCTCAGATGGAGCGGCTGGTGGGTTCGAACCACGAACCTTTTGGTTATCAGCTTAGAACTTAACAATTACACCTCCAGGGCTCCTTTGTATCCAGAAGGATGAACAAATTTATAGTTATATAAGCATGAACGTACAATGCTGTTGCATTAGAGAGAGTAATATCTTAATAGTCTATGGTCATTTGGAATAGATCTTGAGAACAAACATACAAAAAGTTCAGCTTAATCCCTAATTATCTTCCTAATATGTACATTTTGAAAGGAGGACATTCAGTAGTTTCTCATTAAAGAAAGTAGTTAATGATTTTTGAAATGTTACATGATTTACTATTAGGAAAAAGAAAGTTGTAATTTTTATAGACTAGAAGTTTTTTACAAGATGTATTTAAATAAAAGACAGATGGCTTCTTAACAAGTGCCTCCCACATGAATGCCCTATGGTATTATAAGGATATAAGTCATGATTAAATTTTGTGTTCTCTGTAAGTGTTAGAATTAGGATTTGACTATGGGGATTTAAAAAAAAATCTTGAATAATTATTGTAGAGCATGTACTCTATGTAGTGACATAAGTCTAATTCATTTAGTCCATCTCCAATATTACTTTCAAAGATTAAAGTCCAAGTTTAAATATTATTTCCATACAAACACATACACATGTATACAAATGCAGATACATATATTTATCTTAGAAAAGTTTATCCCAAGATTATCATTTTATTAAGATTATATCTAGGGAGGATTCAATGACTAAGGTTAAACTAGCCTTCATTTCTGTATGTCGATTGTACACTTCTTTCATTTTAAAGATGTCTTAGATCTCCACTTCCTCTAGAGGTTTTGTCCACAATGAGCAACAGCAGATACCACAATGGGGACATGATTTCCCATGTCTCATTCTTGACTTACATTTCTAGGGCATCCAGAATTTAATTCCAAACTCTTTTGAATCAGATCAGGACAGTAGTTAAAACTGTAACTTCATATCATGGCTTATTTTAATGCATGCAACTCCAAATATAGTATTGTTTGACCGTCTATATTATTATTTTAGATATTCATACATGATTTTGGATTTTTTTTTCATTTCAAAACTGTTCATATAATTAAAAAAGTGTTTTTATTTAGATTTTTTTGCAAGAATACTTTAATGTAGTTTTCAAAATAGTTTGTATGCAATGATCCTTTTAGCTTTTCCTTGGCAACAATCTCCCATTCCATTGCTTCAGAATAACATAATCTTTGCATAATGGCTTACTACTGTACCATTTCATTATTTTACAGCTAAGGAATTTAACTTTAGCTCTGCAATTTTGGTTCTGTTAAGATTGCAACTGTTACATCTCCCTGCATTGATTCTGGCAACTCCAACTAAACATGTTTGTTTCATGCAAGACTTCCTTTAAGAAAAACCTTTCAAGTAGTAAATTGTCTTTTTCTGTCACTAATGAGAAGGACACTATTGATTAATTCCTTATGATTCTCTCTCTGTCTCTCTCTCCCTTTTGATTTGCATTTCTTCCTTGCCTCTCTTTCTCTTTTATCTTGGAGTTTTTCTGTACCTTTTATTTTCTGAATTTTTATTTTAGATATATTTTGCAATTAAGCCAACCCTTATCAGATTAAAAAAAAAAACTTTAATACTAAAAACATTCATTTTAAAGCATGTTTTTCAATACTTATACAATAAAATGAAGTAAAAAAAATAAAAACAGCTATATCTAACAGCCAATATAAGAAAAAAATAATACTCTGTACCCCTTTTCAACTGCATTATCTTTCTTGCTTCCCCAAGTTATCTGCTAGCAAGAGAACTTGTATCATTCTCTTTGAATTTCCTTACATTTTTCTATGAATGATTATGAAAGTGTGTATGTATATTATTATTCTGCCTCTTCATTTTTAAATATTTTATACTAAACTCTTTATGAGAATCATCCAAGTCTAAACTTACGAAGCATTTTTTTCTTTTATTTTCAGAATTCTTAACTGTTTACCAGGACTAGATATTCTGAAAGTATACAAATAATGATCAATTCATTTTCAAATTTTCACAAGAGAAGGGAAAATGGATGTAAAAAAAGAAAAATTAAAGAAAAATAAGTGACAAGGAAATAGCTTTGGACAAATATAAACTATCATTGTAAATGCTAATGATCTCTTCTCTGTAAGGAATGGAGAAAGTTTAGATTCATGAAACTCATTTTGAGACATACACAAAAAAGAGAGCTATTACAGCTGTCTTAAGTAATGTGATTTCCTTTCTAAGTGATGTCTCTTTTTTAGACAGATATACAATCTCCTAATGGGGGTTTCTTTCTTTTTACTTTAAAGCACCTCTCAGAAGAACAATCTTATTCATGTCAAAGTAATAAAATTAAGTAACATTGCTGGATATTAGACCAATATACAAAAAACATTCAGCAGTTCTATGCATTAGAAATAGCAATTTGTATAATAGAAACAATCGATTAAGAAAAATATAAAAGAATCCAGAATTCTATTAATAAAGACTCATTCAAATTTTGTGGTAGAGAATTTAAGATGATACTGAATCATCTCAATTTTGGGAGTAAGCACAATGCTTTCATTTATGCCTGCTGGTAGTAATAGTTTGGAGTATATCACACTGGAAAATTCTTGAAATTTTTTTCTTGGATAGAAAACAATGATTACAATCATTTGGAATCAGCTGAATCTATAAAAGTTCATGATTTTGTGAGGATGTAAAAAAATGGGCAATAATATCAAGTGTGTTAAGTAGAAATTCATAAATACCAATAGGTGGTAATTACTGGTGCACAATAATAAAATATGATTAAAAGTACATAACTCTTTGAAGATGAATACATGACCATAAACCAAGGGTTAGAGATCTGACCCAGGAATATGGATTTCTAATCATGATTCTTGGAATAAACTCAGCATCTAATTTTTTCATGTACAAGTGTTTAAAAGCATCAAGAGGACTTCAGTACATAGGAAACTGGGAGACTGGAGTATTGTCCAGAGGTAACTGAGCATCACCTCTCCTTTCTCGCCCCAGTGGGGTTGTTGACTCACTTCTGTAGAGATGTTCCAAAACCAGAAAAGTCTGATATTATAAATGTTATCTTAAATAGAAGTACATAGTCTTCAATATTAAAGTACGTGCCAAAAAAAGAAACAGGCATTTTTCTTAATATCGGCAGTCCTATATGCAACAGCATGCTCAAGGAACTCAAGGGGAAGAGGGGAGTTCTACTATGATCACTTAACCGTTTTTACCTACACAGCCACTTCACTTCCATTAAGTTCTGTATCCTTGGCCAAATAATAATAATAAAGCCACTTACAAAACTGTGTGTAGTCTCTTCCTAATAAGCTATGATCCTTTCATATAACACTGAAATTGGTATAATTAAAATTATTCCATTCTCTATTCACCTAGAGCAACAAAAGGAGAGTAAAGAATAGGAGGAGTATATGGAATGTGTGGCTAATTGGTTCCATAAACAACTGCCTCCTTTGCCATGAGGCCGGAAGAACTGGATGGAGTCCAGCTACCCATTACTGAACATTTTGACCCAATAATCCATAAAAGAATTCTTATCAAAAGGGGGAAAATAATTTCAAATTCTCATGAACTCCAGACTTTCTGGAGCCACAGAGGCTGGATGAACCCCTAAAACTAATGCCATGAGATAATCTTTAAACCTTAAACCAAAAATATCTCTGAAGTCTTCTTAAAACCAAACAATAGTTTAGTCTAACTAGTAAAAAATGTTTGCTTTGAGCAATATGCTGTTTTAAGATTGGTCTATATGGGATCAAACTGACAAAAGCAACTCAAAAAATTAGATTGAAATCTTAGGGGGAAGTGAGTTTATCTTAATAAGGGAGGGACAACTCAGAAAAGGAGGATAAGAGTGTTAGCAAAACTTGAAGAACGCAATCAATGTCACTAAATTGTACATGTAGAAACTATTGAATTGGTGTTATGTTTTGCTGTGTATATTCTCAACAACAACAAAATAAATAAAATTTAGAAGAAAAAAATTATTCCAGTAAAGTATAGATAATGGTCTAATATAAAGCAGGTTTGGTGAAAATTGTCTAAAGTTAATTATTAAGGCAGTTTTAAATTCTTTAAGTAGATATTCCCTTTTAATGGTATTTCAAGTCAATTTTCTTTAACTATTTAGCTATGCTGGTGGTTACACTTATTCTTGTTATTTTCTTAACTTACAATTTTATTTTCTACTGATGATAAATATCCTGCACATTAAATACTAGTCTTAGCTATGTTTTTACGTTCTGGGCTTTTGAATTGTGCTGAAGGACACTTGAGGCATTCTGCAGTGAGCAGAATGACTTTCCAATGGAAGTGTTTGATGGATAGTACACATCCCATCTCTCTTCATCTTCTGATCGTTCCTCCAGGCAGCAGAGTTACTGTCTGTTTCTCTACTCCGTTATGGTATCAATACCAAGTTGTTGTTGTTTTTTTTTAAATTAATTTAAAATGACTTGTGAGCTAAGATAGTAAAATAAATAAATAAATAAACCCCATTTAACAACATTGAAGCTATATTGCCTCTGTACAGGTCTAACTTTTATCTTTGTCTGAAAAAATAGGTAATTATCAATCTGCATCTGTATTTCTATATTTGACTTCCTCATTCCATTCACCCCAAAATATCTAAATTGATCTTTTAAAATATTTAAGTTTGATACCTTCATTTTCATGTTTAAAACCCATCAATGGCTTCTCTGTTTCCCTTAAAATAAACTTCAATAACATTACAGTGGCCTTCAAAGTTCTTGTCTTTTCTTATTTACGAAAAAAATATAGTACATTTAAGTGAATGCATTTCCCCAGTTTATATACCCTCAATCTAACCTTTTGGGAAGAATATTAAAAATACAATTTATTTGGAATCAAAGAAGGAAACAAAATAAAATTATTATATTTAATTCTGTAGAGATTTCAGATAAAACAAAAAACACTCATGCATTTTTCATTGGTAATGTTAGTTATCACAATGCCTCAGGAGGGAATTTTTTATATGAATCCAGGGCTTTAAAGTGTGAAAAAACAACAAATTTCAATTACAGGAAAGTCTATCAATCTTAAATTTGAACAAAAGCTATATAATTGATATTCATTGTGGCATTATTAATAATAGAAACAGTGGAAACCACAAATAAATGTCTATATTTAAGAACATGGGAAATCTTAATATGATATTTAGTTTAAAAAGTTATAAAAACTTTAACCAATGTCATAAAACAATATGTGTACTACTGTTTCATGAGAAACTATTTGTTCTGTAAACCTTCACCTGAAGTACAATAAAAAAAAGTTATAAAAACCGTATATGTAACATTATATTAAATTTATTAAAAGTATACTATATATACACTATATATCAAAGTATATAAATATACGTATATATACACACACACTATACCATATTTTATGCAAATAATGCACACATTCTGCATTTTTCTCCAACCAGGCCCTCCTGGTGTGATTTATTTTTTCGTAAGTGCACTATGCTAATCTTTTTTACAGCAACATGTAATTTTTTTGAACAGCAACATGTAAAAAATTAGCATAGCCCACATACGAAAATATCTTGCATGAGGAGGGCACAGTTGGCAAAAAAAACATGGAACATGCATGCTAGTTGCGTGAAAATATGGTACACACTTTGATATGAAAGCAAAAAATTATTAATGGACAGTGGTTTACGGGCTTCTAGTTAAATATATTCTTTAAATTTGCTACAATAGACATATATTTATTTCATTATAAAAAGGGACAATCACCTTTAGTGTAAGGTCCCATTTTTGAAGAAAAATAAAACATAGAAACATAGATCTTCTATAACAAATAAATATTTCATTCTATTGTTATGCTTTAGATGTAAGTTTTAAGATAATAACATATATAATTAAAATAAATATCTTCTCTTCACAGGGTTCTCTTCTCAAATGCTCTGAATAAATGCTGTCTCAGTAATATTTTGACAGTACAAAACCAGGCTTATTAAAATTGAGATTAAGTTTGATGCCTTAATTTGAGCATTTTAATTTTAACTCAAGAAATTATTTTATATTAGACATTAAATTAACTCTACAATCTCAGATGTATCAAAATTGCGATGCTCTGCTTGATTAGCGGTACAATTTAGTTTTTTTCCAGTGGTAGATATTCCCAAATTTTTGTAGAAATTGCAATTTGTCCCTTATACTTTTACCATATATAAGAATTCAGACTGACTTACTAGATGAACCCCGTTAGTTAATTACTAATAATAATGGAATCAACTTTACGGCAACAGATTTTTTTTTTTGTATTTATCTTCTTTTTATTTTATACATAAACTTTTTAAAAATTTAGAACAATTTTAACAGAAAAATTGTAAAACTAGTACAAAGAATACCCATATACCCCACACTCAGTTTACCCTATCATTAACATCTTCCATGAGTATGGTTTATTTGTTACAATTAATAAACCAATATTGATACACTGTCATTAATTAAAGAACATACATTATTCAGATTTTCTCAGTTGTTAACCTGATGTTCTTTTACTGTTCCAGGATCAAATCCAGGATACCACATTACATTTAGTTCTATGTTCCTTTAAAGTCCTTCTGGCGGTGGAAGTTTCTTCTACCCTCCTTGTTTTTGATAACTTTGGCAGTTTTGAGGAGTACTGGTCAAGCATTTTGTAAAACATCTGTAACTTGAGATTTGACTAATGATTTTCTCATGGTTAGGTTATGTGTTTTGGGGAGGAAAACCACAAAGCTAAAGTGCCATTTTCTTTACAACATACCAAGGCCACAAACTGTTAACATGATTCATTGATGATAATATTGACCTTGATCGTCTGTCTGAGGTAGTGTTTGTCACGTTTCTCCCAGGTAACTTTACTCTCACCTATACATTTTCTGTGTATACTCCTTGTAAAGACATAGAAAGGAATGTTCTACCTCCTTAAAGCCATAGTATCTAGATAAGTTGGAATTCTTCTGCACAGGAGATTTGTTTATTATTTAATCATTTATTTATATCAGCATAGAATAATTAATATTTAGTTTATACTTTGGGTTATAATTGAACACTACTTTATTTCATTTGCAGCTCAAATTGTTCCAGGTGTGGACATTGGGGGTTCTTTCAGTTGGCTTCTGTATCCTTTTGGCATAGCCTCATCTTTTGTGTGGGCGTGTGTGTGTGTGTGTGTGTGTGTGTGTGTGTGTGTTGTTTTGTTTTTAGCATTTCCTTACTTTATGGCACTGCAAAATGCTCCAGGCTCACCTTGTACATTTCCTGCCCTAATCCTAGAATTAAGTATTTCTCCAGGGACTGCAGGTTCCTCTTACTGTAGAATGGTACTAGAAACCAAGATCTGGGTGCTAGATGTGCTCATTGCTACTTCAGGGTCATTGCTTACTGGCTCTCTCAACTGACAGAGTTTCCAAAGTTACTTAAGTCAGTACATTTTTCCCATACCCATTCCATGCTGGGATCTCCTAAACTTTTAAATTTAAAAAAAAAACTACATACATTAAAATTCACTCTTTTTACTGCAAATTTTTATGTGTTTAAACAACTGCCGTTCATCCATCACTATTACAAAATCATACAGAATAGTTTCACCACCCTAAAAAAATGCCCTGTGTTTCACCCATTAAACCCTCCCTCTAACCTGAATCTCTGGCAACTGCTGATCTTTTTATCATCTATGTTGTTGTTAGGTGTCATCAAGTCAGTTCCAAACCATAGCAGCTCTATGTACAACAGAACAAAACACTGCCCGGTCCTGCACAATTCTCATGATCATTTCTGTAGTTTTACCATTTCCAGAATTTCACATAATTGGAATCATACAGTATGGAACTTTGGCAGAGTGACTTCTTTCACTTAGAAATAAACATTTAACATTCACCTATGCCTCTTCCTACATTGCTAGACTCTTTCCACAATTTGTTTATCCATAAGCTATTGAAAGACATCTTGGTTGCTTCATCTTCTGGAAATTATGAACATAGCTGCTATAAACATTTGCTTGCAGGCTTTTGTGTGAATAGAAGTTTTCAAATCAGTTGGGTAAATAGTTAGGAGTACAGTTGTTGGAATACATGGCAAGATAATATTTAGTGTTATAAGAAACTGCCAAACTATCTTCCACAGCGGTCATTTCATTGTGCATTACCATCATCAATGAAGGAGAGTTCCTGTTACTCCTCATCCTTTCCAGCAATTGATGTTTGCAGGTTTTTTTTTTTTTGTTTTTTTTTTGCTTACTAGCCATTTTAATAGATGCTCAATGGTAAATCATTACTGTTTTAATTTTCATTTTTCTAACTATAAATGATGTTGAACATCACTTCTGCTTATGTGTCAGCTGACTGTCTTCTTTGTTGAGAGGTCTCATCAAATCTTTTGTCCATTTTTAAATAGGGTTTGTTGTTTTATTATTGCCGAGTTTTAAGAGCTTTTGTTTTGATTTGTTTAAACTAGGAATGTCTTAATTTCTTCTTCATTTTTCAAGGATAGTTTTGCTGGATATAGAATTTCTCGTTGAATCTCCCCTTCTCCCCCCGTGTACTTTGATTATGTCATACCATTGTGTTCTTTCCTTCGTGGTTTCTTATGAGAAATCAGCTGCTAATATTATTGAGGTGAGCCAGTGACACAATGGATAACGCGTCTGACTACGGATCAGAAGATTCCAGTTCAACTCTTGGCTGGCTCATTACTGCCTCTGTTTGGAAATCCTATGGCATAGTGGTTAAGAGTTCAGCTGTTAACCAAAATGTCAGCAATTTGAATCCACCAGGTGCTCCTTGAAAACCCTATGGGGCAGATCTACTCTGTCCTATAGGGTCGCTATGAGTCGGAATTGACTCAATGGCAATGGGTTTTGTTTTGTTTTGTTTTGTTTTAATATTACTGAGATTTCATTTTATGTGATGGGTAATTTCTACTTGCAACTTTCAGGATTTACTCTTTGTCTTTTTCTTTCAAAAGTTTGATTATGGTGTGTGGCTCTCTTTTAACTTGGTTTTGTTGGCATTGCTGAGCTTCTTGGATGTGTAGGTTGAGTTTTTCATTGAATTTGGGAAATTTTTTCACCTTTATTTCTTCACATATTCTGTGTGTTCCTTCTCTTGGTCCTTTCCATCTGGGACGCCCATTTTGTGTATGTTGGTGTGCTTGATGGTGTCCCATAGGTTTCTGAAACTCTATTTATTTTCCTACATTTTCTTTTCTTTCTATCCTTTGGACTGCATAATCTCAATTGACTTATCATCAAGTTTGCTGATTATCATCTTCCTGGTCACCTCTGCTATTGAGATAATCTAGTGAATTTTTCATTTTAGTTGTTGTACTTTTCAACTCATAATTCTTTCTTCTTTAGTTCTTCCTTTTTCCTTTCTTTTGTAATTTCTCTCTGTTTATTGATACTCTCTTTGGTGAAACATTGACCTTATACTTTAGTTTTTAAAATAGTTTCCTTTAGTTCTTCATACTATTTAAAACAGTTGATTTAAAATTTTTGTTTAGTAAATAAAATGTCTGAGGCTACTTAGGGAATGTTTTCATTCATTATTTTCTTTCTGTTTATTGGCCATACTTTCTTATTTATTTTTATGTCCCATAATTTTTTGTTGAAAACTGAACATTTTAAATAATATAATTTGGTAACTTTGGAAATTCTCAGGATTTGCTGTTTTGCCATGTGTTGTTGTTTTTGTTTGTTTAGTGACTTTTTTGAGTTAATTCTATGAAGGTTGTTTTCTTTGTTATGTTTGGGCACTGAAGTATGTGTTCAGTTAGCTAAGTAGTCATCTAATGATGGATCATAGATTTCATTAAATGTGTAAAATGAATAAATTTCTCAGTTTTTGCTGTGGGGCTCTGTGCACGTTGGGATATACTTTTAACACTCATTCATGCAGTTAAATTCTGCTTTAGCCATTACTTCCTGGTTATGCAGATACTATACATTCCAGCAATATGTCAGAGCTTAGAGCCTTCTCAGGTTTTTTCTAAGCACATGAACAGCCTTGCGTATGCAATTTGCATTCCAGTTACCCAAGAATATGTCATAGCTTTCAAAGTCTCTATGATATGTCATTCCACAGAGTTTCTTTTTAAACTTTGTGATTAGCCTATTGTCTTCCTCAAATATTGTACACCACCTCAAGCACCCACAGAGTTACTCAATTGCCTCTGCTGGTTTTTAAAATATGTCCGCATTGAAAGGCTTTTCAGAGTGAAATATTTATACACTTTGAGAGAAATGTGCAAAAATAATTATATAAAGGAAATATTAGTAATGGACAGATTAGATGAAACTTAGCTGTGATTTCTACCCTTAAGGAACTTAAGCGTAACAGGAAAGATAAGATATTTAAATTGATAATTATAATTTACTTATCAATATATTAACTCAGAAAGCCTAACACAAAAACAAAAATAAACAACATGACACCTGTTAGGAGTCAATAAAATATTTCTTGCTACTTATTGAAAGTGACAGCTTATATGAGAGGTTCAAACTGGTATTATATAAGCCACATTAATAATGTTAGACTAGAAGTATATTAAATCCTTCAGCTGCTCTCTGTTATCCTTAGTGATATAATGAATACATTAAATGCCATGAAATGCTGTCAAAATATCTCATTTATAACTACAGACAAAATATCTTTCTCTAATAAAATTTTATTTCATGCTACATTTTATACATTTTGTTACATTCATGATGTTACTTTCTTAATCTACCATTTTATACGCAAACATTTAGGTTTATTATTGTAAAATAGAAGCTCAAAGAGTATTGGTTTGAATAAAACTAGAAAGTTAGGTTCTAAATGTAAGAATCTTTTCAAGACTGGGGTGGCAAAAGATTGAATCAGGCAAAGTATATTATCAGTGTTGATGTAATATAGGTGTAAGGGAGATACGCAGACACCAGATTAAAAGATGTGCAGAGCACAATGGCAAAATCATTCGTCATTTGTTAGGTTCTGGCAAGTATATAGGTGTCAGGAATCCCTGGAAACATATAATGTTACTGTAATTATAAAATCATATAATGTGAATTTAGTCATAGGTTAATTCATCATCTAACAGTGAGTTAAAAAAAAACAAAACTCTGTTGCCATAGAGTCGATTCCAACTCATAGCAATCTTATAGGACAGAGTAGAACTGCCCCACAGGGTTTCCAAGGAGCACATGGTGGATTCAACCGCCAACCTTTTTTGATTAGCAGCCATAGCTCTTAACCAGTATGTCACCAGGGTTAGTGAGTAAGTTTCTGAAAAGGTAGTTAAGAAGTAGTGAAAGTTTCACAAGGAGAATAAACTGGGTAGAACTTTTTTTTCTCCTACTGTACCATGCTAATTTATTTCCAAAAAAAAACATTGTTATGAAGCATAGAACTATGAAAATAATTGAGTTAGAAATATAAACAGGGTATAGAATATAGTATGCTTAAGAGTGGTTATTTTTCCCAAAGCTGTTTTAATAATAAAGATTAGAAGAATTAAAAGAATTAAAAGAATAGAAAAGCTGAACATATGTGAGCACAACTATTGTTTGGTAACATCTAACCATTGCTTAAGAGTAGCAGCCTTTCCTTTACCATAACAACCCAGGACTAGCAAAAACTCATTGCGGTACACTTAGCACCTTACGATCCACCGGTATGGTACATAAAACATACAACTACTTAGAGCAACTGGTTCTCATAAAGAGCAGAGTAAAAGGGTTTTCATTAGTCTGGTTTCTCTAAAACCATAAACTGAAAAACTTTTATAAACAAACAATAGTTTATAACAGTGGAAAATGTTATAAAAATTGGTAAACTTTGATAAATAGTAGAAAACTGTTGTAAATATTGTGTGCATAATGCAAATTGTGCTTACCAATTAATAAGACTAATTGCCATAATTTTTTGTTAAGAGTGGTGTAGTAAAAGACCTATGCTAGGCAAGTTATTAAATCAGATATTAAGAAATTGTGTTTACAGCTTGGTTGATTGGTTTTCAATTAACATAGCCATCAGTGTAATTATTATGAATGTCTATTACTGGCAAGGTATAACTAGACATCTTCTGAACATTTATCATATATGAAAAATATATGCTATGCTTAAATAGTTGTCTAAAGATGAAAAACAGTCATCAGGGAATCAGTTTAGTTGTTAGCAGAACACATTCAGGACAATCAAACTCGCTGAGGTTTATTGATTTATTCTTTTCTTCTGTAAATAGATCTTGCTTGTAAACCCTTCCTTCTCTCTCTCATCTCTTTATCCTGCTTTAGCCCTTATTATTTTATCTGCTTCTTTTCTTGCTTTTTCCCAAACACACCTGAATTTAATGTCTTTAGAACAGGAAAGTAAGCAATAAAAACGAATTCCTTTTCTTGAACATAGACAAAATCAAATGCATTAACTGTTCTGTTGTAGGTGCCTCCTAGGACATAAAAGGAAATAAAAGGTAATCAAACTATAACCAGCACAAGAAGGCATAAATCTAGATATACAGACTGTAAAGGTCTGACAGAAGGAAAAAAGAAATTTAATTGTTATGAGACCTTAGGCAATTCTCAGCCATCATGCCAGTCTTCTTTGCAAGAGGACATATTCGATTTCCTCAGAGAGGCAGCACAGATATTGCTGGGAATTTTCAGTCTCTTTATGAATAACGATTATGAGTTTTGAAACGAAAGAAGAAACAGATTGCCAATAATTTCTGAGTAGAAAACTGACCTCGAGGAAGAAGAAAATCTAAACATTTAGACTAGAGGAGTAGTCACTGCTCAAATTCACTCCTGAGTGTGACTATTAATTAACTCCATATAGTCCCTGAGTGACACAAATGGGTAAATGCTTTACTACTAGCTTAAAGGTTGGCAGTTCAAACCCACCAAGAGGTGCCTCGGAAGATAGGCTGGGTGAACTACTTCTAAAAGTTCAGAGCCTTGAAAACCATATGGAGCAGTTCTGCTCTGCATATATGGAAGGACCATGATTTGGAATCAACTGGATGGCAACTAAAGATAACAGTCCCTGGCAAAAGTGCATAAAAATCAGGAACCACGGCTATAAAGGCTAATGGTGTTAGCAAAACTGACTTTTCTGTATGATTCTAGTATAAATGAGTTGTGAGGGGAGAAAAAGTACTTCTATTTCATTTGTGTAAATTCATGCTGAACAACAGGAATCACACTGTTGTTAGGAAAAGCCAACATATCATCAATAGCTCAGAGTAACCCTAAAATATAGTAGCAAATACCAGGAGATTGATAAATGCAAAAGTGACACAACCTTATTTTGACACCTAAAGGAAGTCATTGTAATTATCACATGAAGTCAATATAGGCTACTGGGGAGTAAGAAATCTAAGAATAGTCACAACAGTGAGTGGAATGTCTGAAGATACCATTCTTTTTTTTCTTTCACATTTAACATCTCTAAAATCAGGATGCATTGTTTGATCAGCAGCATCTCAAAATTGTTAGTGGTCAGATGGTAGTCATGAAATTATTATTACCTGCCCATGCATGGATTTAGATATCTGTTCTGGTACCATAAGGGGATAATTGCAGCTCTTTGTTTGGCAGTAATTTTTTTTTTATACTGATAGTTAAAATACAATGTGTGTTACAAACCATGGTACTTTGTTGTTGCTGTTGTTAGGTGTCATCGGGTCGATTCTGACTCATAGCGACCCTATGTACAACAGAACAAAACACTGTCCGGTCCTGCATCATCCTCACCATCGTTGTTATGCTTGAGCCCTCTGTTGCAGCCACTGTATGACTCCATCTCATTGAGGGTCTTCCTCTTTTTCGCTCACCTCTGCTTTACCAAGCATAATGTCCTTCTCCAGGGACTTCTCCCTCCTAATAACATATCCAAAGTATGTGATATGAAGTCTCACCATCCT